>NC_142067.1:46401219-47008719 GCF_059756535.1 Pantherophis guttatus | reverse complement strand
GTATACAGTACCTATGCATTATGCAGAATGATAAGAACTATTCAGGCAAAGTATGAAAAGAGAGTCATGAAAAGAGTTAGGGTTGGTGATGAAGGAGTCATGAAAAGAGTTAGTGATGAAGGTGTTATCTATTCAGTCAAGTCCAACTCTTGGCAATTCTATGACCCAGATCACATTTTCTGATCTTGCACTATTTGAGTTTTTCTAATCCTAATCCTAACCATAAGCGGCTTGACACCTTTATTGAAAACATGTATATGAAAATGGGAGAAGAAATTTAAAATAAAGAACAGGACTTTTTTATGGGAAAGAAAGAGAGAGAGAGAGAGAGAGAGGGAGGGAGGGAGAGAGAGAGAGAGAGAGGGAGGGAGGGAGGGAGGGAGGGAGGGAGGGAGGGGGAGAGAGAGAGAGAGAGAGAGAGAGAGAGAGAGAGAGAGAGAGAGAGAGAGAGAGAGAGAGAGAGAGAGAGAGAGAGAGAGAGAGAGAGAGAGAGAGAGAGAGAGAGAGAGACCCCAAAGTCCCATTTTTGGCATTCTATGCATTTCCTAGGCATTCTATAAAATGTCTAATTTCAGACATTGACGGTAACATACAAAATTTCATCTATCATCTTTCTTTCTCTCTGTTTCCTAGTACCAGCACCTGAAATTGTACTTGGAAAACAACCAGTGTATGTTAAATATGTTCCAATATTTAAAACTATTTCTTTCACAAACCATTTTCTGTTTTGTTAGAAACAAAAAATATAAATTTTAAAAAAATTATAGCTTAGAAAAAAAAAAAGGAAAATAAGAAAAATGATTCATTGGTCATTGTTTATAGAAGAAATTAAAGTTTGCAAGCTCTGGTATAGTACTCATTTATATATCATCATCCTTCTTTAAAGAGAATAACTGATACACTGTCTACATTAGGAATCCTTCACCATTAAGATTAGTTGCAGTGGAGAAAAATCTGAAAATTTTGTACTATCTTATAAAGTTTCTAAATTTAATACAGTATTTAAGTTGCAATATAATAAACTTTCCTTGGGAGTAGATAATAGTTTCAAATCTATTGTATTAATTTTAATTTAATAATTTTTTGGATTTTCTTACTTCCTTTTTTGAAAAAATTCCAATCCCACCATGAGATATATTGTTGTATCTCTGAAATTTCTGTACTCTTGGTGCCACCACTGCATAGAAATGACAAAAAGAGAAATAAATATTAAATTCACTAATTTTACTTACTTAAGCCATTCACGTCAATGAGAAAAACCAAAAGTACAAGTCACTTTACTGACTTGAATTTTTTTATGTTTACCACTCTTTTTTAATTCCTGTTTTACGCATAAATATGACTGCAAGCAAGTTTAAAATTAAGCCCAGGTAGTTCTAGCCACTAGTTTTATAAAAATGTCCAACAATTGGTTATAAAATAATTGTGGCTGTATTGAAGCTTTTGACTGTTCTGTAGGTTAAAATACAATTTACAAAACAAGTTTCAAAGCAGAAGCCTAACCTCATAATCTTCCATGTTGACTTCATCTGGCTTTATCATTTGAAGTTTGGCTTGAGCCACTTTCATCACATTACGGCACCTTAGGAAGTAAAAAAAAATAAATTAATGAAAATCATGTTAGTCATGCTTCAGAGCATCAAACCTAACAGTAACATTCCAGGCAAAGAATTGATAGCTTTGGTTTCAGATATATCTGCTACTCCCTACATTTATTTTACAATAAGATCAACCTACTTGTAGTGGTGATGCCGTGGTTAGAATGAAGTATTACAGACTGACTGACTTTGCCCACTGCCAGGAATTCGATCCTAACCAGCTCAAGGTTGATTCAGCTTTCCATTTTTCCAAAGTCAATAAAATGAGGACCCAGATTGTTGGGGGCAATATGCTGACTCTGTAAACCACTTAGAGAGTTCTGTAAAGCACTATGAAGCGGTATATAAGTTTAAGTGCTATTGCTATTGCGAGCAAGGCTTTAGATCGAAAATTGCATTTTGGTGTGTGAAAGGGTCAGCTTGACTTCTACATCTATACTAAGTTAAACATAATGAAGTGTCACAAGGTGGGGCTACAATTGCAGTATGGCATTACAGCTTTTCTTAAAACTTTTCAATATTACTGAAAATCAAACACAGTTCTTTCAACCAAGAATACCATATGACTGTTTCATATATTTTCCTGGCGTGTGGAAGGAATATTCAAATAAAATGTATTAATAATAGACTTTATTTCACTAACATTTAGCATAAATAAAACATTAACTATATTCAAATTTGGTAATTGAATACAGTCTGGATCACTATGAATTAGAAAAAATAACTATTTTTACAAAATATTTTTTTTAAAAAAGCTGATCCATTTACACCAATGATACGTAGGAGTTTTATACTCCTTAAGAATCTTTGTTTAAAATTTTTTGATGCAAGCCTGCTTACAAAATTACCTTTCATCAAAGCTTAAATTGTGATCTGCAAACTGCTCCAACAACGTTCGCTCAATTATTTTCTTCGGGGCCTGATTCTGGATGAAGTATACAATTGCATGATGCAAACGATAATCACGCTCAGGTGGTGTGTCTTCTTGGGCCAGTTTGAGTAATCTTGCATATTCAAATTTTATTGCCTTAATACAAAATGAAATTGGATGTTATTGAATTGTCCATTTTCAAAACTAAAGATCTTATTGTATTAAAACATATGGGCTCTCGGCATATTAAAATACCCTTAAAATACAGGCTGCTAATTAACATTTCTTTAGAAATAAATTTGGGTTACAAATGTTGTTTTTGTGTTAATGTATAACAAAAATCTATTGAAGTTAAATGTAAACTTTTTTTATTTCTAAGTAAAATGGATTTTAAAAAATAATAGAAAGCATAGTATCAGACCAATGTTTTATACTGCACTGCATAGTCGAAACATTTAATCAAAGTTAGTTCTACATTAGCACTGGACTGCATCCAAACAGTGTTTAATAAACATGCATCTGCTAGAATATAATAAACAAGTTACACTACATACATCCTTTATACACAAAGCAAAGAACTGAAGTGTTTTTAAAGAAATGAAAAATAAACAGGATTCATAAGAATGTGCTATCATTGTTTCCTACACAGTCATATACAACAGTATCGTGTTTCTCCAAAAAGAAGGCCAGGTCTTATTTTCTTTTGACCCTCGAAAAAATGTCTAGGCCTTCTTTTTGGAGGGTTCTAATTATTGACTCACCTCGTGGCAGATGCACCTACAGCCCCACCCAGCAGGAGCCTGCTGCTGGCCCACTTCTTCTACAGCTGTTTGCCGCCACTTGCATGCATCGCTCTGGCCTGTTTTGCTTTCAGATGCCTGGTGGAACACATCTGCAGCCGATAACAGAGCTCCAGATCTGGTGAAAAGGAGGCCAGGGCAATGTGTGCGAGTGGCGGCAAGCGGTCAAAGCAACTGCAGAAGAAGGCGAGGCAGGTGTCTTAATTAGAGCTAATTTTGTGGGTAGGGCTTAATTTGATCACATGCGCTCAAAAACATGATAGGGCTTCTTTTCAAGGTGGGTCGTCTTTTTGGAGAAACACGGTAATACAATTAAAAATACGACACATAGACATAAAACAAAAACAACGTAATATATCATTGAATCAATATAATTTGAAATATGCATCTGGAATCTTATTTGTTTAGGAATGTAGCTCAGTTTCATAACATATATACTTATAATGAAAATAATGTGATAATTTCCATGCTATGGTATGTTTTAACTAAAAAGCAAGTGTATTTTGGATTTATATGGTAGGCTAAAACAAGTTTATAAGTATACATATAATTCTTTTATCCATCCCTTTGTGCTGCTATGCAAATACCAAGGAATATCTTAATTATTTAGGTTTCACATTAAAACTGAACCAGGAAATGACTGTTAACAGCTTTGGAACTATGCAGGATTTAATATATCCATTTATTATATTTTGAGTTAAATATACCCAGATTTTAGTAAAAAATAAACAAGTATGTAATAATATAAAATGCAAGTGTGAGAGGAAAGCTGTGAAATGCTTAAGAGCTATACCATTCATCTTTATATTACACAGAATCTTCTATAATGGAGTAGAAACAAGCAAATAAAGAAGTTTTCTTGCATTATGGAAATAGATCCATATTCCACTGGCTCCAATCGGCTTTCATTTTCATTTTATTTACAAATGTAGCTTTTCTGAGGTCATAACTCTTAGGGATGAGTAATCTTTCCTTTTATTAATTTATTTAGCTATCTCTAATACAAATTTCTTTATTTAGGTTGCATAATTAGAACAAGAATATGAATTCTATACCATTACAGGAATGTTGAATTGATTTTCCACTTTAAGATAAATTTAGAAGAAATTTTACACTTAACTTTCAGAATGATCTAAACCCACATGTATTTTGAGATCAAAACAGTTTGTATGTTTTGCATTTTACATATGTGTGTTTTTATGTTTGCTATCAGCAGAAAGAAGAGGAGAAAAAAAATCTATCAGTTGTTATTTGTGCTAGGACAAATGTACAATTTAATTCAAGCAATAAAGACTGATATATCTGTCTGTTAATCTATTGACAGGTCTATGTGCCTAATAAAAAAATTGAGAAAAGAAATGTGAGTCACCAATTCAACTGTTGAATTTTGAAGTTACTGTAAAATTATTGCAAAAAGCAGGTTTAGGCAATTATAATAGAAAGCAAATCTGTGGCTTGTTATGTTTAAAGGGCTTAACTTTATAGCCATAATAATTGTTTTTCCTACTGAGTAAATGCACTAATATCATATGTAATTTCATCAATTTTCTGTGTGTGGGTTACTAGATAACCACCAAAGCCTTTTTTTCTCATTTAGGAAATGCATTTGCAACCTTTCTTAATGACTCTAAAAGATTAAAAATAGTATTAAAATAATAATATTAAAAACAAAGCCTTATTACTTAAATAATTATTATTAGTGCTTAATATCTGAATTAGGGTACTAATTCTTAAGCAGTATCATGTATCCGCTTACTAAAATTTGTACTAAAGCTTCCAATTTTACTAATCTCAAGGAAAAGTAAAAACTGTATTAATAGTTATAAAAATACTACCAAGTACGGATGATGAAATTTCAACAAAACACATTTAAATGTAAACAAACTAAAAATTCAAAGAACAAATTAAAGTACAAAAACAGTCAGAAAAGGAAAAATTGAAAGTATTGATTGTACCTGAAAGAACCCTGCTTCTGGCCCACACCTGTCATATATATGCGTGGCTTTACCTATAGCCATTATAATACCTTGCATGTTCGGGGTCAGCATAACCTGTCATAGGAGATTCATATATGTATATATTGAGCAATGAAAAATATAAATTCAAGTCAGTATGTGCCTCCACACACTCATGTCATATAGCAACTGCATGCACAAACTGCAGTGGCAAATGTTTAGATTTTGCTTCAGTGGTTTCAATATAGTAGGTTATATCACTTTAATTAGCTGATCTAAATTTATGTCTGAACTAATCTCAAGCATTTAAAAATGTATTTATCGTTTCATGCACATGCAAATGGTCTTCTAAAGGGAAGTAAATTTTACTACATATCAGGGAGCAGTGAGGCACAATGATTTTGTTACTACTGGAATTTAAATCTAGATTTCTCAAAAATAATATGTAAAGAATTACTAAATGTCCAAGATATTCAAACTTTTTCCAACCTTCATAAAGTAAGATACAGAATGTAATGAGGGTTTGTGTGTGTGTGCATAATAAATCATTTTCCTCCCTTCGGTATGTGTGGCTGGTTGGCATGTATTTCAGATGTGTAAATCATGTGTAAACCTTTTATTTTCCCTTTCAAGACTTCCAATGGGAAAACTAACTTAGCATTCCACAATCCAAAACACCATGGTTTCTGTTTTAAGTTCTATTTCTGTAAAAAAAAATTATTTGTTGCATTTTCCTCATTTTATTCCAGGTGTTCAAAGTGGTTTACCAGTCTATCTTCCTTGAAATGCCATATGGACAACCCTCAAAAGGAAGCTCAGCTAAATGAAAGTAACTGGCCTAAAGGTACTAGTAATATGTGAACTTCAAGGTGAGGACCTATGGAAAGTTAGATGTCCCTGTAAGCATCTCCATGAACTTGATTACTTCCATGATCAAAACTGCTGTGTACCCTTTATGAACACCTGAACCCCAAAAGCCTCATTTTCTTAAATACTTTTGGATGTACTGTATACAATTAGTTTATAATTTGAGAAAGATATTGCAAATTCCAGTAAAGAATAAAGACACTTGATGAGTCATCTTGTTTTGGGAATTAAGTAGAGGAGAAAAAATCCCCATGATCTTAAAACAACATCAACAAGAAGAATGATGTTGATACCACTATCTTAAAGGATTTTGACTTACCAACAAAAAGGTTAAAAAGCTTATGATTTAAGAATATTTTAAATGGATAAAAGGACACTCATTTTAAACTATATGGTCGCTGAAGCTGGTGTATACAGAAACTCCAATAGTGTGGGTAAAATTTTGGAGTATGGTAACGTATTACTTGATGAAGATATCAATTTTTTGGCATATGCTATTGTGACTAGTGTATGACTTGGAAGACATGGCACCGGCCCTTCTTGTATACAATAACAGAGTATGATTCTTAAAGCGTAGGCTGAAGTCTTAAATTTTTGTATCAAAACTGGTTATGCACTTTTTAGCTTTAATAACTAAAGCTTTATCTTTGAATGTGTTATGTCCTTAATTCTTTGTTTATATTAATTATATATCAAAAAAATAAAGGTGAGAAATGTTTAGATAATAATAATGCTTAAGAATTTGTGGTTGTAAATTTAAATGTTGTGAGGACACACCTTTTACCTGATTTATAATATCACAAACACAATGTGCAAATTCTAAATTTATATATTTGGATGATCTAAGTTTAATTTTATATCATGCAAATAAATGTGCCATTAGAAATAAAGCAGCAGCAGTTTTTGGTTTGGTCAAAATCAATAAACAAACTGAATTTAAGTTTGTTAAAAAGCAAAAGCTTAGTTAACTTCTATCATGTGCAAGCATGCCAAAGGCTTATCAGGCACCTATGTACAGCACATGAAAGATGTAATAGTTTGTGACCAAGTTGAAGATGATACCTCATCATCATATCCCCCTTCCTCTGACTCAACCACGTAAGTCCCTATATCAGGAATCGTCACTTCTACAACTTTTTGATTTGGAGCTGTTCCAATTGGGTCATTATGAGAATTCTGTAGATTAAAAAAATGAAAACAAAAATCAATTTGATAATAGATTTATCAAATTATCAGATAAACTGCAATTGCAGTGAGGATGTTATCAGTCTTACTCTATATTTATATGTATCCTTAATTTTTAATTATTTGTTTTTATCAGGGAGTTATAAATGTATAAAGTATTTTTAAAAGGTCACAATATCCAAAAGGACACACAAAAAAAAAAATCGGGGGAAAAGATTTAGCCAAGTAGTAATGGACATATTTCATGCACATGGATCTTCAAGATGGGTTAAATTTGCTGGTTGTGGGTTTATCCCAGTTTTGTGTTTTCTTCTTCAAAATGACAAGAAACCGATCAGAATATGTTACAGTTTTAACTTTATTAATTTTTGCTTTCAGAGATATTGCTTAATTTTTTTCCTTTCAGAGTACTCATTTAAGAATGCATACTTTAAAATGAATATGCTTATAAACACAAATATACCCATTTATCATTAATATATTGTATGTATGTAGTAACATACACTTCATATTCAGACTTGAGCAACATAGCTTTGTCTCCCTGTTTCTTAATGTTTATGAAATAGAATCATTAATTGCTGTTGTTCAGTCATTAAGTCATGTCCGATTCTTTGTGACATGGAGTATAGCATTAATCATTAATAGGTAACCCTAAATAAATGATGCTATATCATTAGTAACAACGAACAGGTCTGCTTATTGTAATCCATATGAACATGAAAATGTTTTAATATATGAAGATCTCCAAGGTCCCTTCCAACTGTTATTCTGTTATGTTTCTGTTCATTTGTATTCTATTTATTACTTCATTTTGTAAACAGCTCAATTTCCAGACCCCCTGAGCATACTTTGTATCAACAGTAAGAATAAAAACAAATTTAATATAGTAAAATAAAACTCCATGCTTATTTTAATTTATATTTAACAACCGTATTTTTCGAAGTATAAAACACACCAGAGTATAAGACGCACCTTAGTCTTTGGGGAGGAAAATAGGGGGAAAAAATTCTGCCTACTAGGTATTCATCTGGCTAGCATCCTTAGCCTGGTCAGCTTCAGCACATTAGTTCGCTGGTTTTGAGCACACGCGCCTGATTGGGGCTGAAATACAACACAGCTGAAACAGTACAGCTGATTGTCAGAGAGAGCAGCAATGAGAACAGCAGGCGAAGCGCGGAACATCGCTTCACTCACAAGTGCCTTGTTGAATCTAAAAAACAGCTTCAAAAGCACATCTGATCGTCGGAGAAACCTCCAGTGACTAAAGCAGGTGAAGTGCGGAAGGGGTAAGAGAAGGCAGGAGCTGTTCCGGGTAGCCATTTTTGATATCACGCGTCGCATTTTCAGCCTCCAATGCATTGTTTTTGGGTGGTGATCAGCTGCAATGTGCTTTGGCGATCCCTACAGCCTAGAAGGGCTCTCAAACGGAGTGCTTGGAGGCTGAAAATGCGACGCGCGGTGCCCAAAATGGCTAAACCATTGTCGGTGGCAATCTCTGCAGCAAGGAAGAGGATGCGCAGAAACTGAAGGGTGGGGCCCAGCGGGTGGGCGGGGCTACATTCAGAGTAAAATTGCACCCAAATTTTCAGCCTCTTTTGGGGAAGGAAGTGCATCTTATACTCCGAAAAATACAGTAGTTTATAATTTCTTATTTGAAAGTACATATAACTTTTGTTATGATACTGAATCTGGTTAAAGCATGTTACCTATATTTCCTTATTAATTTTTATCTGTCCTTATCTATACTTCCTGAATACCTTCCCCTTCAGTACAACTTCCTCCAGTACTTCTTCCTTTGACGCATAAGATTAGTTTTAAAATGAAGTAATGTGAAATCATTTTAAATGTAAATTTCAAAACAACTGGCACCTATACATTGATATTAGTAAGAATATCAATCCAAGAACGTAACATTTTTCTGTTTCAACAGTTAGACATATATCTTTGACTTCAAGTGCATCAGCATCTGCAGCAAGGTCATGTCAGCTCATTTAGTCTTTTGGTTGGCTATATGTTCCAAAAGCAAGTTATGCTCAAATTCCATTTTTTGTGGTATTTTGGCTACTTCAGGAAAATAGCCAATTACAGAGGTGATTTTCTATAGCATTTTTTCCATCTTATGAGAAAATAAATTTAATATTTCTTTTCAGTCATGCAAGACACTTGTATGGCCTTACTAATATGCTATATCAAAATACCTTTCTCTTTGTGCCAATTCAATGCCTATCACCAGTGCTTTGGGAAAAATAAATTACCAATGTGGCTCTGTGTTCTTGTGAAGAAACTGAGTCAGTGGCACATATGCTTTTGTGCAGTCCTCCTTCTTTAACCTTGGCACAGTAGCATCTCCTAATTAATTACTGGCTCTGAACTTACTATTGGATATAACTCTAAGATAATGATGATGGCAAGATTCTTTTCCGTCAGCACAGTTACTTTGCAGCTGACCAACTGTAAAATTGTTTCTGGATGTAACATCAAGGACATGATTTTATTATTTCTAGAAATGGTTATTTCTAAACTATATCTACTTGCCTGACCTTTTCATTTGAAAATTAGTTCACATAAATTATCACTATGCAGTAACAGATAGAAATATATACTTTTGTTGTAACTTATCATCATCACTTTCTAGTTATTTTCCTGTGATCTTGAACAGTAGAAACAACTTAGTATTCATAGCCAAGTAATGCAACATAAGAGGGCTTTGTAATAAAACATTAATCTCATAATTTTCCCAATTATTTTGCCTATGTGCAAGGTCAAGAGATTTAAAACGTTTGTTAAAAGCATAATTCAAACCAATTTTCAATGTCCTTTGACAAAAAGGGGCAGTTATTTTACTTGTTAATAAGATACCAGCACCTAGTCTCATCAAGAAAATTTTGCGAAGAAAACAGTTTTTCCTTAGAACATGATAAAAGAAATCAAGAAATACGTAAATTCAAAGCTTGCCATAATGTGACTTAATTAGTCAGTAAACAACTGTCTGAGGGGGCTGAAAAACAAACTCTGTTACATACAGTATACTAAAACAGAGCTAGTGGGATTGTTTTAATGCAAGCCAAAATTAAAAAAATGCATATATTAAGGATCTCACCATGTGCATAATAGTTTCAGGATTCTTATCTTCTTGTTCAGTAAATGCTTTTGTGATTGCTCGTATAGAGTCTTCTTTCAACTGTTTTGAGAAATCAGCTGTTGAGGGTTGTTCCAAATACTCTGGTTCTTCTCCATGATTTTTGGGGGACAAAAAGGCAAAGTCTATTATAAATATGTTAGCATGGTATCTATTTGGGACTTGATTTAGCTAACAGCAAAAAGAAATATGCTGGCACATTCTATTTGAAGTATTAGCTGCTATTTGGCACAGGTAAAGATAAGGCAGTATATATATCAAGTATAGATGGAACACTTTTGTTCTTGGGCATTCATGGCACAGCAGGTTATGTTTGCTACTGCAGTGTGATATTTTTAATTATAACTTTGATAGAAGAAAAAAGCATTATAAAATTGCTTTCCTTACTAACCTTGGGCAGTAGACGACATAAGCACCCTAGCCATAGGGGATATTTTTTCTTGTTGAGCTTTCAAAGAAACCTGTGCATCCCATTCTTCTAACTCTTTTTCAAAACGTTTATTGTCTTCTTTAACAAAATCTCTTAAATCAGGAGGTAATGTATCCAATCCAAAAACCATATGCCCAGTGTCCTTGTTAAATTCTTCTGTAAGAGATAAAGGTATAATGCCATTTAGAGTATCAAATCTTTATGAATTTCATCCATAGGTGACAGTTCAGACTTTATAAGTTAATGGGAGACTAAAGCTTTATTTAGGATTTTTTTTTTAAAAAAAAAAACTTGGTTATTATTTATTATTATTCTTTATTTTGTTCCATCTATATAATGCTTTGCAGGTGGGTTAGTCAACTGTTGTGAGAAGGGTCTAACACCCTTCTTATTCATCACCATCAATGCTTTGAAAAGCTTTGGATGAATAATTTTTCAGCAAGAATTTTAGGACAGAAATCAGTCGGCGTAGTTTCTAAAGTATATGTGGGTAACTCTACTTTAGAGAACTGTATGGAAAGGGATAGAAGAAAATGGAAACAATGCAATAAACGGCACTTCTCTCTTGTCTTCCCTTATAGCTCACAATGTATCATATATGTACATACCTGCTTTACAAGGTTGTTTTCAATGAAAACTCTCTTTTACAGAGGCCTTTATTTACAATTCAACAGTACCCAAACTGAATCCCAACAAAAAATTTAGATAGGCATGTTCAGATTAAACTATAGTTTCCTTGCCTCTCTAGGTCTCAAGCAATATTAAGTATTAAATTGTGATTGATTTAGTAATACGAATACTGTAATATATTAAATTATTCACATACAGGGAGCAACATATTATATATTACCTTGTATAAAAAGTGGTTCTTTATCATTGATATACATTAAACAATAAGCACTTGCATTCCTATAACCACCAAATGAGTCACGCTCAAGCTCTTCCCAAGTAGATTTTGTCACAGAAATATCATTGTACTTCATCCACCTCTGTTGATAACTGTCAAAAATATATGCCCAATAATGTCCTGCATTAGCCTGGCCTTCATGAACTAACACCGCATGTAACCGATAAGGAACCTAAATCAAATAAAATCAAGATACGATGGATCAGCAACTCTGTCATAATAAAAATACAAGAATGTTTTTGTTTTCCTGCTCATGCAAAGCTGTGGAACTACATTCTGGCAATAACAGTGATGTTTCTACTGCAGATTTTCCAGGTAAATTTTGTTATGCTTCTACCATTCAGAGCACTGCATATCCCTTTGAACTTATATACTGATTGTAAATGGCTGAAACAGGCAATATAAAACACATGAATGAGGTATTAACTATATCTGATTTAAAAAATGCCATGTGCATTTTATTTCACTCACCAATACCTGAAGGATTTCACAAGTATTGACCACTGTCATGTTTAAACAGGGTATTAATATCTAGTTTATGTTCCAGTTTGAAACTGCATAAGCAGACTGCCTATAAGCAATATGATTCTTGGAGAATGAATGATACATTCTGTACTTTTATTGGTAACTAGATTTACTGCTTTCTTTATATATCGGCTTATAACTGTTTTATATCCACGCAAGTTCAAATTCAAGTTATGAACGGGAAAACTAAAATAAATTACATGATTGCTACACAAACTGAAACTGTGAGAATCATTTTTATCTCCTGAAAAACGGAATCGGAAAGTACATGACGAGGTCTTGTTTGTGCTGAAGATTCATATCTTAATCTCCAAAAACACAGGCATTTTACATTGTGTCGATAGTAATGCAAATGTATATGTATTTAGACTCTTAACATGTACAAAAAGTACCACTAATAAATGTTGTGTTATACAGAAAGAGTACTTACTTGCAACATTGATTTGTCAGAGTACATTAACTCAATTGTTCTCTGTATTCTAGCTATGCTTTCTTGCAAATCTAAAGTAACAGAAGAAAAAATGTCATATTCTAAAATAATTACTGAGAATTATCTAAAATTGAATTTCTATAAATTGTATCATAACATTGGCTTGTTCAATATCAATTAGTATGAAATATTATTTTATCACGTATCTTTAACCATCATCCACTCACCCACTCACCCATCCAATTTATAAAAGTACCATCCAGTTATCCAGTGAACTCTGGGAGATGCAATATAAATTTACTTTTTATTCAAATACTGTTGTTTTTTATTAGATCATCTAAATGTTGTTTCATTCTCAAAGTATATTTCTATATATTTTAAGGCAAACTCCAAATTTGTACCTCTAGTATCATTTTCCACCTCTTTTCTCCAACGGTGTAAACAGCCCTCGAGTACTGATAGCTCCTCTTCAGTTATGTGCCGTGGTGCTGGATGCATGGGTAGGTCTGGAGGAATCCGTGATTGTGTAAATGGCTTGTGTATAACTGATCGCTGTGTAGGTGCTGCGCTCTGTGTTTCTGTAGAAGGCCCCTGTTGTTCTGTTGTGCTACATTTGTTAAGAATACGAAAAATTTAGTGAAAGTAAACAGAAGCAATGTATTTTTCCAAATATTACTTAATATTATTAAAATTATTTTAGACTATATTATATGGACAAACAGAATTAAACCTCCAATATATTTAATATTTGTGTCAATTGTTCATATTTATATTTCTGTGAGACCCAAAACACGAAGAACAGTTGCTATTATTTTTATTTAAAAAAAAATAAAAATATGCTCCTGGGATTCCAGTCCCATCCTTCATTTTTCTCAAAATTTACTATTCCAGTTTTTGAAATCCTTTTGATCCCAACTGTAAAAGTTATTAAGTTTTACACATTAAGAAACTTAAGTACATCTTTATTATATTTAATTGTGAACAATTTTATTAAATGTTCTGTAATGTGATTTTTTTTGTTGCAGTTTAAAAATATGGTATATTATGACACTTTTAAAAGTATCATGTATTTCAAATCCATTAGTGTTATTAACTACATAAGGCTGCACATACCAAAAAAAAGTTTTCAAAATCACTTTTACAAATAGTTAAGAAAATGTTCATATTACTTAAACATTTAGTATGTAATTAATTGATTCAGGAAATTTAAGAAGAAATATTCAACACATCAGAGGCAGTTTTACCTTGGTATTGCATGTGTTGACAGAGGACCACTAGGAACAGCACTAGTACTAAGATCCTCAATAGGAGATGTGCATACTGGCTTACTTGATGCAAACTCCAACGCATACTGTAGGACATCTACCAATGGGAATCGTTTAGGACCGGAACCGTAGCTTAAATATCTGCCAAAACATATCAAATCTTGTCATTAAAAGTGTCCGGAACACTTTTTATAAAGAGGATACATAACTGTGATTTTTAAGAATGGACAGTACAGGTCTACAAAAGAACACAAACAAGATAGATGCCTTTCAGCCAAGTAAAATCTTTGAGATAAGCAGCTGCCATTTAATAGATTAAAAGATTATTTAATTGATACCTCCTGGATTATTTTAATGCCAAGAAGCATCAATTAAAATTAGCCTAAACTTATGAGAGACAATACACACAAATAACTTCGGGCAGTGAAAGCTACCTATATTATATCAAATATAAATTTTAAAAAGTCAGTAAACTAAATTCTATTATTATCTTCTATTAGAGATGTTCTGTTACCTTTCTAATCGCTGCTGCAATACTGTGAGGTATTCTTTCAGTCTCTTGATTTCATCTCGTTTTATTCGTGTAGTTTCTCTGTTTTTGTGCATATACCTATTAGAATAAAAACAATTATGATTCATCTGCAGCACAGTTTAGCAATGTGGGCACTTAGTACTTCTGCTGTTCTGCCCAGCTCCAGATTTCCGAGGATTTTGACACACACCAACGGTCCTTATCAAATTTATTAAGTAGCAAGAATAAAAAAGACGGGCAAAGGTTGGCAACCAGCCCAGAAAACAAGATATGATAAACCAAAATACTGATAATAAATACGAGTTGTTTCTAGCAAGAAACTTACTAACGGCGTGCGACTTAAATAGGCTGAGTGGCCAATTATCCTCAAGCCCTACTCTCGAGTAGACCTCCTCCTCCTGAGTAGCCACTCCTGCCTTTTGGCAGCCCTGCGTGCTCTAGCATAGAGGAGAGGCTCCTCCACTTCGCTCTCTCCACTTGAAGGAACCTCTGGAGGTTCTGAAGGCCCTGGTTGAGTCTCTGTCTTTGGCACCACATCCTCTTCAGCCTCTCACTGTCTGACGAACACTGGCTGTGCAGGCTGCTGGCACGACACCACACCAGCCTCCTCTTCGTTGGGATCAGCCACGATCTGTGCAGGCTGCTGGCGGGCCACAACACCTGCTTACCATTAGTGACATTGTTTAATTCTGAAATTTTGTGCTTAATTGAAATAGCTGAAGAAATTCAAATCTGTTCTTTGTTTTCCAAATATGACATTATATTTTCAATTGATCAAATATTTTTTATAGATACATATATCAATTGATGGCCCTTACACATTCAAACTTGAAATATATCTTAAATCATAAGGCAACTACTTTTGATCAGCTTTTTAAAGGTATGGCAAGGAAATGGCAAACTAGTAGAAAAATTCATGTTTATGTATTGTTTCACCTTTATCCAGATTCAAAGCTTTTATTTCATCTCCAATATATTTGTGTACAGAATGATTAACAATATAATGCTGGATAATGGAGCTCCTAAAATCAGATGGCAATCAACATGCTACTGAGGAAGAGCTAATCATGTTTATAGAGATAGATTTAAAGCTTTCAGAATGTTGCCATATAGGAAAAGAAAATTGAAAGCTGCAAGCAGAAACATGGAAGCATGAAAATGGCAAAGTGCAGCAGAAAGGTGAAATGAAACAACTATAAATTGATGTCTTAGGCAACAGTGAAATGAAATGGACTGATCAGATGTTTCAATCTTTCAAAGACTATTTCAATCTTTGAAAGACTACTTCACACTATTTATTACTAAGGACTTAAAAAAAAACAAAGGAATATGTTGCTTTTATAGTTAGGAAGTGTATAGCAGGAACAGTACTTGGTTACAATACAATCGATGATTAAATACCAATTAGATTCTGTGGACAACCCTTTAATGTGATGATCATTCCAGTTTATACTCCAATCACAGATGGAGAAGAAGCAGAGAATATTATGACCAAGTTGACTTTGAAATCAGGAGACAATGCAAGCAATACATGTTGCCTGTGTCTTAAGACTGAAATGCCAAAGTTGGAAATATTAAAAGGGGAATGGAATGGAATGGAATGGAATGGAATGGAATGGAATGGAATGGAATGGAATGGAATGGAATGGAATAGAATAGAATAGAATAGAATAGAATAGAATAGAATAGAATAGAATAGAATAGAATAGAATAGAATAGAATAGAATAGAATAGAATAAAGCTGGAAGGGACCTTGGAGGTCTTCTAGTCCAGCTTCCTGCTCAAGCAGGAGAACCTATATCAATTTAGGTATGTGACTGTCTAGACCCATGATGGTGAAACTATGGCATGCGTGCCACAGGTGGCACACATAGCCATATCAGTGGGCACGCCAGCTCAGCTCTGGCACGCATGCTGCGCCGGCCAGCTGATTTTCGGGCCTTCTGGGCCCACCAGGAGTAGGGAAACAGGCTGTTTCCTGCTTCCGGAGGGGCTGGGGAGGGAGGAAAGGCCCGTTTTTCTTTCTTACCTGGCTCCAGATCTCTCTATGCATCTGCAGAGGGCAAAAACAGCCTTTCCCACTCCCTCGGAGGCCCTCCAAAGGCCTGAAAGGGCCCATTTCCCAACTCCCGGTGGGACAGGAAGTGACGGTTTTTGCTGTCCCAAGCCTCCAGAGACTCCTAGAGAGGGTCTGGAGGCTGAGGACAGTAAAAAATGTCACTTCCTGTCCCACCGGGAGTTGGGAAATGGGCCCTTTCAGGCCTCTGAGGGAGTGGGAAAGGCTCTTTTCACCCTTCCCAGATGCATAGAGAGGATCTGGAGCCAGGTAAGAAAGAAAAACGGGCTTACTTGGCCATCACGTTCCAGGAGCGGGAGGGGGGGTTGCACACGCATGCGCAGGGCAGGGCGCATAGAATTATGGGTGTGGGCACCAGCACCCGCGAACCTCCCCCACTCCCCCTCCCACCCACCACTCTCCTGGCACGCGATGGCAAAAAGGTTAGCCATCACTGGTCTAGACTCTTCTTAAAAACATAAATGTACTTGGATTGTATGATTTATGAAACTGAAATGAAACAGGTGAACAAGTTCTCAATTTCTGCCACTCCAATAATTTCTTCAGTTAATACTATCTTAAAACATCCAACTGAAGAGCTCAGTTACAGCATCAAGGACATGGCCAGGTGCTGGCTATGGAACAGATCAGAAATTACTAAAGTTTCAAGCTAAGCTAAAGAAAAAGAAAGCCAGACTATTTCCACAATAGGATCTTGAACATATATCCACCATTGTCAAAGAAAACATTGGGATCACTTCAAAGTACTGAACCTCACAGATTAAGAACCAGAAGAATTATGGCATGAATTTAAGTAATTAAGAATGAATGTGACACAACAATGCCAAGAATGAAGAAAGAGAAGAAAACAAGATGAATATCAGAACAGCAGAAATTGTCAACAAGACAGAAATCTCGGAAAGGAATTCAGAATGTATTTCAGAAAACTGTTAGAAAAGACAAGCATCATCAATACAGCAATATCAATATAGATACTGAAGAGAAAAACACGCAAGGAAAAAACAAGGAATGCCTTTCAAATTTAATAAATAAAGATCTCTGAACTCAGTAGTAGTTCCAACCTCAAATAGATATGCTAAAGGATACCAATGGACAGATAATACTCTATTGGAAGAGGTCAACCTACATTCCAATACCAAAAAAAGAAGACTGAATAGAATATGCAAATTATTGCATAATATGCTTAATTTCACATGCTAATAAAATAATTGTTAGGATCATCCAATATAGATTAGAGCCCTACATGGAAAAGAAATGCCAGATGTTCAACCTCTAATTTTTGTCGTAAGAATAAATGGAGATGAAAAACAAATGGAAAATATATTTTGTCACAATACTATATTAAATTGTAGCAACTAAAAGAACTGATTACTATTCTTTGAATATTACATCCCAAATTATATTACCCTGCTATCAAGTTCTATAATGAGTTGTACCTGTCCAGGTATAAAACTGGAGGGAACTCTAATTTGTTGTGTATCTTTTCTGGCCTTCCCAAAGCTTGATTGAATTCAAATCTTGAGAGTTCAAAGGTCAAGACCGGAGGTAGCTCAGTAAACCAGTGCTGGCAGAAAACAGAAGAAAAAATGTATTTTAATCACATCATTTTTTTAAAAAATTAACTGTCAACTTAGAACATATTTCTATATTCTAAAAAAAAAATATTTTGCAACATAGATTGATACAATCGAGTCTTACCCAACTTGGTGCCCTTAGATGTGCTGGACTACAACTGTGATCCTCAAACAATATATTCAAGCTATCCATGGTACTGGCAGATTTTTTAAAAGTGGGGAAAATGATATATATGCTTTCAAATAATGCTTCTACTGTTAACAAGATCCAGATCTTAATAAAAATGGCAGTCAATTAAATATATGTTTGAACAATGTTATTCAGGAAATTCATACGAAGTACAAAGTATGTTGAAACTACAATTATATTGAAGATTGAACTGTTCGCATACATTGTTTACCTTCTACAATTTTCTAAAACTAAAACCTGTTTTTTATGTTTCCATCTACTAAACTTTCATGTTAAATATTATCACAATGACTATACAAACAGTGTGGTATCAGTACCTACATTAATATTCTTATTTATCAAATTGGTTTTATTAAAAAAGACTGTACCTTATCCAAGGTAATAACTGGTATTTCTGCAGCAATCTATTTTTATATCATGATCGACAAATATGTTTGTTTATTCATTCCCTATTGATAGTTCTGTGAATTGATACTATGCAATCTGACGTGTTCAAAGTTAAAAATTGATTAAAGTGCTACAATAACACGTTAAAATTGGAAACAGCACTCCATACTTTTTTTCTTTTTTTAGACATATATTTAATCTAATTTACTGACCTTGGAACATTATATCAAAATGTGTCAGATGCATACAAATTTCAATTTTGTAGTGTCTGTTTTTCTAGATAATGAACAGATCTGTTCTCTTTATTCCAACTCACTAGGCTGAATTTTGGATGGAGTAATTGCACTGAGAAACTCTTTAGTAAAGGTGTTGTCCTAGAACCTTAGAGAAGACCAGGACAAAAAAAATGGGAAAAATGTTAACTACAAAGAAAGCCCAATAGTTGTGGAGATATTTTTAGACACATTTCAGAAACTAACTCCTACTGAAAAAGTAACTTGCTAATAAACTTATGCACATATTTCCTTTAAGTAGCTAATGCATAATAGAAGGTAGTCCCTAAAATAAGCTTAACCTAGAAGTGAACATTTCTATTCATTCTAGTTGAAAGATCCAAAATATTGGTCTGGGATATTACAGATAGGAAACATATCCATATCTGTTCAGACATGAAATTTTTCCTCAAGGTATGACTGCCGATTTGTTAAGACAAAAATCTATGGTTTAAGTTTCTAACATAATGTTCCATATATTACAAAATTGCACATAATGGTCATTCACATGCAAAGTATGAATCCATCATCTACCAAACAAAAATATTTGATAAACTTTTAATACCAACCATACACACCTGAATGTATTTTTCATACAAATGTTAAATATTACAGTAAAGAGTGGGGAGTCTTCTTAAGTCCAATATTATTTTATTAATGCATTCCTACCTGAACAATCTGGATTTTTTTTGCTGGCTCTAGTAACAACCCTGTCCTGAAGATGACACTCTAAGACACTCTATCTACATAAACAGTGAAGAACAAGAAAACATTCTGACTTATTGGGTACATTTAAAACTTCAAAATTTGCATTTCTCAATTTATCAATGATATGATAAATTATAAGAATTCCTAGAATATCAGTATTTACACATATTATCGTCAGCTCTCAAATTTGGTGTCCTTTTTTTACTATTCTTGATCTACATAACTAAAAATAAAATATGCACCTCACTAATTTCTTTTTAAATAAACTGCCATGTGGTAATTGTTGAACATAATTTTTAATATCTCTGCATAAACATGATCTGTTTTCCATATAATTCCTAAAATTAGACAAAGAGAACCAATTAAACAAATGTGTAAAATCATACTTAGAAAAATGATCCTAAGGCTATACAGGTGTATATATATTTCTTAATAAATAAACAAACAGTGTTTTAGTTGAATAACAGATCACAGGGCATAAATATGAAGAACTATTAAAAATTCAAAAGGGTTCACAAAATTTTAAGAACCACTGTAAATATATAGGTCAACAATTTGAAGGACACTGAAATTTATTCTGAACAAGATTTTGACAAATTAATTTATTCCCATTAATATATTGAATTTCTAATACATTAATGTATTGAAGGCTTCCTTGCTTCTTTAATATAGTGAAAGCTCTGTTAAAATGCTAGTTTTTGAAATGTAAAAAAATAAGACCAAGATAAATAACTTTAGAATTTTTTCCACCTTTAATATAACATATAAGATGTATAATTCAATTGAAAAACAAACTATAATCTTTTTGAGGGGAAATAACACTAAAAAACTTATAATAATGTGGTTGCTTAAATATGCACACCCTCTTACAAATAGGAAAGTGGCTGTTTTCAGAGTTAACCAACTGAAGGGGAGATGACCAAGCTGATTCCAAGGGAGATGCCAAGCACATTATTGGTCTCAAGTTCCTTCACCACCCACAAGAGATCTAAGTCCAACAACCTTGAATTCTGTTGACTTATATAAAGTCAGTTTGCTTTGACGATTAGTGGTTCAGATTCTTGTAGAAATTGTTAGTATGCATTAAATTGTTAGTATGCATTAGATTAATCTATATTAATCTTAATCACTTTGGCTCCTGATTTCTTGCACCTGACACCAACCATATTCAAATTGATGTTAAAAGAGAGGTTAGTACACATTTGCCAAGTGACTGTGATCAAGTCCATTTAAAGTTCAGGTGCTCTAGTAGGATTTTTCTGATATTTATTGAGTAGCCTTTTACAGCAAAAACCATGATCTGCAAAGAGTTTACAAAGCATCAAAGGAATCTCATTGTTGGAAGGTATTAATCAGGAAGAGGATACAAAACAATTTTCCAGGCATTGGATATACCATAGAACACACTGAAGACAGTCATCAACAAGTAGAAAAAATATGGCACAACAGTGACATTACTAAGAACTGGATGTCCCTCCAAAATTGATGAAAAAAATAAAAACACTGGTCTAGGAGGCTGTCAACAGGCCTACAGCAATATTAAAGGAGCAATTTTTGATTGTTGTACATGTGACAACAATCACTCATATTCTGCATATGGGGTAGGATGGCAAGACAGAAGTAGATTAAAGTTTTGGAATGCCCCAGCAGAACCCAGACATGAATCCAATTGAAAATCTGTGAGGTGACCTGAAAAGAGCTGATCACAAGAGATCCTCTTGCAATCTGACATATTTGGAGTACTTTTGCAAGGGACTGCAGGCAAATATTCCCAAGGCAAAATGTACCATTCTGATAAACTCCTACCAAAAGACTGAATGCTGTTAGAAAATCAAAAGGTAGCAGCGAGATTATTGATAGGTAAATATTGGAAAAATGAAGCTTTCCCCACTATTGAAGAATGGACTTTGAAGATGGCCAGTTTTGCGGAGATGGCGAAGATTTCAGCATATTTAAAAGATCGCTCACAAGAGACTTATGAATGGGAATGGAAAAAATGGATAGATTATGTGCAGAACAAATATCAAGTTAGGAAGTATCAAATAGCTTTTCATTGAAAGTATTATATAAAAATAGAAATGTATGAATACTGTGAAGATAAAAAATTTTTAAGGGGGTTTGAGGGGTTCAAGTTTTATAAAAAGGGGATTTTGATGGGATTATATTTTGTGGAAGTCAGGGGGGGAGGGTTAGGGGGGTTGGGGGGGTTAGGGTGGGGAGTGGGGGATGGGATGGGGGATAAAAATGGGGTGAAAATGTAATTGTAAAACTTTTGCAATAAAAAAAAAAGAAAATCAAAAGGTGATTCAACGAAGTATTAGTTTAAGGGTGTGCACACTTATGTAACCATGCTATTGTATGTTTTTTATAGTTATTTTTCCCATTAAAAGTTTCAGTTTGTTTTTCAATTGAATTGTACAGCTTATATGTTAAAGGTGGGAAAAATTCTTAAGTCATCTAACTTGGTCTTATTTTTTTATATCTCAAAAATCTGGCCTTTTAACATATATCCTTTAAGTCTATATCCACTCTATCTTTTTGAGCGAACATTGTGTAGTGGCCCATCAACACTTAATAAACCTGAATGACAGAATACTCATAATAAGAGGATATAACTACTTTTCATCAATTATCCTGCTGAATTTTTTTAAGCTCTAGGAAGGCTAAGGAGCAGAGAATGGTTATAATCTCGTACCATTTTGTTCTTGAAAGTATTATTTTGCCCACTTCATGATTGCTCGAAGAAACACTATTTCAAGCAAAAATATTTCATTTTTCATTAAATAAGTTACAAAAAATATTTTAGAAACCCTAATAACTATAAGTCTCTCTTTTTTTGCTGCAGTTAAGAACAAATATGGAACAATAGGGTGCATTCAGATATAGGTCAAATGAAGCCATAGCACACTTAAAGGTTTAAATATGCTGCATGAAAGGAATTAGGTTTAATGGATAATAGAACCTGAACAAGGCCAACCCTGAACTAGATAAAATAGCTTGAAGCCATGGCTTGAACTAAATACTGCTTAAATGATATGGAAAACTTTCCGAAGAGCTGCAGACTGAATAGAACATTATTATATAAAGTTTTCACTAGGCTTTTCTCTAAGTCAACTGTGACTTATATACAACCAACATTCATGGTATGGTTTAATAGATTACAAATATATTACACACTCTGAGAAACTACTTCAAATATTTATATAATTATTTTGAGACAAAATACATAGACAGCTATAGAGATTCAATGCTATGCAGCAATTGGATGTGGAAAAACAAGATTTATTTTAACAGAACACTGATACATAAATGAATTTTAATATGTAAATTTATACTATTATATCTTGCTTTATGAATGTAATATTTCTACTTACAGTATAGTGTGGAAGTTAAATATGTAAATAATATGAATTATTTCTGCTTTATTTTCTATTTTTTAAATCTTAATATATGCCACAATAAAACTGATCACTCTTAAAAAGAGTTTGAAACTCTGTATGAACATATGGACGTTGTTTTGGAACCAAGAACATTTTGAGTAGACTAACTTATTATTTGGTTACCGATAAAGAGACAGTAAATCCCATTAAGCAAATCCCATTAAGAACAGAAAAAAATTGGCTTAACAATCCACAAATACCAGTTTTAATTAGAAGAAAAGTGATGTAATGAAGAGACAATGAGAATCCAAACAATATAACAACCAATAAAATTGGGAATGATAAGAGCCAGGTTGCTCTAATGATAAAGGCATTAGGCTAGAAAGCAGAGTTTATGAGTTCTAGTCCTGCTTAGGGACATAAGCCAGCCAAGTGACTTTGGGCCAGTAGTTCTCTCTCAACACACAATGTCAGGCCTGGGGAACAAGCCAGCAACTCCTTTCATGACCTGTGGATAAACACTCAGTTGAACTGAAAAAAAGCAGATCTTCCACATGGTCACATGCTAGGAGGAAGAAAGAAGGAAAATTGGGAGTGACATAAGAAGCAGAATTGCTAGAATATAAAATATGCTGATTCAGAAAAATGGGGAGGTTTTTTATATGTCAGGGACCAAGCTGCTGAATTACTTATAACGTTAGGCCTTTAGCTTTTGTCCCAAAATGTCAGGTCATTCTATTCTTTAATTTTTCTTAGCTAGTAACGTAATTTTTCTCTTTAGCAATGTTTTACTTTTCTTAACTTTTCTCTGCACTTTTCTCTAAATTTGAAAGCCATGTAGGAATTTGCAACTACTATTAGAATCAAGATATTTTCCTTTATGCTTAAATATTTATAACTTTTAAGTATGCATATATATGTGCAAGTTGGATGTAGTGATTAAAGACATCAAGTTAGATACCAGGACTTGCCTTAGGAATAAAAGCAGCTGGGTGACTTGCCCAGTTACATTTCCCTATGTATGTTCACGTTGGAATGGAAAAAATAAACTTTTTAATACTTGAAATATTGTATCATATAAATTAATCTGTCACTGATTATGCTTTGACTAGTTTAGCATTTATTTGAATTTAATCATTAAAATCATATAACTGTTTCACCTGATTTAATCTTTTGATTTTATATTATAAATTGTATGAATAGTTTTGTATCATGGTTTCAGTGTTTTTCTCTGATGTCAACAGTATGCTTGTGGTTCAAATACTGTTCTTATTTACTTTTTTTGGTGAAATTTTGATTCAGTGATCCCCTATATCAGGTTATTGGAACAACTGAGGATAAAGTAGATAAAAGAATCCTGTTCCACATTTCAGACATAGATTTACATTCTTAAAACAGAAATTTCAGAATTGATTGAGATCCAAATAAACATAAAAGTGCATGAAGCTCTTCTTTGTTTGGGTAAATAAATGACTTGCCAAAATATTTTGTGTTATCTATATTTTAAATTAGGTGTGCATCATGGAAAGGGTTATCGGTATTGCCAAATGTATAATATCACTTACCTCCTGACCAGATTTTCCAGAATTTTCCGAGTGTAAAGATTCAATTTCTCCCTCAACCATGGCAGCTTCTAGGCACTCATGAAGATCTTTGAAGCCATTAACTTGAAGTGGATATTGGCCAAACATCTCTGTATTTTCAAATTTCTTCCCTTATCAGAAGAGGGAGGTATAAGATTTCAACAGGAAACATACAGTGAACACTACTACCTTTTTATAAAGTTTTAAACATGATCTAACTGATCTATCAAATATAATTTTAAATATCTGCTACAGGTGAACCTTTGTACATGATATGTGAAAGTTGTAACTAAATACTAGGTTCCATCCTCCCTTCCAAAAAAATAAAATAAAATCCCAGAACCATAATAAGAAAGTACAAGTTGGGAAAATGTTTCTTCCCAGTATATAAAAAAAGTTAAGGACATTTTCTTTGAGTGAGATAGGGGATTGAGGAGTCCTTTTAAAAAGCCATGTTAAGGCTATTTTAGGGCTTTATTATAAAAGTAGTATATAGTACTACATTTAGTATTAAAATATTAGTAGGATAATTGAACTACAAATATACTCAAGATAATACCTTCAAGAAATCCAGCTGCTAAAAATCGGCCATAAAACAGTTCTACCATTGGGTTCTTTGGCTTTTCTCCATTCCTAAAGACAGAATTATCTTTGTTAAAATTAAATGCAAGTTATTCCATATATTTTAATCAAATGGTTACACATGAATATTTGCATCAATGGAACTCCCTCCAGTATATTATATTCATAATTTATAGTAGTCAATTATAATTATTTTGAGGTTAATTTTATCATCATGAAATTGGTATCCAAATTTTCAACCAGAATCCATGAAGTGATTTTCAACTATATTCAAATATTAATTCCTTTAAAATATTTCAATTCAAGTAGGATGAATTATTTTCCTACATACAGAAAATATTAATAATAAATCTGATAAAAGTGAAGCAAACCACTCTATACTGATCTTGAAATAGCTGCATGATGAATAATTTCAAACTGTATTCACTAGGAGAGCAATCCAGATAATCTAGGACAAGAATATGAATTTACATCTGCCTGCTTCACTCTTCTACCAGTTTATTTTACATGAACTGTAGAGATTACATTTTTCATCTAAGCTATCCTTATTCAAAAATATGTGTTGTGTTGCATTGCATTTCAGGATCATAACAGGATTACAAGAGTTGGGCTACATAAGATTTCTGATGCTAAATACTGAGTGAACGAATACACTCAATTATAAATTAATCTTTATTATAAGAGTCACTTACTGTTCCTCTTCAGCCTGGATTTGAAAGGCATCTTCCAGCCAATCCAGCAACTTGTGTGTGAATTCACTCACATCTTGCTGTTGAGAAATAATAAACAAACATATAAAGAGGAGGAATATAGGAAAAATCACGTATGTGCAATACTTGGAAGTGCAAAAGGCACTATAATAAACAAATAGAACTGATAGAATTTTGTCAATGGAGCACTAACAGGAATTTGACATTGCAGTTCACTGGGCTGTTCCTAACATATTTTCTAGCCTGAAATTGGATTGATAAAGTATAAATAAAAGTATTTCATTTGTGGTGATGAAGTGAGAACCATAATTTCAAATGGCTACTGTCATGCTATTTTTCTTTACCAAAATAGCTTAGCGTATATTTGTAGCAAGCATAGTCCTTGAAGAAAAATTACAATGAATGGAGCATTAAGTGGCCAACTCATTAAAGTGACTATATTTTACTAAACTAACAGGAGCTGAAAGATGAAGCAAATTTCTAGACGGAAGAAAATCAGGTTGACAAACAAGCCCAGTGGACAAGACCAACAATCAGAAACAAGGCAACAAGATATTCTGTACCTCATGGAAGAAGACAGCTTTTAAGAAGAAAAAATACAAGAGAGGAAGAGGGGGAGAGAATAGAATTTGCAAAACAGGAAAGGTAACTGTGCCCTAAATGAATACTTAGGATAGCCCTAATTAAATCATGAGCCTCAAGCCAAACTTCAAAAGAAATCCAGTTATTTATTAGGAGCTTCATGTCAGCGCGGACCAAGTGAAGCCAACTCTGAGCTCGCTTAATTCGCGCCTTGGCTCTGACCCTGTTTCCCCCTCCCCCCAAGGTGTGTCATCAGTCACATTCCCCAAGGAAGCAATTTCGTGGGTTGTAGAAGTCACTCCCTCCGGCCACTTTGGATCGCCGTGGAGATGACCTTGATGTTGCCATCTGGAATGTGCTTTGTTTTGACTGAAATGCAAGTTCCTCAATGTAGCTGTGAGGCTCGATTCCTCATCCCCTGCCTATTGCAACTCGAGAGCAGGTCAGGAATGCTTTGCGAGTTGACAGCTGGTGCCTCACTGGTCTGAGGATCAGATTATGTGTAGGCCCATCAACTTGTGAATTATTAAATTAACTGAAAATATATTTGGGTAAAAATGATATTGTATAATGGTCTGTGAAAATGTGCTTCTTGATAGAATTTACTAACCCAATTAAGAGGAGATGCTGCAGATTAGGCATCGGGCAGATAAGAGGCAACTTATCTGCAGAACGAATGGTACTGTTAATGTCAGCCCCTCAAGGCAATTGGAACAAGAAACATCAAACAAGTTGCAAGTAATTGCAAGTCTGAAAGTACATCTTTCCTCTCTCACACTTTTACAGTCCAAGAAAGTAGGAAGGGCCCCTTCTAAGATATTTGCTATGCCTCATTCCTTCTGCAAGTTGTTCCTTATCTGATTGTTACCTAGTTTTCAGCTCCTCCTTTTCCTATCTCTCAAAGACATTCCTACAGATGATTACATGCCATACTCACATCATAGTAACTTGAAATATCTAGGAAGTAAAATCCTGCAGCCTCAGCTATAGTTCTCCTACATAACTTAGGTCCATCGAAAGGACAAGAAATGAACGATGAATATAACTTCTACTTTCAGAAAGGATGTGTAAATGAGATGGCCTGTTATCTAAAGAAATCCATGTGAAGAATTGATATAAATCTTTCGCCTCATAAGGATTGAGAAATGATCTTTTACAGAAAGATGGAAATCTCAATTGTAACTTGTTATAGCATTGGAGATCATCCCCTGCAATAAGGACAAATTGGATATACCCTATCCAATGTTACTCCATTAGGACAAACCTACTTAAATCAGAAAAAATATTGGTCTACAAAATTCTTAGCCTTTGTTGTATATATATATTAATTGCCCAGTGTCTGGGAAATGAGCAAGATAGTCATGAACTACTGTGTTTCCCTGAAAATAAGACATGTCCTGAAAATAAGGCCAATCGGGCTTTTCAGGACATGTGATAATATAAGACATCCCCACAAAATAAGCCCCCCACCACCAACTACGTGCCCCACTCCCCCCGCCGGGCATGACAGGGCTCCTGCCCCTCGCTTAGCCACCCATCCTCACTCGCCCCTTTTAGGGTACAATTTGGGGGTGGCAGGTGGGGTGGGCAAGAAGCGGGACACACGTCTTGCTTTTCCAGCACCGTCGCGTTCCTCGCCATTCTGTCCAGGGAGACACGTTGTAGAAAAAACTTTCTCGCGAGTTCAGCCAAACTCCTTGAACTCGCGAGAAAGTTTTTTCTACAACGTGTCTCCCTGGACAGAACGGCGAGGAACATGATGGTGCTGGAAAGGTAAGACGCGTGTCTTGCGGCCCAACACGTCCCATCCCACCCCAATGGCAACAGCAGCCTGGCTGCTTCCCTTCCCCACCGTCTCTTTATTGAGAGGGGTGGCACTTCTCAAATTGCATCCTAAAGGGGGTGGGTGGGGGTGGGTGGCAGGAGCCCTGACATGCCCGGTGGGGGGGGGGGAAGAAACAGCAAGGGGAGCATGTCTCACTCCACGCATCTTGCTTCTCCCCCGCCCCACCTGCCAGAAATGAGTCTTTGTGAGACTTGTCGTGCCGCTGCTGCAGCCTCATAAAGCAGGACTCTGCAAGGCTTGTGCCATTGCATGCAGGAACTGCAGCACAGCTGCAAGGTTTGACATACTGGCACAGCCGCGAGCGGCAGGATGCCAGCTGTGCCAGTATGATGAAGCTCGTGGCGGTGATGCAGTTCGTGCATGCAACGGCACAAGCCTTGCAGAGCCCTGCTCCACAAGGCAGCAGCGGCGGCAGGACACATTAGGGCAGCAGCCAATGCAAAGAATGGGGAGGGGAGACAACGACAGCAACGGGACATCCAGTCCCACAAGCCAAGCCCTTATTTGGGGGATCCAAAAAAATAAGACCCTGTCTTATTTTCGGGGAAACACAGTAGTAGTACAGAAATGTAATATGGTTTAACATAAAAACATAAAACATAACATAAAAATGGTGGGCATACTCCCATAGGCTACATCAACTGAAGATCACAACTTGTTAAAAAGATAGAAACAGGAAAAAGGAAAGAATTGCCTGTATCCAAACCACCTACCCTACAAAACAGAAAACTCTATGATTTTGGATTTACATGTGAATATTTTTAAAAGTGGAAGAATACATAAAGTGAAAGCCTTGATGAATTTACTAACCCAATTAAGACAATTCCATAAGCAAAAAAAAAAAAAAAAAACCACAATGAAATAAGAGTGACAGGAGACTTATCTACTATATGCTTTTTCTCAGACAACAATATGTATTGTTGTCTGAGAAAAAGCAAAAAATAAATTCTTTCACAGAGTTGGTAAGGATATAAGGTGGTCAACTATTCCTCATGTATATGAGGAATGAAAAGGCAAGTTCATTGCAAAAAACAGAGTAGCATAAAATGTTATAATTTTAAAGGAAGCTAAAGTCTAGTTAGTTAAACACATATCTGAAACACAAATACCTTGTATTTGATTGTTTAACTTGTTTAAGATTACATAGCAAGTGTAGTTAACAAGAAACAGCCTGGAATATAGGTGGAAGTTCCTAAAACAGAAGGTATTACAAGCACAAACAATTCCAAAGAAGAGGGAAGGGAAAGAGGAGCACAGTAGCAGAATTAAATGTGATTGAGCAAAATATTAAGGGAAGATATAAAACAAGATATGAAACATTTAGAAATCAGGAGGCAGAATGAGGTAACTTATCAAAGAAGAATACATAGTAGCTCAGACTACTTTAGGAAAACCTAAAGGATGAAAAAACTGATGTTTCCAAAGAATGCTAAGCTAAAGTTCAAAAACAATTTTACAAGCAACTAATAGTACCTTTTCAGATAGATTTAAAATAAGCTTATATACACCTGCATCCCAGAATACTGAAAGAAAGTGCTTTTGATATGGTTGAAAATATGTCATCTTTGAGAAATCTTGGGTGTCTAATTACTGGAAACCAATTTTTTTCTATGCTCAAGGAAAGATACTGACTCCCAAGAGGCTCAAGAACAGATCGTAAAGATATAGATCTGTAAGCACCATGAAAACAAAGCATTACTATATCATAAACTATTATTCATAGAGTAAACAACTCTCTTAACTTAACTCGGCAAGTTTCTAACAGATTGTAGGAATGCTATAATAGTAATATATATTACTATTACATGTAATAAAGTACCACACAATTTTTTGATTACAAAGTTTTTTAAATCATAGCTGGTTGGCATGACAATAAAACTGGCTTGAATTACACTCTGAAAATGCCTATCAATAATTCCTTATCAAATATGAAACATATTTGGGTGCCATAAAGTTCAGTCCTAGATTAGTACTTTTCATACTCATGGACATTCATTACTATATTAATACAACTATTAATAACTTGGGAACATGATAGAAGGAAAAGTTAGCAAAACTACAGATTTGATTAATGCTATCGTATAGATAGTGAAGTAGAATAAAGGTCAAAATACTGAAACTATTCAATATTTGAGGCAGATAATCTCCCATTTATTGGATGGGGTTGTGGATATTTTATCTGAACATAGAATGGTAGCCTATGTACTCTTCCACCTCTGTGGTTTTATCTAAAAGAAAAGAAAAAAATGATTCCACAAAAAAAAATGAACATATTCATAAATCTACTAATATCTCGACAAATTGACAACCTTAGCTAGATCCTTCATTAGTTTTTAGTTTAATTAGTTTTAAAAAATCCTTCATTTTTTTAAACAAATTAGCCAGTCTGAAAATTTCATCAGGTAAAAGTATTTTTTGGTAATGTTTTATTTGTATCATTTCTCCAAGTTTTCATAACTATTTTTATTTAAAATAAGGTAGAAAGTTCTTAAATTACCTGCTGAGAATCATTTGATTTAAATGCATCTTTAAGAATTTCAACAGCTCTTGATGGGTCAACGTATTTTCTTTTCGAGCCAACAAGAAGTGCAAAGAGGTATCTTAATTCGCGCATAAAAGGTAAATTTCTATGTTCCTGTATTTGAAATAGTTATAAATAATGAATTTTGTATTTTTACAAATCTGTAAGAAGTTCAATTATAAATCAATTGCTCGATCCTCTTAAAAAGGCTAAATATGTTCTCATCACAATATTAACAAACTCCAATACGGTTATATTATTTTAGACTAAACCATTATTTCTTTTTCTTCCCTACACCCCCCAAAAATCAACAAGTTTGATGAGTTGATGGAACTATTATTGATTTACAAGTTTTGTTTACTCCCTATTCCAGGTCATTCACAAAAGCTAACAGCCAACAAGTCTATAAAGAAGTTTAAAGTCAGCAAAAACAACATATCGAATTAATAAATTTCACATCACAGATCTATTCAAAGTTGTACTCCCTTGCTTTACAATAAACTTGTTTCTATTAATTATACCTGGACTATCATTTTAATAGCTTGCTAGTTATACATCTACTATGATCTTAGCTTTTTTATCAGCAGTAATTTCATATTAAAAATCTCTGAAAAAAATGGAAGCAAATTATTTATCTCATTCGTGTTAATTCAAAACAGACACTCAGCCAGGTGCAGCTCATTAGCACCAGAAGGATGCAAACGGTGAAGGTCAAATGGATATGGCAAGGGCTGGAGGCTGACAGAGATAGGTGGAGGTGGAATAGAAGACATAGAGATGGAGCAGAGATATGCAGACCAGGGAAGTTGAAATGGAGGCAAGTGGGGCATGTCAGGAGAAGAGGTCTTCGCTTAATGACTGAAACTGGGACTACTGGAACTAAGTGGTGCAGTCATGGGATGTTTCACCTAACAACTACTTCACTTAGTGACAGATATTCTGGTCCCAAATACAGTTATGTCATTAGCCTTTAAAGTGCTATAAAATTATTCTGTAAACTTGTAAGCTAGTATATTATCATCTATAACTTGTTTGAAATATTTATGTATATACAAATATGCCTACACACCAGTAGTGGGCTCCACTTACCTTTGCTCCAGTTCGGAACTGTGAGTGTGTGTGCTCACTTCGCTCACGCGTGGCGCTTCTGCACATGCGCAGAACCTTCTGCACATGCGCAGAGGGTCCATGATGTCTGGGTGGGTGGGCGGAGCCTCCCGCCGCCACCACTACCAGTTTGCCCGAACCAGGGCGAACCGGTAGAAACCCACCACTGCTACACACATACCTAAATACAATTGAAATATAATGAGACTACTTTTCTTGTCAATACTGCAATAAATCTACCAATAAATTGCAACTACCTACTCCCACAATTTTTTTGTTTGTGTGTTTATTGTTCACATTTCTGTCTCGAAGACTGACTTCTGGGCAGTGTACAGTAAAAGGCAGCCTATATAATTATACCTTTTGGTTTCGGGGGAGATCTTGAGCATTTGCTGGTAAATTGTAATTCAAGACTAGCCTTCGAAATTCCAATAGGTTAAATAATGACTGAAACAAAAAGGAAATATAAATTTAGCATTACTTCGTAGAAAGTGTATTAGATATACTGCAATTCACAAAAGAACTAAGAAGCAAAGAACTGGTTCACAGGATGTAATCCATATATGGTACTTTTTATGTAAAAAATGAAAAATTTAAACTAACAAAAAATGATTATGACTAGCAATTCACTAATTGGCATATTGTGACTTGGAAGCAAACTCTATTTCTGGGGACGTTGGGAGACATACTTACAAATAGATAACAATTCTGTATTTTTATGTGAGCAAGATCTAATAAACTGTGATCATGCAAAAATGCACTAGAATGAGTGACAAAAGTATTAAAAACCACTTTTAATATAAAATAACACTTTTTGCTTCTACTGTTCTAATGTAATGCTGACTGTGGCTTCCAACATTTTATGCGCTAACTGGAGCCTACATGAATGTTACAGCTTGTATTTCAGGGGAAAAAACAAGCAACAAGAAAATATGAATTATCCATGGTTCTGCTTTTCCTGCTTTCTTTGGTAAGAAAAGAAATAAATGATTCAGGAGGACTATGCAACAAAATCTATTATGCTAATTTATACCTCTACTTATACATACAGAACCTTACATATCTACACATATGGAATCTAAATAAACTGATATCCATATACATGAAAATTAATTTTTAATTATTTTATTCATATCAATCAAATAAGCATTTGCCTGTTAAAAGATCCTGGACATAACAAATTAGGAATCCATTTTTGTCACTGTAATATTTTCAATAAGATTGCATATACATTTGCTTAATAAAAAAAATCTATTCTCTGGATACTTAACAAATTAAAACCAAAGTGGCAGAGGAAGTATTGAAAAAGGACATATGACAACGTTATATGCACATTAGCACTTTTAACTGCCAATCAATGTATACCAAAAACATGTTTGGGTCCTTTTAAAAATATTCTTTACAACATTTTCCTACATTAAATGTAAAAAAAAAAGGAATGAAAATGGGGAAAAAGTCAAGAAGCTGAGACTGAACGTTATCTATTATCAAAAAAGTGGAGTCATTATTGTTGCTTGCATAATTATGAAGGATAAAAATCTAGTTAGAAACTATACAAAGAGGAGAATTTAACACAGATTTTAATATAATCCTTGAAAAAAAATCTTAAGGAGATATTTAAACAAGTACTGGTTACATATAAATATATGGCAAAATTAGATATAGATATCTAAGTTGTAAGCTTTACTTATCTATAAAATTTACACAGAATCATATGGAATTAAGTCATCTGTAAGAGTATACAGATTCACAGATTTGTGCTGCCACACGGTATAACAGAACGTTGAAAGTAACTTTAGTTTTCTGGCACACATGAACATAGTGTTGAATAAAAATAAATCTTTGGCTCATATTACAATGATGAAAAACAAAGAACATGATTTATAAAAGCACATATCAATGCAACTAATATTCCATGAAGCCACATATATTAAGGGAAATCTGCATCTGTAGAATATGTTTGTTTTGGTTTTAATTTTAGTACTTTTCCACATCGCAAGTCACTGACTAATAAAGATAATGTTACACATCGATGACCCCTATCAATGTTACACATTGATGACCCCGTATCAGATTTCAAGAGACCCCTGATGAAAACATGAAATATTGTCACACAGTTGATGCAACCTAAGGAGCCTATCAATCTGTGGCTAAATAAATACTGTAGTAGGTAATGTCCAAATTTATCACATATGAAGTAAATTAAGATAGTTAGCTGAAACATTAGCCCACTAAGCTAGGCAAATAAAAAGGAAGAAACAAACCTATAGATATTTATTATTACCACAAAATTACAATATTAATATACTTTTTAAAGTATTGATTTTTACCATATGGTGCTGGACAGTAGCTGCTATAAAATTTCTATTAGGTATAAGTGAAATATTAGTTCTTAGTATATTTTAAAACTTCAGTTTCTACTTGTTGTTCGGTTAGTAACAAGATTATTAAGTGATTCTGGCTTCCCCATTGACTTTGCTTATCAGAAGGCTGCAAAAGGTAATTACGTGGCCCCGGGACACTGCAACCGTCATAAATATGAATCAGTTGCCAAGCGTCTGAATTTTGATCATGTGATCACAGGGATACTGCATTGGTCGTAAGTGTGAAAAAGTCATAAATCGCTTTTTTAGTGCTGTTGTAACTTTGAACAGTCACTGTTCAAAGTTGTAAGTTATAACACTGTTGTAAGTCGAAGACTATCTGTAGTTGTAATTATGCAAGTTATGTTTCTTATTTTACAATGAATTACATATTAAATATGTATTATATATTAAGCCTTTTTTTTTAAAAAAAAAGGCTTACAACAATTATAATCCATGATAATATTACTCTAAAATAGGTATATTTCTTAGATTTTCACTTGATTTATAGTATTCAAGTAGCCTAGAGCTCAAAAATAGGAGATATCAACGATATTATTACCAGTGATATCATTGTTCATTCTCAAACACCAAAAGCTTTCATACATGCCCAAAACAACTGGCTCTGGCATCAGAGTTGTTTAGTTTAGCATGGCAATGATGCATATAAATTATAAATTGATTATTGAAGCAGAGTCTTAACATAGTTTCTGGTCTGATCCTTTATCCAATAACATGCATAATGTACTGACTCATTTATCAAATAATTTTGATTTAATGACACAGTATTTCAGGGTTTTAAAAAATAAAAATAGGTATACAGAAAATAACTTGCCGGAGACTTTTTATAATAATTTATCCATATCATTAATTTCTCTGTGCATTTCAAGCAACTGTCTTTTTATTATAATAAACCCAAAAGCTTAATAAAATTAATAATTACCTGTATAACAGCACTGAACCAGCATGTGTTACCAACATTTTTTAATCCTACTGGAGAAATATCTTGACGTTTTCTATCGTATGGATTTGGAGAATCACTCCAGACTTCTGGATGTGTTCTTTTCAGACTTGCTTTGTTTTCTGCTATGCTGGCTTCTAAAACTCTTAGAAAATAAATGAAATAATTAGAAGAAATAGTCTTAACAATTTGGATATACATTTTCACAAATCTTCATCATCCTTATGCCTTTTAATAACATTTATTAGTCAGAAAGGTACTATCAGACTCCTGATTTTTTTTCTTACACTACATAATCTAAATTACAGATTATTTTAAGCAATAGGTTATGCAATAATTACCCATATTAGACCATTGTGATTTTAGTACATAAATGTAAATATAAAATGTGTATAATATTATAAATAAATATAATAATGTGTCATTTTTCCTACTGTCAAGTCATGGATAAGACTACTCTATTCTAAAAGCTATAGCAAAGCATCGTTGAGCAGCTCACTTTAGAAAGAGACAAAGTCACAACTAATTCTCAGAAGAGCAGTTTTAGGAGGTGCGGTCATGCTTCAGCGAAAACAATTTCAAAACAAGTATTATGGCACAAATACTTGTTATAACCACAATGTGTTCTATTACATAACTATTATCACTTATGTATCTTTGAATAACTTGGTCAATAAATAAATGAACAAATTTTCCATGGAAAACAACATTTTAGATCATATTTATGCAGAAATATTGAAAATTCAAAGCGTTCACAAACTGTTAAGTATCACTATATATACAAATCACAGTGGGAAATCATTCAGAATATTAAATTATCCTTTTATACTATAAACTTTCCCTAATAATTAATTTCTATTTCACTGTACTAATGCATAAAAATTACAAAAAGTGTACAAAATTTGTTGATCTAAGACTGTATTTTTCTGAAGAACTCTGAAGAATTGTTGTTTGGAAGAACAATTTTCCATATCTCTCTCTCTCTCTCTCTCTCTCTCTCTCTCTCTCTCTCTCTCTCTCTCTCTCCCTCCCTCCCTCCCTCCCTCCCCCTCTCTCTGTCCCCCCCTCCCCCCCCTCTCTCTCGACCATTTCCTTCTAGGTGGAAGGTACTGGAAGTAAATTTTCCAAACCAGATACAGTACAACATGTACTTACCTACTAATGGCCTGTTCCTCATCTGTAATCCCAGTCTCCCTGAATGTCCTGTTCGATTCCTCTAAACTGAGGGCAATAGCTCTCTGTAGATCATCTTTGTCATCCCCTGTGAGATCAATTACATCTGGAAAACAAACCTGTGTCCCTCAATATTAAAAATGTATAGAATAAAAACTCAACTATATTAGCAATGATCAACGACTAGTTTAGATTTGTCTCCACTGGATTTAATTTTATTCCCTCAACATTTTACTTATTCCCAGCACTATAGTATCATTCATTTGCGTAACTTGAGTTAATCATTACATTTGAACAATCAACTAAAATTTCATTAGCTATTGTACTTTCTATCACTTTATCTCTTTACTGGCATAAATTTGCTGACTCATGAAAACTCTCATCTACATTAAGCCATTGATCTTTCTCACTTTAAAACTGAAATAGTGTAATTTTAAATCAATCAATAAACAGCAATAAATAATTCTAGCTAGGATGTTTATAATAAAGCAATGTGAAATAGAAGGAAGACCACAAGAAGAACAAGAAGATTACATAAACAACTATGAATAGGGCATTTCAGCCTATCATGTCATCAAATAAATTTTCATCAAGCAATTTCATCGTAGCTATTATACTGGTCAAGTACGTTTAATCAATTTATCATGAAAAATTTTAAAGTTCTAAGCAGCATCATGCTGGCCAAAGAATTTGGATGCTCTCAAAAATCTGGGAAACTGTGAGAATAACTGGATCTTAAATAAACCCAGAAATAGAAACAACGTTCTTTTCTTACAATGAAACGGACGTTGTCTTACCCGAACGTCCCTTCTCGGCGCGCTGCTGGAGAATCCAAATGTTGGGTTATTCCTCAGCTTGATTGCCAGACTGGGTGAATGTTTCTTTAAGAAACGTCCTTGGCCACTTCTCCTTCACTCGGCTGAGCTCCAGTTTATTCACAAAGACAAATAGAGGACGGTGCTGCCAAAACAAACAAAGAAGAGAAACAAACCACCCGGCACCACAGAACGCAGCCGAAGGGTTGGATTGGATTCTCCAGCAGCGCGCCGAGAAGGGACGTTCAGGTAAGACAACGTCCATTCTCCAGCGTGCTGCTTGGAGAATCCAAATGTTGGGATATACCCAAGCTAGTCAGATGACGGGAGGGCGGCTGCGTTATCCCGGGTGGGGAAAGCTAGAACCGACTGCAGCACACGCCGACCAAAGGATGCCTCAGCCAAGGCAAAGGAGTCTATTTTGTAGTGTCTAACAAAAGGTGTCAAAGAAGTCCACGTTGCAGCCCTACAGATGTCTATGATGGATGCCTGGGTAGCCCAAGCGGCTGAAGTGGCTGCACTTCGGGTGGAATGTGGTAAGATTCTCCCCGGCAGTGGTTTCTTCTGGGTGTGATACGCCATCGCGATGCAGGCCTTAATCCAACGACCAATTGTGGACGATGAGACCTTCTTGCCCAACGTAGATGGATTGAAGGACAGAAATAAGGCTTCAGACCTACGGAAGGATGATGTCCGCTTAATATACCGATGTAGGGCCCTCCCAACGTCCAAGGTATGCCATTGTTGTTCGAGATGATGGCTAGGGTCTGGACAAAAGTCAGGTAGAATCAGTTCCTGGGCTCGGTGGTACGGAGAGCTTACCATGGGCAGAAAGGAGGGATCCGTTCGAAGCACTACCTTGTTAGGGTGAAAGATGCAAAGGTCGGCCCGCATTGACAACGCTGGTAGTTCAGAGACCCTTCTTGCCGAGGTAATCGCCACAAGAAAGGTGACCTTGAGTATCAGAAACCGAAGGGAAATCGACGCCAGATGTTCAAACAGAGGCGACATTAGAGCGTTAAGGACCAATGCAAGGTGCTATATTGGATACCGGTGGATAGTAGCGGGCTGGAGATTGGATGCCTCTCTCAAGAAGGTCCGTATACGGGGATGATGAGTCAAAGGCCGATCGTTGGCCACAGTCAAGACAGTGCTTAAGGCTGCCACTTGACGCCTCAGAGTGTTAGGAGCAAGTCCCCTGTCCAAACTGTCCTGCAAAAATACAAGAACATCAGAGGTAGACGCTGTCGTAGGGACCCGATGAGTCTTGGAACACCAGGAACAAAACGAGCGCCAGGTGGCATCGTAGATACGATTTGTGGAAGGGCGTCTGGCGGATTGCATAGTGTGGATCACACTCGCCGGGATGTTGTCCTTCCTTAGACGAATCCTCTCAAACGCCAGACGGTCAACTGCAACCATTGCGACTCTGGGTGCAGTATGACCCCCTGGCTGAGAGATATCTTGTCGTTGAGGATGTGCCAGGGGCACTCCACTGACAGGTTCAAGAGGTCCGCGTACCAGGGACGACGCGGCCAATTGGGAGCGACTAGGATGAGATCCGCCTTCTCTGCCATCTTCGAATCACTCGTGGGATGAGCGGCGGGGGGGGAAACATAGAGGAGCCCTGGGGGCCACACACTTCGAAGTGCGTCGCAACCTTCTGCTCCGGGACAGGGGAATCGAGAGAAGAAGCGGGGCAGCTGAGCATTCAGCGGGTGAGCAAAGAGGTCGACAGTTGGGAGACCGAACCTCCTTGATGGGTCCCGGAACAATGACGGATGGAGGCGCCACTCCGCCTGATCTATTTGGGTCCGGCTGAGCCAGATCGCCTGGATGTTGTCTGCAGCAGATATGTGCTCTGCCGTCAGTGACAGAACATGCTTCTCCACCCAATTCAGCATCCTCGTCGCCTCGTCCAGTAGGAGCTTAGAATGAATTCCGCCCTTCCCTGTTCATGTGAGCTTTCGTTGTTGTATTGTCCGTAAGGACCAGCACATGACACCCCATCACAGAGGATTGGAAATGGCACAGGGCGAGGTGGACTGCCCGCAGCTCTAACCAGTTTATGTCGTGTTGTAAGTCCTGCATGGACCAGCGACCCTGAGCGACTGATGACCGCAGGTGCGCACCCCAGCCGAACTTGTTCGCATCCGTCGTGATGGTAATCCGGATGGGTTCCTGGAAATAACAGCCATTCCGTATGGCCGGGAAGATCCACCACCTCAGAGACAAGCGGACCAGCGCCGGGAGGACAACCTTGGTGTTCGAGCTTGCCCGGTGAGACCTTTGATAAGGCAGAAGGTACCACTGAAGAGGTCAACTGTGGAGACGGGCCCATGGGACTATTGCAATGCAAGATATTAGTTTGCCGAGCAACTGGGACAATGTGATCAGGGGAACGGCTCTGAGCGATAATACCTGAGTCACCGAAGATCTTATGCTTCGCATCCTGTCGGGAGATAGGAACACATGGCCGCTGACCAAGTCTATGACAGTTCCAAGGTGGAGAATGCGAGTGGTGGGCAGGAGTTGACTCTTGTCTAGGTTCAGGGAAAACCCGTGCTGTCGCAAGAGACGAGACACTGTCCTTAAGTCGACCACAGCTTGATCCTGTGTGGCAGACAGAATGATGTCGTCCAGATAGCACATAACTCTGATGGGGATCTGCCGTAGAGAGGCAGCCACTGTTGCTAACAGCTTCGTAAAGGTCCGAGTGGTAGACGAGAGGCCAAATGGAATGGCCCAATATTGGAAGTGTCGGTTTGAGTAGGCAAACCAAAGGAAGCGTCGATGAGAAGGACGAATCGGGACCTGCAGATAAGCCTTCTTGAGGTCGATTGACATCATAAAATCCCCCCGTCGGATGCCCTGCAGAATCGACTTGAGCGACTGCATTTTGAAGTGGTGATACCTGACGAATTTGTTTAGGGCCTTTAAGTCTAAGATCCCTCTCCAGCCCCCGGAAGACTTTGGCACGAGAAAAAGGCGCAAGTAGAACCCGGATCCCCATTGTTCCACCGGTACAGGTTCAATAGCGCAGATGTCGAGCAGATGTTGAACCTCTGCGTCCATCAATCCTCTCTTCTCCAGATTGCCTGATACTGGACAGGGAATGAAGCGGTTCGGAGGGCTGGAGAGGAAGTCCAATGTGAGGTCGAACCTCACCATTTGGAGGACCCAGGCGTCTGTCATGGAGGAAACCCACTGGGGCAAGAAGTGGAGGAGACAACCACCAATGGGTAGATCTGCGTGGTAGTCAGTTGCCCCTTTTGAATGATCAGCTGGTGGCACCACGGAACTGTCGCCTGGCGTTGGGCTGACCTCTGCCCCGATCCTGGTAAGCAGGCCTGTCAGCGGACCGACCGACGCCCTGGGAGTATTGCCTAGGAAAATAGGATCCGTTGGGTTCAGACTCAGTCCGAAAGGGCTGTCTCTGGTTATAAGGAGCAAATCTCCTATCCTGTCGTCTGAAGGAGGATGGCATAATTTTACATTTATCCTTATCCTCCACTAGTATAGTGTTCAAAGCCTCTCCAAAGATAAAGGAACCCTTGTAGGGAGCAGATGCAAGCTTCCACTTTGATTTGAGATCGGCCCTCCAATGACGGAGCCAAAGGAGGCGCCGAGAAGTGACAGTAGAAACAAGGGCTCTTGAAGCAAACTTCAAGGATGCGTCTGCCGAATATTCAGTGGCTGCCACTATTTTATTAATGTCCTGGTGAAGCCTGCTGTCGTCAGGTGGTAAGCGCTCCTGCAGTTGGCGCAACCAAATAAGAGATGCGCAAGCGAAGAAGGATGTAGATGTTGCCGCCCTGATGGCTCAGACTGCCGCCTGATGTGTCTTACAGAAAGACAGTTCAGCCTTCCTGTCCTCGGTCCTGAGACCGTCAAGCACATCATTAGAAATGACAGAAGAAGACGTCAATTGAGCCACCGGCGCATCTACAGAAGGCAGCTGGATCAGATTTTGTAAAGAAGGGTCCGAACAATACAACTTTTTATCTAATCCATTCGGGGCCGAGATGTAAGCCGGTTGGGACCATGATTTTTGGACCACATCCGTGAACAGTTCAGGACACGGAATAAAGTCCTGCTTCGGCTTGTGCAGCTGAAACAAGTCATCATGGGGATGAGGATCCGCCTGTTGAGATGGCTGTGTGCTCGACACTCCCATATTTGTGGTAAGCTTAGCCTTGTGGAGCAAGGATTTGAACATAGAAGGGCAGAAGAGGCCCGTGAACAAAGGTCTTTCAGGAGCAAGGTCCAGACAACTCTATCTCTTCGGGTTCCTCCTCATCCCAGACGGAATCGTCGGCAAGAAGAGATTCTGCTTGATATGAATACCCACGACGCGGATCGCCATACGCCTGAGACAATGGTGGATGCATAGCCGGCATGGAAAGATCCTGGAGTCCCTGGTGAGGAGCTGAAGTCAAGATCCTAGAGATTGTCTCAGACACTAGGTCCTGGATATCTCGAGAGAGCGCTGGTTGAAGGCCGTCAGCAGGATGGAGACCAGCGGCGGTCGGGGTGAAAGTAGCCTCCAGAACGGAACAACCCCGATGATGAGTAGCATGAGCACTGGGTCCTGAGGAAGCAGGTGGAAAAGCGGACTCCCGGAAGAGTTCAACTTCAGTTGGACAATGGGTGGCAGCAGGAGGGTCCTGAGAGCTGGAGAAGGCTTGTCAGGAGACATCTGGCGGTTAGAAGACTGGGCCCTCTGCTGAGCAAGAAGATATTGTTTCTCAAAGGCTTTGCATCTTTTCTCCTCAGCCTTGTCAGCTGCTGCAGTGCGCGTGGTAGGATGAGGACTGGCAGAACGTGCCTGAACAGCTCAATGTTTGGAGGCCTTGGCAGGAGCCTTGGAGCGTTTCTTGGCCTAAGGTGGACTATAGGATGGTTCGAGGTCGGAGGACAGATCAGACTCCGCCATCTGGACAAGTTAATCAGAGATAAGTTGATGAAATTGAATAGTAATAATTAATTGATTAATATTTTTAATTAGTTATTTTTTTTTTTTAATTCAGGAGACAGTCACGACTAAAGGAGGCAGGAAACCAATAGGGCCTGTCAGTCAGATGAGTCTTTGAAGGCAAGTAAGGCAAGTATAGCACACAGCAAACGATGAAGAGAAATAGTGGCCAAATAGGTGTCAGAACACCCCAACAAGCTGCTTCGCAAAGGCTCCTCACCAACATGTCAATCCCAGGTAAGTAAATGACCGGCGATGTCCAAATGCGCTCCCTGCTGCTGCGAGTAACCTTTGGTTTAAAAGAAAATGGCGGGTGGCGATGATGCTCAAAATGGCGCGCGGCTCGTATTTTGCCACCCAGCACCTTTGCAGAGTGAGGGAGCCAAAAAGAAAAGGTGCGCTTGGTGATAACCGCTCAATCGGCGCAGCGAAGCTTGTAATGTAGGAGTTTGCCCTGAATAATAGGCAGGGACTCCTGGCCGCCGAGAGGACCGTAGGAGCGGTGCGGATGGCGGAGGAGGTTCTGCCGGCGATCCGGAGACCAACGCACCCACCGGCGGCAAACACAATCACTCGGAGATGCCTCAAAAGGTATTCCTCCGAGGAAACTTGCAATTAATAAGTGACCGGAGGGAGCCCACCTGGAAGCCCAGGGCTGACTCACCCACCACCATCAGTTCAAGTAATTAACAAGACGTCCGATGAACAGCTGATTCCACTTGAAAAAACAATATCCACACCACTCGAAGAAAATTTGAGGAAAAAACACTAGAAATTGTTTGGAAAATCCAAATAAGCGTAAATTCTTCAGCCTGAAATGCTAGAGCCAAGGAAAAGACCAGTTTCTTGCTCGACTGAGTGAATAAACTGGAGCTCAGCTGAGCGAAGGAGGAGTGGCCAAGGACGTTTCTTAAAGAAACATTCACCCAGTCTGGCAATCAAGCTGAGGAATAACCCAACATTTGGATTCTCCAAGCAGCGCGCTGGAGAAGAGAAGGAGAGGGAGAGGCAGAGAGGGGAGGGAGATTGGGAGGGAGAGAGAGAAAGAGGGAAAGAGATATCAGCTTTAGAGCAACTGCCATCACAAAGTTGTTTGTCTAACCTAAGAATTTCTTGCATTTTTTTTAAAAAAAATCATTATTAAGTAAAACAAAATATCTATTATCAAATATGAAATCTGGAGATATAAAAAGTTCATTAATATACAGTAGAAACTGAGATGGTGACAGGTTTTTCTAGTTTTTTCAGTTATGTAGTTATATGGTGAGAAAAAAGCACTTACTTGTATCAGCTTGGCTTCCTACACTTATATATCTGTCATTACCAGGAAGTGCTGTTTGATAGTATGTTGTTTCTTCTTGCTGAGGAATCTTGGCATTCTTTGCAGTTAGGAGGGCTACTGCTAATTCTAGGTTCCCATTGCTATCCTTTAAATGCATAAGAAAGAATTATTAGAATGCCATTTTATGATCAGCTTCGAACATCAAGTCCAGGTATATTTAAATTTTACATATTGTAATGAATATAATTTTATTATTAGAAACCTAATCAATTTAAAAATAACATTAATTAATAATGTGAAATATGATAAGCAACTTTAAAACAGAATGCAATAAAAGCTGAACTTTAATCCAAATCCACTGATTTAATATAGTCGTATTCTGCAGTGGCAAATGAAACTATTTAAGGGCTGAATTAGATGCTGCCCATTGTATACATATTTCCTAAATAAAACATCTGCAAGGAGTTTTGAAATCAGTTTTGTAACTTCAGTTTTCAACATGAATTTGAATAAATGATCAGTTAAGCATATAGAAAAATCATAACTACAAATACCAATATATCTATATTTAAACCCAAATATATAATGTTTAAGGTTAAGCTGCTTAATATCCTGTTTTTAGTCCATTCTCAGCTCTGAATGTTCAATAATGATTCTGGACCAGTCACAATTTCCCCAGTTCACCTACAGTTTCAGCCTATTTGCAGGCCATTCAAATCAACCTTATAATCTTGTATTGAATTGTATTGTATTAAGTTCTGCTACTTAAAACATGCTTTAAAAATTTCAATATAGAGATCTAAATATAGTTATCTTTCAAAATCACTATACCTTCAAGGCTTGCTGCAGTACTTGAGTGTCATTGATACCTGTGATTTCTCTCAGCTGATTCAGAAACGTCTGCTGGTGCTGAAAAATTAAAGAGCTGATCAGCATAGACAAAGACAAATTAAAGTAAACAAACGAACAAACAAAAACCTAGTTAGTAGAAAACACTAGATTTTTTCCCTCCTCTTTAAAGAAATGAGTCAACAGTATCAATGTGTACAATTTCAAAATGGAGTATAGGAAACTTAAGTTTAGAGTAGCTGTTACAAATTCCATTATCTCCAGACAACATACCCATGATAAAGTACAACTACTATGATTATTGCTATAGATATACACACTTCCACACCATATGTAGTAGCTATATATACTTTTAAAATCAAAAAAACAAAGCTGAAATTTTAAAATTGCCTTTCCAAATTTCTAAATCATCAGCAAGCTAAAAATAAACTGAAGTTGCCAAGGAGCCATAAAATATCACAGAACAACTTGAGAAAAAGACTGGTTCCAAAAAATCATTTTGGTTTGGTTTGGTTTAAAATTTATAGGCCATTCCCCCCCCCCCAAAAATACAACTTTTGTTAGGGTAGCATATGCCTATATTTGAATTTCTATCTGCATTAAACTGTTAAATAGAATGAATAAACAAAAAGTTTCTGATGTATGAAATAAAGTATATTTCTTTATACAATAATAACAATAACAATAACAATAACAATAACAATAACAATAACAATAATAATAATAATAATAATAATTTTATTTCTATACCGCCCTTCTCCCGAAGGACTCAGAGTGGTGTACAGCCAATTTAAAAAGCACAGGACACAACAATGATTAAAAATTAAAATAATTAAATAAATTTGGCCGGATTAAAACCCCAAAAATTTAAAATACCCCAATTAAAATTATTATGTTGATAGGCCGGCCTGGCAGAACAACAGGGTCTTCAATGCGCAACGAAACACCCGGAGGTCGAAGATCTTATGTATTTCCGGGGGCAGTTCATTCCACAGGGCTGGGGCTCCCACAGAGAAGGCCCTCCCCCTGGGTGTCACCAGCCGACATAACTTGGCTGATGGCACCCTGAGGAGACCCTCTCTGTGGGAGCGGACTGGTCGGTGGGAGGCTATCAGTGGCAGAAGACGGTCTCGAGGGTACCCGGGTCCTACGCCATGGAGCACTTTAAAGGTGGTAACCAACACCTTGAATCGCACCCGGAAGACCACTGGGAGCCAGTGCAGCTTGCGCAGGAGGGGTGTCACGCGGGCACAACGGGTTGCGCCCATAACCACCCGCACGGCCGCATTCTGGACCAGTTGGAGCCTCAAGGGGAGCCCCATATAGAGAGCATTACAATAGTCCAGCCGGGAGGTGACAAGGGCATGAGTGATCATGCGCAAGGCGTCCCGGTCCAGAAAGGGCTGCAACTGGCGGATCAGGCGAACCTGATAAAAGGCCCCCCTGGCCACGGCCATCATGTGCTCTTCTAAAGACAGCCGTGCGTCCAGGAGGACACCCAGATTGCGAGCCCTCTCTGTGGGGGGCAAAGATTCACCACCAATAATCAGCGATGGCACCTGCTGACTATATCGGGGCGCCGGCAGCCACAGCCACTCAGTCTTGGACGGGTTGAGTCTGAGCCTGTTCCTCCCCATCCAGACCCGCACGGCCTCCAGGCAGCGGGACATCACATCAAGGGCATCGTTGGGGTGATCTGGGGTGGAGATGTACAGCTGAGTATCATCAGCGTACAGATGACACTTCACCCCAAAACCACGGATGACCTCACCCAGCGGCTTCACATAAATGTTGAACAGAAGGGGCGAGAGGACTGACCCTTGTGGCACTCCCCATGTGAGACACCTCGAGGTCGACCTCTGCCCCCCTGCCAACACGAACTGCGAGCGGTCGGAGAGGAAGGAGGAGAACCATCGCAGAACGGTGCCCCCTATTCCTAACCTTCTCAACCGCTGCAGCATGATACCATGGTCGATGGTATCAAAAGCCACTGAGAGATCTAATAGGACTAGGACAGAGGAGCAACCCCTGTCCCGAGCCCTCCAGAGATCATCCACCAACGCGACCAATGCCGTTTCTGTGCTGTGCCCCTGCCTGAAGCCCGACTGGCACGGGTCTAGATAGATAGCTTCATCCAGGTGCCTGGGCAGTTGTCGTGCCACCACACTCTCGACAACCTTCACCATATAAAGTACAACAACACTATTTGAAATAAGTTTTAACTTATTTCATGGCAAATTGGGATTTTTCGAGGGAAAATGAAGGAAACTAGTTCTGTTGGTTACATCTATAAAGAATTCCAAAGGGATTTTCAAAAGTATCTTGCAAGAAAGCTAGAGGGAAATTACACAATTGCCTTCTTTGAGTGATTTGAGACCCATATTCTATAGATTCTGGTTGAAGTATAAATATAATATTTATTTCCTAATACAGGTAATCCACACTAAACAGCATCATGTGACTATCCTCAACTGTCGTTAAGTGAATCACTTGTGGTTATTTAAACAGCATGACGTTTGACCATGACTTTCAACTTACCAGCAGATTCCCTATTGACTATTTGTCAGGAGCTGGGCTATGAAGGTTGCTAATGATAATACATGATTTGCAGGACACTGCAACCATCGTAAATGCAGGCCAGTTGCATGCTGGTTGCCAACCGCCCAAATTGCGATCATGTGACTATAGGCTGTCAGAAATTTAGGGATCAATCAAAAACCTACTTTTTCAATGTCACTTTAAAAGTCTGAATGGCTTCTAAACAGGGTAATCATTAACTGAGGACTACTTTATTAAACTCAGTTACATATCCATAAGATTTATATAAAATCTATATTTCAATGTGAAATCTTAACAATCTTTAGAAGAATTATTTTATTCCAGTCTTCATTCTATTACAAGTAGTATTTGACTTAGCAGTCATTCAGAGTTACGATGAACACCCCTCCCCCCATCTCATCCCAAAAGCTACTTACAAACTGATTTTGAAGTTATGGTGACCGCACCCTCACCAATAGTCACATTTTGGGCACTTGACAAATGGCTCATCTGTACAGCCATTTGTAGCATCCCACACGACTGCAATTTTTTTACTTGCTTCATGCGGTTGCTAAATATAATTGTAAAAAATGCCCATTGGGTAAAGTGGATTCAGTTAATGATTGAGTTATCTGTTTAACAACTGTCAGAAATTTTCTGTCATCTGCTCTGTTTATCTAACTGTATAAACTACATCCTCTGCCTTGTTCACAATTATTAATTCTTTAGTTATTTCCATTAAATTTATATTTATATAGATATAAAGTAATGCACTATTTATCACATGCTGCAGGTTCTCATTTTCTTGATTTAAAATCTAACTTTATGAACTGATTTAAAAAATCCATTTTGTTATGGCTAATTCTTTTTTACATTAGCTCAACACTGATTTATAAACATGAAATATTAAGCATAGCCAAATGGATCGTTTAAATAGGTAGTAACCAGATAAAATGTCAACCCAGCATAAAGGTATCATAAAGAGTTTCATTTTCCAGACTCCCTCAAGACTTTCTAACTTTGTAACTGTGTGCTCCTTGTGTAATATGAAACATCAAACAAACTTTCCCACATAGGTTGCCAAAAGAGAATCAGTGGATACTAACATTATTCATTCATTCTGAACTGCATGAAGCAAGTTCAGAACAAAGATAGAAACACAACAGTCTCCATTGTCATAATCATAAGTGACCCATCTACCCCCTACTTAACAGCTATGGTTGAATACCAATCTGCTGAAAATCCAGAGAGGGAAAGAAGTATTGCCTTCATACACCCATTTTTACTTTCTCATATACAACTGTAAGAAACTGGATACCAGAGAAAATCCACGTGAGGGGCAACATAGAACGCTGACCTTGGACTAATCAGTGTGAGTCCAAGCTTTTTGGAGCTTGTGAGCTTTTTGGACAATACATGAGTATAGGATGGACTACAAAAACTGGGAGAGCCAAAGTATTCTATTTAAACGTTTATAATATATATCTAAACTATCCTCTATTGATAGTTAATAAATTGATAATCAATTTATTTTATTATAGAAAGGACATTATATTTCTTGGTGAGTGGAAGCCTCTTATTAACTTTTTGCATAAAAAACAAAAATATGAACGTGATTTATGGTTTTGATAATTACACAGGTTGCATTACTGAAAGAACAATCTAACTTTGCAGAGACACATTTAAATATATTTGTACTTATAACTTCTGCTTGAGGTCAATCAGAAATTATAAATCAAATGTAAATAAGTGCATGCCATGAATGCAATACAATTGCGTTGCTTTTATTTTGAAGGCAACTACTTTTTAAAATATAAGTATGTATTTGCATGCTTGCCAACTCAACTTCATAGCCTAATTGGTTTGGCCCTCCACAACAGTCCCAGTTTCTCATGTGATCCCTTGAGAAAATTAATTGTTCACCCTGCTTTATAGTATTTCTGTTGAAAAATCCTTGTTTTTTTGTATATATCAACCTCAATTTATCACCATCTGTTTAATACTGATTCAAAGTTATATTGGCCTCAGAAAAAATGACAAAGTTATGACTGACACATCACATGATTAAATTTCGGCACTTGGCAACAGGCTTGCATATATGAAGGTTGAAGGGTTTTCTGGTTTTATGTTTGAAATTTGCAATGTCCCAGCCGGCTTCCAACTGACGAAGTCAATTGGGAAAGCCAGATTCACTTAACAACTACATGATGATTTAATGACATGATATGCTTAATGACCACGATGATTCAATTCATGACTGTGCTAAAAATGGTTGCAAAACCAGGTCCAGTTACGGGATGATTTGCTTAACTATTACTTTGTTTAGTGACCAAAATGCTGATCCCACTGCGATTGTTAAGTCAAGGACTACTTATATGAAATTCGTATCTAGGAATGACTGTATCCCACCAATTTGCCAGAGTTTTGACAAACCTTATCTATATTCTCATTTGCACCCAAATTTACTCATTTAGGCTGTCCCATCTTAGTTCAGAGACACCAGGAGCTGGCATTAAAAATTGTGTACCTTCTTACTTTGCAACTGTTGAAATAAACATTTTGCCCTCAGTTATACACACCTGTTAATCTACTTTCAACAATGGCCCTAACCCTAATAGTATTTTGTAAAACACATACTTATTTCTGAAATGGATGCTGTCCATATCTGGCAGATTTCCCAGCAAGATCTCTTTAAAAGTGTTTTAATCTTATGCCATTGTAACCTAGTTCTATTATGAGTTAAGCAGAAACCATCTGATATGTTTGGAATTGGCATTTCCAAAAGTGCCCCAGGGCCTAACAAATCTAAAATCCCGTTTTTTGGCACCACTGCTCTATAAGTGCACTAAGATCCCTGGAAACTTTACATAAAATTGCTATGTTATGGACCTTGGTGGGTACAAAAGACTAAATGAATCTTTTGATATTATCAAATGTAGCTCTTCAAGATAATAGCTATATTTATGTTACTTTAAGCCAGAAATCCTGATATTAAAATACAAATTATATTCTAGCAGGATGGATTTGACTTGATTTAATTTACTTGACTTGATTTAAATCATTAGTAAAAAATCTTGATTTAAATCAACTTGATTTAAATCATATTTTTTAAAGAGCACTGTCATCTCTGTCCCAGAACAGCTCCTCCTCTGACCCACTGTTGACTCATCGACAATCCCAATATTGAAGAATATACAGCCTCATCTACATAACTAAGCTCCATTTCACGCTGAATAAACTAAATAATGTAACTTAAATAGAAAGCTATCTTTAGATAGATTTTATTCCAAAACCATTTTATTAAAATAAGTTAAAAATTAAAAAAAATCCAATTTAAATTAAAAAATCCAATTTAAATTTTAAAAATCCAATTTTTTTTAAAAAAAAATCATCCATCCTGTATGCTAGTATATGATGCCAACACCAAGAAGCTAAGAAAATAAAGAAGGGGAGGGGATTATCAAATATTTGAATAGATATTTTTCTTCCTTTTGTCCTTTTGAAATAACGTTTTTTAAAAAAAGAACAAAATATTTCTCATGCACAAGAAATTATTCATAGCATTGCAAATTTAATGTTTTTACTTGTAAATACAAACTCAAAGTCCTCTTTATTCTGTTAAAGCATAAACAAAATTATCTGCTATCTGCTACTATCAGCAATAGTAACAATCATAGAGCAACAGAAAGTATAAACTTTCGGAAGGTTATATTAATGAAAAGTACAGTAAGACAAAAAAATAACATCTAAAAAGGGTCATCTGTTGATACAGATAGTGGGAAGATGATGATGGCCTTTTTCTATTTGTCCTCAGTGATCCCCATCAGAACAGCTTCATGTCAAGAAATGTGAAAGTCAACTGAAAATATGCAAATTGCCATTCTCCTTTCTTAATAAAAGTAGTCTAAATGTGTATTTTGCAAAAGAGGATAATAATTTTCTATATTCGGGCTGAAGCAGAATAGATCCATAAGAATTTGTCATAAAGACAGAATATAAATCTGAACGAATGGAATTCAATATGGAATAATAATCTTAAAATGACAAAGGCGACGGCTTACAAGGAAAACCAATACAAGCTGTTTTATAGATGGCATATGGCCCCAGCTAGGATAGCGAAGATCTACCCCAATTCGAGCCCTAAATGTTGGAAATGTGACCATCAGCAGGGTACTTTCTACCACTGCTGGTGGACTTGTAATCAGGCACAAAAATTCTGGAGGATGATATGGATGTGGATTAGAGAAATAATAAAAGAAAATTTTGATTTCGAACCAAAAGCCTTTCTCCTGGGAATTTTGAAAATTGAATATGCAAAAAAGAAAAAGTACTTAATTATACATATTCTGACAGCCGCTAGAATTTCCTTTGCCCAGAATTGGAAAGAAAAACAAATACCACCTCAAGAACATGTTATTGGGAAAATACTGGAGTGCGCCGAAATGAACAAACTGACTTCAGAAATTAATGACAGAGAAGATTCGGAATTTTATAGCGTGTGGGACATGTGGTACGAATGGATGGGGAAAAGAAAGAAAGAAAGAAATAGAGTACAGAGATTAAATATTAATTAATCAACAAAATCCATATGAACAGTATTACATTTAGTCTTAGAGATTCGAGCACTATTATCTTTAAGTGTTTTGAAATTAAATTTAGCTTTAAGAAACAATATCAAATAAAAGACAAGTAATAATGCATGTAGATGTATATATGTATATAATTGCACCAATGAACCGAAAATGTATTGAATGTATCACTATATGTTATAATAAAAATCGGGAAAAAAAAAAAGAATTTGTCATAAAGGAAATCTAATGATACAACAGCAAAGATGGACAAAAATAAAAAACTGCTAGTTTAATTCTAATCAAACCATTCTTTTATTTTTAAGAAGTTCAAAAGTCAGAATCAGTTGATTCTAAGTTAATAAGAGAAATATGTCTGTTTCTTAATTATATTGGGAAAATTTCAACATTAGAAACAAGTTGGGTACAACAACAAAACATTAAAAGAATAACTCCATTCTGGGAAAGAAAATATTCTTGTAATAGTGCTGGTACAAGTTGACAGAAGAAAAAAACAGCCTTCTGAATTAATTAGAAGTTTAGCATGTACTGGAGAAACCTCAAATCTGGTGAAATTGCTAGTGAATGCCATTATTCTTGCAATCATTCTCCCCAATAGGGTTGGAAAAGAGCCCAAGCCTCTGGGGTGTGGTAAAGGTCTGGGTCTTCTCCTTGGCCTAGCATGCTCAGGAGACCTGGTCCTTCCCCCCACCCTGGTGCTCTACTTAACAACTACAACTGAACGAACTTTCTTTTCCTTTGCCTTACTCACTGTTCCTATACGTGCATAGCCAGAGAGTGTTGAGCAAACAAGTTACAGATCATTACTACACTGCTTAATGAAATCACCAGAGGCAGCAAGGACATTACAAATCTCCATTTAGGTGAGGAAGCAGCAATCATCAGTTGTTTCAGCTTGAAACGGTTGAGGACTTTCTGAAGATCAACCAAGGACATGCTATGTTGCTCATCCTAAGAATACATAATTGTGCTAGTTTTCCAATCATCCTCTCTTCTACACTCAGTGCATGTTATGCACAGATGATGGAATAGTTATTGAATGAGCCTGACCAATGCCATTGTAAGCAAATCCCAGTGACCAGAAATCAGATGAGGTGCCCAAGTTTGCTGTGGGTACAACATTCAGTATAGTAGGTAGTTGATGCTTCTAAATTACCAACTACTGATATCACTAATCAGTCCCCTCTTACAACTGGAGCACTTGCTGAGATTAGATGAACTACTGGGAGACTGAGAAAATAACAAAGCTAAAACACTGAATTGATAAAAACAATGGCATGTAGCTCCAGGGTTTAGAACAGCCAAGCCTGAGGCATTCTCTGCTTCTGCCATGAACTTATTCAAAGTTCCTTCCATATGCTCTATCACAACACACATGCAGGACTTCGTGCATATGTCTTCAGCATTATAGTTAGCAATGCTATATACAAGGAAGTAGCAGCAGCCCTGTAGTATGAAAATAGTGGAATCTCTTGATCATTATTACCAAAAGAACATAGTTAAAATCTGCTATCATTATTGAGCACCATAATTACCACTTTGCAGTAATTCTTCCACTGTTGCCATTTAGGCAACATAGTCCATGTCATGAACAGCAGCAAGAAGGATCAGAAGAACACATAGCACAGCTAACAACTTTATGACTCTTAATGTCATGACATAGCAATAGCATTTAGACTTATATACCGCTTTACAGACCTTTCTAAGCGGTTTACAGAGTCAGCATATTGCCCCCAACAATCTGGGTCCTCATTTTACCAACCTCGGAAGGATTGAAGGCTGAGTCAGCCTTGAGCCTGGTGAGATCTGCCAAATTGCAGGTAGCCAGAGGTCAGAAGTAGCCTGCAATATTGCATTTTATCCACTGCACCACCGCGGCTGATGCTGATGTCTTTCTTATACATTGGCAATGATGCTCATAGATAGACAATCATTCCTATCTCCTTAGCCAACCTCTGTCAACAATGTACCCGAACAGCTGAGACAAAGAGTTTTTCTGGAGCACAGTGCACAGGTTCTGTCTCTACAACCACCCTCATATCATCCTCAATACATCTCAACATCTCTCTCTGATATAAGAAGATATTAAGGATCTCAAATAGCCATCAACCATCAGCCTGCTGCCATGGTTATGCTGCTTTGCTCAACAATTTTTTTAAAAATCATACTAGGTTCAAATTGTTACAATGACAGAACCAAAATGTCAGCCATCAATGTAAAGAACTTCAGGATATGATGTGGATCCCGAGTACCTCTCTATCCAGCTCCTCTATATACTAGCATACCTACAACTAGAATTGTTTTCTTGCCTCCTTTCCAGACTGACTAGAGACCATCAAATGGTAAACTCATCCACGATAATGTTTGAATTTATAAGCCTGGCAATGAAGCCAGCAGGAGTCCAATTCTGGACTTTATAAAAGTTTGTAGGCAAAGGGTTTTTCTGTTCCTAGGTGTGGTGTTGATAGTGCTAGTATCAATAGCACTAATAAGCTACTGCTAATATATGCTACTGAATATTTCATGGAAAAAAGCACAATCAAATACACACACCTACACACATACACACACATATATATGTATGTACACACACACACACACACACACACACATAGATACATGCATGCATTCATATTCCCATTCCCCCAAGGGAAACTATGGGGGAATGTGAAGTAGGCATTAAGAAAAGCCAATACATCACCACCAGGATGGATAAAAATTGATGTTTTTTTAAAAAATAAAAAATCAGATTTTTTAAAAATTTAAATTGGATTTTTTTTATTTATAAGACACACTCCCCCCCCCCTAAAAGAGGATGAAAATTTGGGTGGGTCTTATACACCGAATGTAGCCCCGCCCACCCACCGGCCCCCACCCTTCGGCCATTTTCGGCCTCCGTGCATTGCGTTTTCAGCCTCTGAACGCTGTTTTAAACTGTTCCAGGCTGCAGGGATTGCCACAGCACATCGCCGCCTCCGTGCTTCGCATTTTTGGCCTCCGTGTGTCATGTTTTTGGCCTCCGTGCATTGTCTTTAATCGACTTGATTTAAATCAAATTCACCCTGATCACCACCATAACAACATGCAATAGTGAATGGATGGCAATTAATTTACTAGGAGAATTACACACAAGACAAGGTAGATTTGATTTAAATCAAGTTGATTTAAATCATGATTTAAATCACTAGTAAACAGACTTGATTTAAATCAACTTGATTTAAATCATAATTTTTAAAGAGCAGCTCTTCCTCTGACCTGCTGTTGACTGACAGTCCCAATATTGCAGAATATACAGCCTCATGCTACATAATTGAGCTCCATTTCATGCTGAATAAACTAAATTATTAATGTATCTTAAATAGAAAACTATCTTTAGATAAGATTTTTACTCCAAAAGCATTTTATTAAAATAAATTTGATAAAAATTAAAAAAAAAATCCTATTTAAATAAAAATAATCCGATATTTTTATTTTTTTAAGAAAAAGTCATCCCTTTTTATCCATCCTGGCACAAGATAAAACAACTAGGCTTCCACATCTTCTCTTTTGTGTGGAGTGTGATATGCTTGGCTACACAATTCTTAATTCATGCTACAGTGCTTCTAGCTTGTGACATAGAAGCATCTGCAAAAAAAAAAAAATAGTAACATACAGGAGAGAAATGCCACTTGCAATGATCCTAGCTCTCAATACCAGCACCAATGTGCTGGCTGCAATTTCTGAAATGGAAAAGGAAATATGTGGATGCTGTGGTTGAAGGTATATGAGCCAAATGCTTAGAGAATAAGGCTCACTGGGAGTCTACCGTTAATTCATGAGGTAGTCCAAAGGAATCAACAGAAATGGTTCTACCTTGCACACATTCAATGGAGAGATGAATGATTGCTGACAATTTTCAGGATGACTCATGTGAGTCTCCTTTAGGTTTCCAAATGTTTGGGGGGAGAGGAGATGTCCAGCTAAAAGCCCCTAATCCAAATAGATTTTCCAAGGAAAAACAAACTGCCATCTCAATCATCAAACATTTAGAATGCTAAGAAATCCCTGGCTACCTTTTCTAAACATATCAAGATTTTGAAGCCTTCTGAATGTTTTAAGTCTGAGCTGCCATTAATGGATCTATTTGCACCACTTGGAAAGAAACAGTGGGATGGCACTGGTAAGAATCCAGTGTTAATTTCTGCAGTCCCACCAATATGTACCTGTAACAAGGCACTATCCCAATACCTAGGTACCTGTTGACTCCTGGCTGTGATACAGTGATGATAGCTGCTATTCCTATTCTTTTACCTGTTCTGTGTGTGTATGAAAAAGCACTTTCAATTTTGTGGCCCAATATAATTATGGAAACTTTTTGCCAACTATATGCTAATCTACTCTATTATCAAAAGTGATATCAAGATCACACCGAGCTTCTGTTGTGTGTGGACTGCAGTGTGTCATTTAAACACGCATGGGAAGAAACATTAAAACTTCTCCCTGGTTTTACTACTGTAAATCTCACTGCAAGACCAGTACCTGCCTTATGGGTATGAGTAAAGGTAGAGATTTGTTAGCAAGGAGAAGCAGAGCTCCATGACTTGAAGCACCAAATATGGACATACAGCAGTTGCCCACTGCTATACAGGTAGTCCTTGATTTACAACAGTTCATTTAGTGAGTTACAACAGCACTGAAAACAATGACTTATGACCATCTTTCACAGTCAACACCTTTGTAGCATGCCCGTGGTCATGTGAGCAAAATTCAGATGCTTGGCAACTGGTTCATACTTATGACCATTGTTGTGTCTCAAGGTCATGTAGGAATACCTTTTGCAACCTTTTGAATAGCAAAGTCAATGGGGAAGTCAGATTCACATAACAATTGGATTACTACCGTATTTTTTGGAGTATAAGACACACCTTTTCCCCCCTAAAAGAGGGTGAAAATTTAGGTGTCTCTTATACACCGAATGTAGCCCTGGCCACCCACTGGCCCCTGCCCTTTGGCCGCTGCCTCCCAGCAGTTTACCTCCTTGTAGCAGTTTACTTTCTTGTAGCAAGAAGAAATAGCTCGTTTCAGCTTCAGCATTGCCTAATTAGCATAAATTGATTGTCCCTTGGATCGGCCTCCAGACTCTCAGCTGTTTTGCTCAGATCTCTGCTGCTTGCTTGCAAGGAGGTAAATTGCTGGGAGCAGATTTTTTTTTTCTTGTGCTAATCAAGCTATGCTGAAAACGAAAATGAAAGTAAAGCAAGCTATTTGCTGTTTGCTGCAACAAGGCAAAATTGCTGGGAGGCAGAGGCAGATTTCTTTTTCTTGTTTTCCTCACCAAAAAAAGTAGATGCGTCTTATAGTCCAGAGTGTCTTATACTCCGAAAAATATGGTAACTTATCAACTGTAGTGATTCACTTAACAACTGTGGCAAGAAAGGTCGTAAAGTGGGGCAAAACTCATTTAACAAATACAGTACCTCACTTAACAACATAAATTTTGGGCTCAATTGTGGTCATAAGTAGAGGACTACCTGTATAATATTCGGAAGCAAAAATTGGAGGGTGGGGCAGAGAGGAATGCATACCATTCAAGTTGTATCCTCCAATGGGATCATAGCTACCACACCTTTTTCAAGATGATTTACATCTAAGCCTTTCCTCATGCTTAGGGAAGAGATTGTAAAATTCTGCTGCTGCCTTTCAACTTTCTTTCAGATACAGAATTTCATTCAAAGCTAAACAATGAAGTCTGCACCAGTACATTTCAGTGAGATATTAGATAGCTGTAACTGATAACCAGGTCCTATGCGATATAATCATTGATGCAAAAGAGCCAAAAATGGATAATTAAATTTTATCTAGAATAATTATGAACACTATAAAAGATTTTGATCAAATTATTAAATTTTTGAAAAATATATTTCTAAACTTGTGTTCTTTCAATGTAAACATTTTTATGTGCAATTTTTAGAATTAAGGATAAATTAAGGATAAAGGGCATAAAGAATTGTGACAGCAGAAGTAAATATAAGGGAAATGCACTGTTAGTAGAATAATGTATAGTGCAGGAATACAGTTTATAAAGCAAGCTGGATCATGAACTTCCCTATATTTTTCACATTACTTCTAAATAGTACCCATTTTATTGATCACCATAACATATAATGGTTCAACTAAGTTCCAATTTATAGCGATTCATAGTATTACCAAACGATCATGTCCTTATAGAAATAGGATTTATATACCGTTCCTTAGTGCTTTGCATCTCTAAGTGGTTTACAGAGTCAGCATATTGCCCCCAACAATCTGGGTCCTCATTTTACCAACCTTGGAAAGATAGAGGCTGAGTCAACTTTGAACTGGTCAGGATCAGACTGCTGACAGTCAGCAGAATTAGCCTGTAATGCTGCATTCTAACCACTGCGCAACAAATCCAAATTCCGATAGTTTTCTAACCATACATACATAGTACAATGCATTATTTCCTATTATATTAAGAACAGTAAAGCACAGAATTACCAAGTTTTAATAAAGTTAGATTCAAATCTACGTTCAACTGCAGTTAGCTTGGGAGAGCCACTCTTTTTAAACCTGATCTACTTCACAAGGATTTTATAAGAAAGTTTAAGTAGAAACCAAACTATATAAACTGTCCTACATCTCTGAAAAATAACTTGCAAAGGTAGGCCTTTACTTTTATTTACATCCACAAATTCTTGTCAATCACAAAGAGTTATTCTTGAACATGGACCATTGTGTTTGATAAAATTTTGTTTCCAATACCTTTGATCCTGTTTATAAACACACTAACAGGACCCACCAAAATGCAACTGATATTTTTTCTTTTATTCAATCATGTCAGATTCTTGAAGATTGTTTGGACAACTCCCTGCAGGTTTTTTTTTTTTTTTTTGGCAATTTCTCAGAAGTGGTTTGCCATTGCCTTCTTCTTAGGGCTGAGAAAAAGTGATTGGCCCAAGATCATCCAGCCAGTTTCATGCCCAAGACAGAACTAGAACTGTCTCCTGCTTTCTAGCTTGGTGCTTTAACCATTACATCAAACTTGCTCTCCCTTTATTAATTAGGCCATTCTTTACTACTTAACAAGCCTCATCTTAAACTCTGCACTTTTAGCAAATGCCTGATTAGAATCCTGATTCTAACCCATTTTCATCTAACCATTTGATCCTCCAGTTAAGAAACAAACAGAAAAAGTATCATTAATACAATCTTCTCTCAACATAACACATTACTGGTCCCTTTCAGAGCCCAAACTTTAAATACATCTCTCTGTCAATGTCTACCAGGCGTCTGTAAGTATTACAAAACTTTGCAGGAGGGATGTCTCAGGATACAAGAACTAGTGAAGAATGTGGATGAACTTCTCAATTCTTCTGTTTAGAAACAGTGTCACTTTGGAGACAGGAGATGACATAGCGAACAAAAAGGTGGGACAGAAATGCTTAACGAGTCAATGCACTGGCAGACCCCCTTGGGCGCTTCTGACAAGGCACGGTGGGAGTGGGGAAACGAAACAAATGAGGGACAAGAAGAGCTTTACAGCACCCAAAGGGTAAGGAAGGAAAGGAAGGGGGAAAAAGTAACCACTACTGAAGGGAACTCCCAAAGCAGAGTTCCTTCCCTTCGCTAACCAGGTGGGAAAGAACAACCCCATTCCACAACAACTTCCCCGCCATACGCAAAGGTCACGGAGGAAGAAGGAAAAAAGGGAGGGTTCGCAGACCCGCCTCGGTGGAGGCTCCAGAACGCGAGGCCCTCGCGCAGCTAAAGGGGCCGCGGCGGCGGCCTCAACGAAACGGGGAGGAGGGTCTCTCCGCCCCGTCGCTTTCCTCCTTCCCGGCCGCCTCTTCCCTCACCTTCTGGGAGTTGCTCTGCTGCAGCACATTCTGCTCCACGGTCATGGCCCTTTCCCAGCTTCGGCTTCCCTCCCTGCCGGCCTAAGGGAGTGACGACGACGACGAAGAAGAAGGGGCGCTGGCGAGGGAAGGCTGAGAGAACTAGAGCGAGCGCCAGGCCTGAGCGGACCCAGGAGGAAAAGGAGGAGGGATAGGAGGCCGCCGCTGAGTCAACGCAGCCGTGACGTGACGCGACGCCCAAACAAGCAGCAACAACCCTGGGGAAGAGCAGTGCGTTTTCGGGCCGGCCCTACGCCTGCTGAGCGGAAGGCGCGCCCACGGCGTCGCGGCCTCAACCAAACCTGGCCGGCCCTGCAATGGGAGTTTCGGCTCCTCCCATCTCGCCGTTGTTTCTCTTCATTACGTTTTAGAGTGCGGTCCTGTACACAGCTCCACTGGGATAATGAATAATTGAAACTTTATGTAAAAGTAGCACTGCGCGAATGGATAGCGAAGGAGGTGATGAGCAGTTTCCTTTTAAACAGATATATTAGGAAATTTTATTTGTTTGATAAATAACATCCCTCTGCGATTAGTTTGTACAAGATTACCCTGTCCCCCCCCCCATACTAAATTCAGCGATAATTTCCTTTTCCTCATCTTTTTACTCGGCCCGATTATCGGCTCTTTCCTCTCATCCCTCTTCAAGTTCTTTTATTGTAAGGGCGTGCCCATTTTTTTAAAAAAAATAAGGAAATGATAGTTAACCCTTTAGCCGAATTTCCAGAGAACAACAAACTTTCTTTTAATCACATAAACGTCGTAATAGAGGATCATGTGCTTCAGGCACTCAAAGAAGGCTGGGTTATTTTGTGTTAACAAAAAGTTGGCCAGAGAAAGAGACTGATGAGTGACTGAATGGAGGTGATGCTGTTCCTCCAAAAGACTTGTTTTGCTTTCTGTAGGGATTTTACATTAAACCCATCCTGTGCAAGCAGATATAGCCAGCCATTGAGGAGCAATCAGAAGATGCAGCCATAATTTGCCTAATCCTTGATGTTAAAAAAAAAAGTCACTCAACTTCATACTTACGATGAACTGAAACAATGATCTACTGAATTAATGCACTTGCCTAGTTTTGCTCTACACTTTAATTCGTGAACTTCCCAAATTGGCTGGCTTGATGTGTCATGCTGAGCCACAAACTTGCCAACCTCAGTATTTCAGTATTCTGGAAACTCATGTATAAAGTGTTGTGTTGTCTCTATAAAAGGCACTGACTGGAGGATGGGATCCAATCTATTTCACCTCCAAAATCTAGGCATAAGGACCCAAATCAGTATCATTTTGTCATCCTAAATTGAAGCATAACTGGGTGAAGACTAAAAGTCCTGCTTGGCATGATTGGCCAGTAATGCTACACTACTAAGAGAGAAATTATTAAAAGGGTCACTAAAAGTTCTGTTGTACTCCTGAAAAATGGATCAAGACTTACAAAGCAGGCATGCCTACCAGTCTGTCCTTTTCTAGTTAGCACCCCTAGGTAATGAGCAGAAAAGAAATAAGCAGTAGTAAGTAGCAATAGTACTTTGTTTTTAACTATTTTTAATAGACTATTGTGAGTTGTCATATGAGATAGATGGCTATAGAAGTCCTGTAATTAAATTAATGAAATTGGGGGGGCGGACACAGACAAGGTCTACATGCCATAATCATCACAAGATGGGCCCATAGACATTGAGGTCTGCTGTCCCTTGGGTTTTCATACATAGTTCTTTGCCAAAAACCACTTGTTCAGCAATTGTTCAAAGTTACAATGACAAGTGATATTTACAACTGGTCCTTGAAATTCCAGCCATTGGTCACATGATTGCAGTTTGCACCTTACCAGGTTCCCACAAGGGATGCCAAGGGGAAAGCCAGCAGGGAAGGTCTTACCCTCTGTACTGGCATCATGACTCACTGGTCCCTCATGCACTCTCATACATCCTGCAGCAGCCATCCCAAGTCCTGTCATAGTCATGCTGTGCTAGCCCCTCATGCACACGCAACAGCCATTCCTAGCCTCCTTACACTATGCCTCACTGGCCACTCACACATCCTACTTGGCCTGGCAGCAGCCACTTACCTGCTTACCAGTTTGCTTATGAATCACCTGGGTCTTGCAATGTCTTCCTGGCTTCCCCATGACTTGTTGGAAGCCAAAGGAAATTGTGAGGCAGTTCTCATTTAACGAGGGCAATGGGGCATGCAAAGATTGGTATTGCTAAACAATGCACTTATGTTATGTTGCAGTTTACAACCACATCACTCAGCAACAAATGTCAGTCCTAAATACCATTGTTAATAGAGGACTACCATTAATGCTTTTTTAGAACAAGAAGAATTAGACTAGGTTTCCAGCCTTAACTGTACCTTAAATATGTAGCCATTCCTTTTTAATAGTAAAGACTATTTATTTTGACTAATGTGCCACAAGTGCAACCAAAGCCCAATTTTACTCCAAGTCTGCTCACCCTATTTTCTGCTAGATAGGATATCTAAACAAGAGATTAGATTGCAAGCTAATGTATTTTTATCCATGCCCCACCAATTAGAAGACATGTGTAGTGTACTGACAGACTTAAGATAGTAAGACCCAAAATCAGTCACTTGCCATGAGAGAAATTATTTTAATAAGTGCTTTGAGACTTGACATTTAGTTTGTGAGTTTTCCCTCTGGTTTCCATGCAGTAGTTGCATGACCATTCTCAGAATCTTTAAGCACATTTTTTTTTCTTTTAGGATTTATGAAAATCACATCTACATGATTATATAGTATCTGCACACATCTTTAAAAATGTAAAATGCCAGTAGAAATGTACAAAAGAAAAAGAATAATTGTGGAATTCTGTCAGCTGGGATCTGATATTGATTCAATTCTGTTCACAAGCATGTGAGGTAGAATTTCATTTTGCTTTCTGAATCTTCAGCTATCACTACTTGTAACAAGGACATGAACAAATAGCTATAATGTTAGTGTTTTGGCAGCAGCATATGAAGTTCTCAAGTGTAACAGTTCCTTTCCAAATTGTGAAACATGCCAAGTTTCGGGGGGCAGGGGAATACAAAGGAAGCCTCTATGCACTGACCTTTCTTTCCTACCATAAGGATTGCTGGTTTGTATATAATGCTGCTTATTTCTCAAGGTCTTTAGATTAACCTCTTTTCTCCACCACATCAGTGTCCTTATGGTTGAGACAAGAGGATACTACATCAGCATAAACTGCGCTGTCTCCATAGCTGTCCCCATTGTTACCTCTTACAATACCTCAGCTATGAAGCTAAACTGAGGTGCTAGCCTCACTTAAGTTTAAAAACAAACTTTATTGAATTTAAAAATATTAACAAACAAAAACGAAAAGAGAGAATATACAAATTTTCTCTCTTAAAATTTACATTTTCAATCCATAATTACACTAACAAACTAAGTACATATGATTATATAAACACATATTTACAAATCTACAAACAGTGACTTATATAAACCTTTTCTATCTATCTGACGGTGCTTTTTTTTTTTGCATTTCCTCTAATTCTTATCTTTACCCTTTTTTCCTTTGGTTTATCCACTTATACTATCTATTCCATACTATAAAATACTTTGAGTCTTCCTTATCTTTTAATTCTAGAGTTAATTTATCCATTTCTGCGCATGTATAAATTTTTTGTATTACTTTCTGATCTGTTGGCATACGATCTGTTTTCCACAATTGTGCTATAGCCAATCTGGCCGCCGTAATTATGTGTAGTGTCAAGTATTTTATGTCTTTTCTAATATTCCTTTTTATCATGCCTAGTAAGAAAACTTCTGGTTCTAATTCAATTTCTTGATCCGTTATTTCTGCCATCCGCTAATAATTCTCCTGACTGTTGAAGTTGAGGAGTCAAGCCGCAATTAAAGTACCCATTGGTTTAGCTGAATTTCTTATTGTTTACTGTATGGTTTCTGGTGGCTAAATTCTGATAGTTGACATTCTGAGTTCTGATTACAATGTGCAGTAATCGAGGTGATCAAAGATAGCAGCAATTGTGAAAGCTTTCATAGAAGTGTTAGTCTCTTGGGATAGATTTCCCCACCTCCCAAATAAAGAGAAATAGACTGAGTAGATGAACTGAGTGATTTTCTCAAGGGTTCACCAATAGCCAAATATCTATGGAATCAGTACTCAGCAACAGGATGGAAGGGGACAAATCAACAGCAAACCTGCTGGGCTAATTTTAGTTGAGCAGATTTGTGATTCTCTCACCGCAGGGCACTTCATTCATGCGCATTGTATTTTTTACTTGTTAATTTTATAGTAAGAGAGAAAATATCAGTTTTAAACTGAAACACCATAGCCAACTTCAAACTCTCAATTTTGAGAAGACAAGTCCTCTGCACAGTTATTATTGTTTTATGGTGCCATGGTATTTGTAGAGCATTAAAAATGTCAGTTGTCAGCTCCTAAATTCTGGGATGGTTTTTTTTGGGGGGGGGGAAGAGATATAATTCCATGTTTTCTTTATTAGTTAGTAAAGACTATTAATTTGCTGTGATTTTTAGTCATGTACCCATGTCCGGCATGAGGATGCTTACTAATCATTTTTAAAGGAAATATCCACACAATGTTACTTCCATTTTTTGCTGGCCAACCAGCGAGGCAGTTCTAGGCCATCTTTACCTGATTTGATGTGGAAGCATTGTTTTCCCTTTTATCTTGCACAAGATTTCTTTGTACATGATGTAGGAATATGGAGAACATTCTTTATGATGAGCAACAAATCCAGATCATTTGGCGAGTCAGCTATGGCAAAATGTCCTCCTGTTTGGTTGCCAGGCAATGTTCTTGTTCTGCAATGTTGTTATTGGCTGTGAGACAGATTAATACCCCAGCTTCTGTAGTTGCTTTATTAGCTGAGGTTTGAAAGGAATATCAATTTACTGGGCTATTGAATCATTGCTGTTGAAGCTGATATATCTGAGTGCTTAGAAATTAACATGTCTTTCACGCAGACCAAAACTCCTTTCTTGAACAATAGCTGTTCAATAACAATTACTAGTGGCTGCATCTAAGCTGCACATATATGGATGTCCACTAGAATTAAATTATTAAAACTTTGCTTTCATGCAGTGGTCAATATATTAATAACTTTGGGAGAAGGAGGAAGGAGGAGAAAGATGTGAAGTAGGATGTGATGAATGTTGAACTTCATGAAGCATACAAACATTATTCAAGGTTCTGTGTGTGTGATTAATAATGACAGCTTTTCCAGCAGTTGGTGATTTTTTTTCCTTTAATTTTCTTTGTGTGTCTTATGCATCACTTTGTGGGTTTCCAGGAGCCCCAAACTAATATAATAAAATATTAATAACAGCAACTACGACTATGTCAAACTTACGTCATCACAATGGCATCACATGACATATCGGAACTCCCCCCCCTTTGCTAAACCGGGCATGGGTATGACCAGCATGTGATGCATCCGGCCCATGGGCTGGGAGTTTGACAGCCCTGATATTCAGAATAAGAGCTTGGCAACATATATTTTCATACTTCAAGCTATTAATTAGAGCAATATGTTGAAGATGATGGCATTTGGCTTATAATATAAGCAGTGTTAGCCTACTTGGTATATGGATGGATACCTCTGCAATACCAGAGGTATTGCAACACTGGGGAGCAAATTTTACTTCTATATACATGCAACATTCCAACACATGTAAAAAGGAGAGGAGGCTATACAACAGCACCACAATACAACTGTCATTTTCAATACATATTACTCACAAACCATGGAGAGCTCTGGCTGTGGATCAGGCTGAGAAGTAGTGGAAAAAAATATGGTAGAATGCAATAGCAAACTACTTTCAAATTGATGCCAAGAAAACTGCATGGATATTTTAATTAAGCCTGTAGGTGTTAAACTTAAAAACCTTTTCCACAAAAATCATCTTTCTTTGAAATAATGAAACAACTTTCTTTTGCAAGGTAATGTGATTCCTTTAAAATATAACCCCAGCTTGCATGCATAGAGAATACATCTGCCACCAAAACAAAGCCATGTATGCATGCAAGTAGAGACACAATTAGGAACAGCATTTGAATCAGGCATGCAAGCCTTTTAAAAGATACCGCAACCTTCATGATTAAAAATGAGGCTCTTTACTTGTGTTTCATTTTCAAAGCATCTCCTTTGCCTTTTTTTTTTTTTTTTTTTTTTTGTTAGTTGCAAAGTCGTATCCGACCCATTGCGACCCCATGGACAACGTTCCTCCATGCCTTTTTGTGCTCTACCATCTTCTGGAGTCCATTTAAGCTCACGCCTACTGCTTCAGTGACTCCATCCAGCTACCTCGTTTTCTGTCGTTCCCTTCTTTTGCCCTCAATCTTTATCAGCATTAGGCTCCTCTCCAGTGAGTCCTTCTTTCTCATTAGGTGGCTTACATATTGTAAGCCACCTGTAATATTGATACTTTTGTCAAACAATAGTTTGCATATTTAATCATAAGCAATTTTGACTGTTTAAAGGCACCTACTCTTAATAATTGGGCATATACTTTTATCTGTTCCTTTGTCTCTTCAAAAAGACTAGACTTTCTATCTAAAATCTGCCAGAGGATATTTGAAATCACTTATTGAAGGTTCATAATGTGATGGTAACTTGAATAGTACTTCCACATACTATACTGGAATTTCCTACTAAGGACATTTTAAAGATAATTAATTCGAAATAATATGTCAGATGCAGTAACACGTCTTTTTCTTGATCTTCTGTTTCATGCTCCACTAACTATAATGTTAAATAATACACTAGTTCATAGTCTCTCAAGATGCCAAGTCAGGAATTTCTTCATCAAAGTATTAATTGCAATGACTTTATTAAATAATGTTATGACTGTAGTTGTAAGACTGCTTAAATAGAAATAAGATTTGTAATTTGTTGCAATGGTCCTTGAAGGGCAAACCGAAATTTGTAAAGTAATAATTTCTAGTAGTAAAACTATGTGGAAAAAAATCAGATACACTTTTGGATATTATTTATTTATAAAAACAAAAAACAAAAACCTATTTGCTAAATGACACCACAAATATATAATCTTTTCCATATCATTCTCATTGACATTTGTAGTTTTTTTTTTTTTTTTAATTTGATTTATATGCCGCCCTTCTCCGGAGACTCAGGGCGGCTTACAATGCGTTAAGCAATAGCCTTCATTCTTTTGTATATTTTATACAAAGTCAGCTTATTGCCCCCACAAACTGGGTCCTCATTTCACCTACCTTAGAAAGGATGGAAGGCTGAGTCAACCTTGAGCCTTGGAGAGATTTGAACCAGCAGAAATTGCAGGCAGCTGTGTTAATGACTTTCTTTTCACACTGTCATAAAGCACAGTTTATTTAATATACCCAGTTACTATAAGTATATTAACATATGGTGAACCTTGTTTGTTTATTCATATCAGAAGCATCACAATTAAAATAAGGCATACTGTACAACATAAAATTTAAAATATAAAACACAAGATTAAAATATGTACAAGTTAAACAGTTCTTGCCCAGAAACTAGCAACATTAATTGCATTCTGTTGTGCTGCCATGAAGTCCTCAAGTATACACTGATCAGGACACACAGGACAAGTATATATATGTGTTGTTGTCTGCATGTCACAATTGCAAAAGGCAGAAGCCTGGGTAGCCTATTTGTTTAGAGTGTTTCTGGATCTTGTTGTACCCATGCAAGTCTATTCAGTGATTTCCATACTTCAGACCCAGGCATCAGCTCCATTGCTGGTTCCATCTGGTGGTCTTTGTAGCTTTCCATAGTTCCACTCTGCTTTCAAATTCTTCAAAGTCTTCTGTTGACCAAAGGAAGCTTTTCCTGGATGTTAATCTCGAAGGGCTAGTTGTAGGCCATAGAGGGGGTGCTTATTTAAACCAGATTACCCAATCTGCCTACTGGGTAGAAAGAATTAGAGCTGTTGTCTTACGGACCCTTGGTTTGGTATCCCAGGTAGAGCTCATTAATTTCTGAGGATGTTATTTTGTCCACTGATCTTCAGTTTAGTGTCTTGGTATAGTGCTACTTATATGTTAGGGCCCTATCTAGAGTGATTCCTAAATATATAGGGTTGTAGCAATGCTCCAATAATGTCCCTTTTCATATAATATGCAGCTTCTAAGCAGCCTGCTTATTGCAAAGATGGAAGGCACATACCTGAATTTTTGCTGGAATTTGGTATTAACTGGTTATCACAATAGTATCGATTGAGCTCCACCAGGGCTTCAGTTAAACGTTGTTCAACCTCCTCAAATGTTTTTCCCTGTAAAGCCATTGTTCGATCATCAGTGTACATATAGTTGTTAGTACCTTCAGGGAGTGGCAAATCATTGGAGTAAATATTAATAAGAGTTGGAGCCAGTATAGTACCCTGAGGTAAGCTGTTTCTCCATCTATTTTACCTTCTGTGAAACTATACAAAAAACATACGGTTCTGAAGCAGATTCCTGATGATATTTGTAAGTTTAAAATATTTAGTAATATCATAAACTTTCTGCTTCATTCTTCTACAGATGCACATGGAATCATATGCATCCATAAGATCTATGAATAGAGTTCCTGTAAAATTGCCCATTTGGAATCCATCTTTAATATATTGGGTTAAATACAGGATCTGTGTGGTGCAAAATTTTTCAGGGTGAAATCCAGCCTGCTGCCATTTGAGAACTTACAGTCTCCTCCATTGTTAGTTTGGTGCCTTAACCACCGCACCAAACTGGCTTTCTTGTCCTTATGGTACAAATATGGCATTAAAGCAGTACTAATTGTTAGGAGTACTAAAGTTTGAAGAAAGATACACAAAATAATTGCCATAAAAGATTTTGTTATTTATAAAATATTTTTTTTTTATGTCCACCAAATTTGGATTGCTACATCTCTTTGATATCAGGTAATGGTTGCCCAGGTTTTTGCAGTCAGGAGTAGATAGTCCTAATTTACTAGAATGAAAATTGCTAATATTCTTCCCTTCAGTTTGCCAAAGCGTTGTTTGCTATGTTTGTTCTTGAAATGATAAAACTAGAAGTGTTTTATTTTGAGTTTAGAATAATGTACCCTGTCTGGAACTTTCTGTGGGATACATTACAGTATTGTTGAAATGTTACATGTTTTATCAAAATTAACATGCTCTGAGTGTTTGGTCTTAGAAATTGATAAGCATTGGTATCAGTTCCTTATTGTATTTTTCATCCCAATGCTACATACAAGAGTAGATAGGATGGCAGTGCATGGTGACAGCTACCAGTTAGAAAAAAATGTCAAATGGGAAATATTGATTAGTTACTTACAGACACCTAACTGTCAAAACAAAAAAGCCTCTGTTCTTAGCTTGTAGTGCTGAACACAACATATGTACACAACAGTTAGACTTCGTATCACTATTTGTTAATTAGTGATATTTGTTAATTAGCAACTAGTCAGCAACTCCTAGTTTTGTGTTCAATCTGTTATTATTACATTATGGAATTCTTTAAATACTTCCAAATATTATATAACATTTTGTGTGATGATTAGAAAAAGTGGCTGGCATTGATCAGTTGCATGAAGCATGAATGAACATCAAAATGAGACAAAAATAAACTATAACTACAATTATTGTTACTAATTTGACAGTTTCTGTCAACAATACACCAGTTGATTTAAAAAAGCAAATAAATGTGTATCACCAGCATCCAAATCAATAGTTATACTTTATTTATTTTCTTTCACACACCGCTAAACTCAATATTAAAGAAGGCACTCAAGGATATATAAACATAAAAACTTAATTAAACCAATATTCAATCTTTTTTGCAGGCAGCAGATATATATTAAACAGTGACTTGAGCAACACTTGAGTCTTAGGTGCTTTGCATCATTCCTGGTCTTTGTTCAGTCTCTCATTAACAGCAGAGCCAGAATCTGAATGAATTCCTATATTTTGTTCCAATATTTCTACCCATGATAATTAGAACCCAGAGAATGTTGCATATACCCTTTTATTCCTTCATTTTAAGATTATTTCTTTTTCTGATTAAGTGGACACAGTTCCAAACAAAACAATTGAGTTAATGTCACTACCATTCCCCCTACCCCAAATACAATCAGAAATCCAGAAGGTCTTTTGGAAATAAATATAATAGTTGAGCCTTGTCTCTTACTTTGCACATTCTACCATCTTATTTAATTTTATTTAGCATGTTAATTTTATTTATCATGTTAAAATGACCCGGGTATTTACGAGACCGCCTTCTGCCACCGATAGCCTCCCACTGACCAGTACGCTCCCACAGAGAGGGGGCTCCGCAGGGTGCCATCAGTCAAACAATGTTGACTGGCAGCCCCCAGGGGGAGAGCCTTCTCTGTGGGGGCACCTACCCTCTGGAATGAGCTGCCCCCGGAGATACGGCGGATCCCGGATCTTCGCACCTTTCGCTGTTCCCTAAATACTTTTCCCTAATACTAATACTAATACTTTTAGGGCTGGCCTAAGTCTTTCAAATTGTTTTAATTCTTAAATTGTTTATTATCAGTCTTAATATAGGGGTGTTTTAATTGTGGGTCAAATTAATTTAATTGGATTTTAATACTATTTTTAAATTTTGTATTTCTTGTGTTTTATCTGTTGGCTGTTCACCGCCCTGAGTCCTTCGGGAGAAGGGCGATATATAAATATAAACAAATAAACAAATAAATAAAATGCATGTGTATTCAGTACATAGCCCTATCTTACAGACTCAAAATGTACATATTTTAGCATATCTTTGGAATGAAATTCTACTCATTAATAATTCCATTCTTAAGTTTGATATTAATTCCTTAGAAAAGTTAAATCGACATGAAAGGTGTATGGGCAAAAAAAAGCCTATTCACTGTCTTAGTTTAATTAATCTTTCCCCCTGGATTTCAAATGAGAGTTCAGTTGATTATTTTGCACTGGATATTTTTGCTACTTGACCCAGAAGAAAAGCTATATGTCAAACGCCAAGAAAATCAAGATATCCAATGAAAATCACAGTTCCAATGAGTATAAAGATTTATTGTAAGCTTGAACTCTCTACGAGAATCTGAACTACTAACACCAAGAGAAATTAGCAGGAGATAAGAGTAGAAGAAATTCTAGGTGGGCTAGACTTAGATCTTTTGTGAGCGTGAAGGGATTCATGACTGATAACACCTTTGTCTTTCCCTCAGACTCAGCTTGGTCATCTCCTACACTAAGCCTACAATAACATGAGCAAATTTCTATTATTTTTGTTAACAAATGGCTGAGGCAATTAAATGTAGAATTTTCTGTGGGAAAATTGTTCCTGGCACATGCAAATATATATTCAATGGTATCAATTGTATTAACCATTGTCTATAAATATATACTCAACACAAAAAAATTCCAATACAATTCAAGCCTGACTCCATCCCCACTAAGTATGTGAGTGTAAACCCATAGTCATATGAACAAACACAACTTTTGTTTGTCATATTTAGCAATGTGCACATTTGGTCACAGGAAAGTTGTGTCACATTTCTGTATTTTCATACAGAATGAAAATGGAATAAAGTTTATCTTCATTTTTCATTCACACAAGCTCCCTCTCAACCAGGACACTTAGCAGTGGTCGCTGAATTCAAAATGGTGAACATGACTAGACAATATAAGCCCTGACTCTTAAACTGCATGATTGTCCTTTCCTTTCTAGTTTAAAACCAGTGGCCATCTAAAAATGCACCTACAGTCAACTTCCCTCATTTAATAAGGTGACCAGATTTTAACATTGGTAAAGAGGGACATTGTGGGCGTGGCTTATTTTGTGGGCGTGGATATCTGGTCATGTGACTGGGTGGACGTGGCTAGCTGGTCATGTGACCGGGTGGCCATGGCTATGTGTATAGGGTAAGGTGAACAGATTTTAACATTGGTAAGAAGGACACCATTGTGGGCGTGACTTATTGTGTGGGCGTGGCTTGGAGGCCATGTGACTGGGTGGGCGTGGCTAGCTGGTCATGTGACCGGGTGGCCATGGCTATGTGTATAGGGACTACTCAGAGGGCTGAAAAGTCATTTCTGACAGGTCCTCACACTTTTGACTGGTCCTCACACTTATGACCATCCTCACATTTATGCCCGTGCAGCATTCTTAACAACCATGTCACTCATTTCACAACTGCTTCTCTTCACCATGGTGACAAGATAGGGCAAAAATGTAAAATGTGAGGACAGTCGTAAGTTCGAGGACTGGTCAAAAGTGTGAGGACCAGTCAAAAATAACTTTTTCAGCCCTCTGAGTAGTCCATATGCATTAAAGGATACAGCAATAGAGAGGGATGAAGGAATGGAAATTAGAGTAGGAGTGAGGGTAAGAGAGGGACGAAGAGAGGAGGAGAAGGAGAAAGGAAGAGGAAGTAGGGAGGAGAAAAAGAGGGTGGGGGGAAGAGAAAGTAAGAAGGAAAGAAAAGAGAGTGGTGGTAGGTTTGAGGAGAAAGATTGCTGTACAATAAAAAAGATGAAAGGGAAGAAAGCCAACCCCAAGCAAATATAAAGATATTAAGATTAAGAATGAATTGTTAAACTTTAAAGAATAAAAGAGAACAAATATGAATAAATGGCAATAATTAGAAACACACATACAAACATACAATGTATTTTCTTTGAACAGAATATTTGGCTGGTTCACAAATTTAAACAGCGTTTAGTCATTTCAATTAAATTTACAATTTCTATATTTCCTTTTTGCCATATTTATTCCTCATCTATTTTTTAAAAAAAAACAATATTACCCTTCATCCTCATCTCTAATCTTAATCAAATTCAATTTTTCCCTTCTATTCTATATTATACCCGTTCCCATTGTCATCTATTTTTATATCCATCCTCACATTGGTTAATTATGTAATTATGTAATACAGTTGTTTAATACAAATTCAACATTTTAATATAAATCAATTAGTTATATAACTATCTTTTTTGTATATTAATCAATATGAACATGAATATTCCAATTATTTCCATGCAATCCAATTTCTTACAAATCAATTAATTATATTTACCAATAATAATAAACCAAATAATTTCCCCCATATATTCCTCCAAACCACAACTTAACCATTTCTGCTTTCAACACAATATACAATTATTAATAGTATCTCAATTATTACAATTCCCTAGTTAAATAGAGCTTTTTTTCTTTTGTGTTTTAAAATCTTGAAGTCTCCTCTTTTGCCCAAAATTTCCCATTTTTTGCAGTTTTGTACCTACCTTTTTTGGTGAGGAAAAAGAAAAAGAAAAAGAAAGAAATCTCTCTCTGCCTCATTTTGTCACCTTGCAGGTTTAGTTTCGCTTTCGCCTTTGTTTTCAGTATAGCTAGGGGGGGGGGGGAAATCTGCTCCAGGAACTTTTTGCAGCTTTTTGCAGCTAATTAACCTAGCGGAAGCTGTTAACAGGGGCTGTTTTTTCTATTTTTGCAGACATGGGTCTATTCATTTTTTTTTAACACTGATCAGCTGTAGGTCGGCCCTTTGAAGCCCCGCGGCAAGAGTTTAAAGACTTTTTTTTCCCTCTAGCCATCAGCGGGGATTCAGGAGGCAGCCGGGAGTCAGGAGCAGAATGAAAAATCGGGACTTTTTTAAAACGCCGCGGGACGCGGGACAAATTGCTCAAAAGCGGGACTGTCCCGCCAAAAGCGGGACGTCTGGTCACCTTATCATTTAAGGAACTTGCCTGTGTCTTGCAGAAATCCTCTTCTTCAGTATTTATCCCTCTCTTCAGACTAGCATTTTTTTTTTTTTTTTTACTCTGGGGTGAAGCAATAATGTGTGCTAATAGACTAGCATTTTCTTATGGTATAATAATTAAGCTTCTGCAAATCCTTAAAGCTGCTTTGTTGAAGTGCCCCTTTGATGCTTCTCTGCAAAACAAACACTACTTCATTTGAGGCTTGTATGAATATACAAAAGACATTTCAGTTGTAGAAAAGTCACTAGCTCCCAAATGCAGATTTTAAAGCAAAGCACTGTGGTTTTTTTTTTTGTTTGTTTGTTTGTTTTTTATGAAGGCCTTGCTTCAAAATGGAGTATTCCATTGACTGGAATCTAGGATGTCCCATTAAGAAATGGTTTGCATAGCCACATTTTTTCCAAATAAAACAAATATAATATGAACAAACAGAATGCAGCTTTCATAGATCTTTTTTCTCATTCCTTTTAAAATCTTTTCTTCCTTTATCTCTACATCTATACAAACATGCATAATTCTTTTGTCTTCAATTTTAATTTATTGGGTACTGCAACCATTGGTTTTTGGATTTTCTAGGTTAATCCTGGCTATTTGCACAACGAGCAAGCATAGCACCCCCCAAATGTATGGCAGGGAACAACATCCTGGGAAAACTTGTAAAAGGAAATTATCAGAAAGTTATTGCTCTGTAATTCTAGGGACTAGTTACACATTTTAAAATTCATTTGTATATATAAAAATATCCCTCTATTTGCCCACCAAGAACTGAAGCATTATGGTCATACATTCTGATTTACAAAATATATGTAGCAATAATGTGAATTATTTAGATTATGTTTACACATGAGCCTATGCTAACAATATTATTTCTCAAAACTACTTCCATGTACATAGGTAAATCTGTACCTTTAGAAGTAAATAATTTATTTAGTAGAAGCTAACACATTTGAAATGTATTTCCACAGCTATTCAATCGTAATTATTTTATAATGGCTATATATTTATAATTTCAGAAATGTAATATATTTTGCTTTGGAATATAAAATAAGGTGGCCCAGGATTTTGATTAAAGGCTATAAGGGTTAATAATGCCCATAAGAGCTAATATTTTGCACATAAACTAAACTATTTTAAAAAATGTTTTTTAATGAATGTTGCTATTTCCAAAACTTTCTGCAGTCTAAACACAGTGTTTGTCAGTTTTGATAGCTTTCTTCTATTATCAGCCTCTATTTTTAAATTCCAACCCTGGTTTTTCAATACAATCCTGGTCTTCAGAAATAATAAACTTTTAAAAGCACAAAAATCATACATACATGCACATATACATTCATTAAGATGGAATATGGATATACAATCAAGAAAGAATTTAAAGGCTGTGAAGGAAAGCTCTGCAAAATAAAAAGTTGTTATTTAGTTTTTTAAATATCCAAACAGATCTTGCTGAGCAAATTTATGGAATTTATGTCATCGTTTATAATCAATTTCTGTGATCTTTTTGCAGGAACTGGGCTTATGAACTACTGTTTCTTCTGCTACTTTGCAGAGTCTAAATTTTGAATCATCTGATTTTTTTTTCACATCTGGTCTTGATTGCATTAATTCACATAGCTTGCTCTTAAGCAGTCAAAATCAAGTCTTCAGTTTCTCTTTTTAATGTTCCAGTTATAAATCAGGTTTTATCTTAATCCACTTTTCTCACAATCTTTTGACCATAGAATGTTTTTTCTTGCCAGCATTCTGTTCATGTTTTATTACATTTTTTCAATACTCACTTTTTGTTTCTTATACATTTAGTAAGTTCCAATTTTTAACTTGCAACAATGCTTGTTTTTGGCTGTCTTTTACATAATCAGTCAATACACGGTTTTCTTCTTCAACCTTTTGTTTGACTTGAAGTAAGTCTCTATTTCTTCAGGGCAGATATAATCTAGCAATATATAGTAACTACTGAGATGCTATACAATTTAATCCAATTTTTAATACGAGGCCATAATGTTGCGATTTTTTTAACACAGTATACTTTTGTCTTGTCTATGTTTGTTGTACTTTCATTTATTCTACAGGGCTAGGCCCTGGTTACCCAGTCAGAGCTCCTGAGTCCCACTGCCCAGTCAGCAGATATCAGCAGATGCTTAGGAACTCTAATACCTGACAGGGTCCTTCTTGAACTGGGCAACAATCAATCTAGTATGCAATTCTTTTTCTGTTTCCTCACCATAATGAATGGGTTGATAGATAGTATGGCTCTTCTGCTGAGACATATCAAAATGAATAACTCTTCTGGTAGAATTCACTACCACAAGCATCTCAATATCATAAGAGCACCACAAAATCCCCTCTCATGACATAGGGATATCCATGATGGCAATTATTAGGGTTGGTTGAATAGCCAGGTGGCATTTTTATCCACCTAGTGCAGTGGTTCTCAACCTTCCTAATGCCGCGACCCATTAATACAGTTCCTCATGTTGTGGTGACCCCCAACCAGGGGTGGGTTCTAAAATTTTTTACTATCGGTTCTGTGGGCATGGCTTATTTTGTAGGCATGGCTTGGAGGTCATGTGACTGGATGGGCATCGCTAGTTGGTCATGTGATCGGGTGGCCATGGCTATGTGTATAGGGACTACTCAGAGGGCTGAAAAAAGTCATTTCTGACAGATCCTCGCACTTTTGACTGGTCCTCACACTTATGACCATCCTCACATTTATGCCCGTGCAGCATTCTTAACAACCATGTCACTCATTTCACAACTGCTTCTCTTCACCATGGTGATAAGATAGGGCAAAAAACGTAAAATGTGAGGACAGTCGTAAATTCGAGGATTGGTCAAAAGTGCGAGGACCAGTCAAAAATAACTTTTTCAGCCCTCTGAGTAGTCCATATGCACAAAAGGACTACCCAGAGGGCTGAAAAAAGTGATTTCTGACAGGTCCTCGCACTTTTGACCGGTCTTCGCACTTATGACTGGTCATCATGCCCATTGTAGCATTCTTAACAACTGTGTCACTCATTTCACAACTGCTTCTCTTCACCATGGTGACAAGATAGGGCAAAAATGTAAAATGTGAGGACAGTCGTAAGTTCGAGGACTGATCAAAAGTGCGAGGACCAGTCAAAAATAACTTTTTCAGCCCTCTGAGTAGTCCATATGTATAAAAGGATACAGCAATAGAGACGGATGAAGGAAGGGAAGGGAAATTAGATTAGGAGTGAGGGTAAGAGAGGGAGAACGAGAGGAGGAGAAGGAGAAAGGAAGAGGAAGTAGGGAGGAGAAGAAGGGGGGGAGGAAGAGAAAGTAAGAAGGAAAGAAAAGAGAGAGGTGGTAGGTTTGAGGAGAAAGATTGCTGTACAATAAAAAAGATGAAAGGGAAGAAAGCCAACCCCAAACAAATATAAAGATATTAAGATAAAGAATGAATTGTTAAACTTTAAAGAATAAAAGAGAACAAATATGAATAAATAACAATAATTAGAAACACACATACAAACATACAATGTATTTTCTTTGAACAGAGTATTTGGCCGGTTCACAAATTTAAACAGTGTTTAGTCATTTCAATTAAATTTACAATTTCTATATTTCCTTTTTGCCATATTTATTCCTCATCTATTTTTTTAAAAAAAACCAATATTACCCTTCAGCCTCATCTCTAATCTTAATCAAATTAAATTTTTCCCTTCTATTCTATATTACACCCCTTCCCATTGTCATCTATTTTTATATCCATCCTCACATTGGTTAATTATGTAATTATGTAATACAGTTGTTTAATACAAATTCAACATTTTAATATAAATCAATTAGTTATATAACTATCTTTTTTATATATCAATCAATATGAACATGAATATTCCAATTATTTCCATGCAATCCAATTTCTTACAAATCAATTAATTATATTTACCAATAATAATAAACCAAATAATTTCTCCCATATATTCCTCCAAACCACAATTTAACCATTTCTGCTTTCAACACAATATACAATTAATAGCATCTCAATTATTACAATTCCCTAGTTAAACTTATGGTAATTAACCTATGCTGAAGCTGAAAGGGGCTGTTTTTTTCTATTTTTGCAGGCACCGGTCTTCTCATTTGTTTTCTTTTAACACAGATCAGCTGTAGGGTGGCCCTTTGAAGCCCCGCCGCAAGAATTTAAACGGTTTGTTTCCCTCTAGCCATCAGCTGGGACTCAGCAATAGATCGGGAGTGGGAGGGGTAAGCGAACGGCGAACGGCGATCCAACAGAGGCAGAGGGTGAGGGTGAGTGAAGGCGTGGGGGGGGGCGAGAGAGGGCTTTGGCGACCCCTGTGAAATGGCCGTTCGACACCCAAAGGGGGTCGCGACCCCCAGGTTGAGAACCGCTGACCTAGTGAGTCTTTCCCAAAGATCTGATATAGACAGATGTTGTTTGATAGTGTTAAAAGTATCGTTACAGAATTTAAGTTGTTCCAAGTAAAGCTAACTTTTCTGATAGGGGTTTTGTCATAGTTAATGGTGTTCAAGTGGTGTTCCAGAAGTTTTGGTATTGCATCCAAGGCACCTATTTCTATTGATACTATTTTTGCTTTCTTTTGCCCCAGTCATTCTACTTCTATTTGCAGGTTTTTATATTTTGTGATTTTCTTCAGTTCTTCCTCCTCTATTCTGTTGCTTCCAAGTACTGCCAACTCTACTAACAGGCCTTTTTTGGTTTGTTTTTTATGTACAATTGTTAAGTCTGGGGTGTTATGTGATGGGTGACTGTTAGTTTGAATTCTAAGGTCCCAGAGCACTGTCACTTCTTCATATTACTTTGTGTAGGAGATGAACAGGCTGAACCTGAGGGTGGAATCAAATGAATCATCAGTTTGGACTCCCTACACTCCCACAACAAATCCAAGTCCAGCCCCTCCCCTGTTGACCTTTATTTAGTGCCAATTTTGTTTGACCATTAATAGATCAGATTCTTGTGTATAGGTTGCATGTAATAAATTTTAATTCTTTGACCTCAACTCCCATTCCTGGTTACATGCACCAGACACTTTGACTATTTTGTGGTGATTATTTTCATCCAGACTCAATGTTATTTTCTTATTATTATATACTGAATAATGTGAAATCACAGCTGCAGTTCTTTAGCTGCTGTTGGCCTCCATACACATCCAATTCTTCTCAAGAACCTAGAATGTTGTAATATATCAACATAATATATTTCCAGTTCTATTATTGGTAGGTGGCACGATCAGCAAAATGTTTAGATTTATTATTATATTATCCAACTTATATTACAAAGATCTAAACAGTGCCTTCTTAAGATTGGACAACGTCAGAAATGAGCAATAAACAGGATTACCATCAAAGGAATAAGTGCTAGGAAATCATGCTAGATACACTAAAGAACAAATAGAAGTCTACAAGAACCAGAAAACCTTAATATTTAAAAAGTGTACATTAAGAAATATTTTTATCTTCTTTCTGTAAGACTGCAATTCCCTTCATAAATATTCTATTCAATTATGTCTGATTCTTAGAAATTGTGTAAACAAATCCAGGAAGTTTTCTTGGCAAGCTTTTTCAGAATTGGTTTTCCATTGCCTCCTTCCTAAGGTTGAGAATATGTGACTGGCCCAATGTCACCGAGTTGGCTTTATGCCTAAGGCACAACTGCTGTTAAACTCAGCAGTGTCCTGGTTTCTAGCTTGATGCTTTAAGCACTGCAACAAGCTAACTCTCTTACTGTTATATACAGCACAAGAAAATAAGCCCCTGTTTTTCAGCAAAGAATTGGTTTGTGTTTTTTGCACAGGATTATGAAAAAAGACTTTCAAACAATTTTGGAGTTCTGTTTACTTCATAATTTTCTAGATGTTTTCTCTTTATATCTTTCTTTACTTTAAATTATTATTGTGTTTTGAAGTTTTATTGTTTAATTTACATTGTTGCATGTATTTTTCTTTCTTCTTTCTTTCTGCTTTATCGTTAGTAATTTTTTCCTTAGTCTACGAAGCTTAGAGGGGACAGATTATTTGGTAAAGTTGTTCTGGAGAGTTGACATATTATGGTTATTGGGTTTCAGCAGTATATTTACAACCTCAACTATTCTTAGATTGAAAGCAATATGCGATTTCACAATCAGTTCAAAAGACATGTTTGAGTTTCTGCTTATCAAGTTAGTAAACTAATTTTCTGAACTGAAGCATTTGCAGTTAGACTTTCTAGACACTGGTACAATTCACTATATTTACTACAAAACAAAGTTGGTGTTATTTTGTAATTCTACATTTGTAAACTGTTCATTATATATGCAATCCAGGGATTTTTCAATAAATGACATTCAGTGGCAAAATCAGGTAGATTTTAAATATTATATATCTTATTTAGAGAACTAAGTAGTTGGGGGAAAATCTATTAACATATCAATAATGTTATGTTTGAAACCATCTTCTAAAGCTGGATTATTTTTAAATACACAGTAAATACAATTTTTTTCTCTGTGTATTCTGAACAGGCATACATTTTAAAACAAATGTTGAGATCCAGCTGTGGGAGATAAGAGAAGATGGATGGATGAGAAGGGGTGTGAAAAGATAAAAATATACTTTAACACAGGGGTGAAATCCAGCAGGTTCTGGAGAACTGGTGGCGGAAATTTTGAGCAGTTTGGAGAACCGGTAGTGGAAATTTTGAATAGTTTGGAGAACTGGCAAATACCACCTGGGGTGGGAATGGAGATTTTGTGATATCCTTCCCCTAGGAGTGGGGAGGGAATGGAGATTTTGCAGTATCTTTCCCCTGGAGTGGGGTGGGAATGGAGATTTTGCAGTATCCTTCCCCTGCCACGCCCACCAAGCCACGCCCACAGAACTGGTAGTAAAAAAAAATTGGATTTCACCACTGCTTTAACATGAAGAAAATCAAGCTTGATATATCAAGCTGGTAAACAAACTATTGGGTACCCTTAATAGCTTTAGAAGGATATACGATAACATATTTTGTTACTATTCATTTTGATGCTCAGAAAATGATTGTACTTTGTGAATGTTTTCAGAACTATAGGTTTCCTAACCTTGCTTTATTGGGATTATACCATTTCACATAAGAATCTTCCTGTCCTGTCTGGTCTCCCTAAATTTTCTCTTTTGACTACAGTTACCAATGCTATGAAGGCTAATATTTTTTAGGAGTGGTAGGTTTTTTTTTTAAAGTCTTCCATTAAATACTATAAAGAGCCATTTTAAAGTGCAAGAGTATAGCTGAGAAAATGATTTTGGTACATAGTCTTCCCCTTAGCATTACTTACATGTTTTAGGATTTCAGGCACATTAGCTAGAAATCTGCAGACTTGCAGTCTCAGATCTTTTGGAAGAAACAGGTTAGGATGGATTGGCAAAAGGAACTTTTGCTCCACAACATCATTAGCATAGCATAGCATGATTAAATAGTAAAATATCTATTTTGCAGGTAAATGCTGACATCTTCTGGACACTCAGCAATAATGTGGCCACCACTGGTGAAAAAAATAAGGGTTTAGAGATCCTTTTATTCACTAGGGAATATTGTATAAACAGTGGATATAACAATTACATGGAATATTCCATATCTTTTACTAAAAAGTCAAGTCATACATATTTTGAAAAAAGTTCTTAAAAGTATATAGAATTTTATTATGGAAAATAAAGTTCAAAACTAGGTTTTCAGATCTAAAATGTCTGCCTCTATATTCACTGAAAATTAAAGGAACTATTAAAACTACAATTAGCAAAGATAAATATATCTTGCATATGAAACCAATCCAATTATCTTTTAGTTATAGTCTTCCCTGTATATCAAAAATGCATATGCAGTTCACCACTAGATGTCCTCCTTATCTTAAAAGAAAAATAAGATTTTTAGGAAGAAATATTAGGTATTTAAAACAATTTCAAAACTGTTCAGAGAAGAAAAAGGTATATAAAACAATTTGAATATGGTAAGATTTAATGTAATGTATTTCTTAACAAATTTTGAATGTAGATGTTTCTGGTTCATTTAACTAATCTATATTACCAAACATTTATGCACTGATCAAGTGTTTTTCATAAAAAAAAGATTGAATGTGATAATATTAAACTACACAACATATACTGTAAGAAGTTAACTTTAGACTTATTCTAGCTTCTTAATTCAAACAACCATTTCACATAACAGTTAAATTTTATCTTGAGTTACATTTTCATTTTATTTGTCCAAATAGCAGCTTAAAAGACGGTTTAAAAACTATTAATAACTAGAACTGATAAGTAATAAATTTGGACAAATTTTAAACTAAAATGTTCGTCATATTTTATTTGTATGGGTGTGTGTAGTGTGTGTAGGTGTAGATGTACAGATATGCATATACTATACATTTCCGTTCAATTGTATCCAATTCCCAGAAACTGCCTACATAGTCCATGCAGTTTTCTTGTCACAATTCTTCAGAAGTGGTTTGCCACTGCCTCCTTCCTAAGGCTAAAAGAAAATGACTGGCTCAAAGTCACCCAACTGGCTATGTGCCTAAGGCAAGATTAGAACTCATACCGTGTTTCCCCTTTAATAAGACAGGGTCTTATTTTCTTTTGAAAACCCCCCCCCAAAATAAGGGTTTGGCCTTATTATTGGGGGATCTTATTATTTTGGAGATGCAGGAGGAGGTGAACATAGGACTGAATGTCCCATCGCTGCCATCGCCTCCCCTCTCTGTTCTTCATGCCGGCCGAGCAGCCCAACACATCCCACCCCACCCCATTGGCAATAGCTGCTCTCTTATTGCTGTCTCTTTATCGAGAGGGGTGGCAGGTGGGGCAAGGGAGAAGCGAGATGCATGAAGCGAGACATGGTTTCTCTTGCTGTCTCTTAACCCCCCTCACCAGGCATGACAGGGCTCCTGCCCCTCGCTTAGCCACCCGCCCCCTTTAGGGATGCAATTTGAGGGTGGCAGGTAGGGTGGGTGAGAAGCGGGATGCACGTCTTACCTTTCCAGCTCCGTTGCTTTCCTTGCTGTTGTGTCCAGGGAAACACACTGTAAAAGAAAACCTTCTTGCGAGTTCAATCAAACTTCTTGAAGTTTGGGGTGGGGTGGGATGTGTTGGGCCGCTTGGCTGGCGCAAAGAACAGGGAGGGGAGGGCATGTCCCTGCCTTCCCCACCCTCCAGCCTCACCTCCTCAACTCATTTTGGTTGTACGGCAAGCATCCAGAGGAAATGGCGGGACCAACTGCACATGTGTGTAAGTAATTGTTGGGGGGGCTTATTTTGCAGGGATGGCTTATATTATCGCATGCACTGAAAAGCCCGATTGGGCTTATTATCCAGACATGTCTTATTTTTGGGGAAACACAGTAGTCTCTCCCTGTTTAGCCTGATACCTTAACCTCTATGCCAAACTAATCCCCAAAAGGGATTGAGTAACCTCCAACAGGGCTGCCAAGCAGTTCCTGTGGTTGCAAGAAGATCAATGAAATACTGACATTTTGCCTCTCTTGCTGCCATGAGGTTAGCCTTAGTAGTGGCTCTAGCTCAGGATTGGTCAGATTCATCCCTCATCTTCCTCTAGTGATGCTCTAGATGTTTCTTGACCCTTTTCAACTTCCTCAACTCCTCCATAAATCTTGCAGAATGTTGGAAGTGATGAGCCAAGAGAGGTTGCACAGGCATGATCCTATCCAAGGTTTCTTATGTAATGTATACATTTGCAGAAAGGAAAGTAGATACAAAAGTTTAGAACAGATCAGCAACCAAATACAGAAAGGATTTTAGGCTTTCCTACAACAGTAATAGCAAAGAATTGTATAATATGTGATGCACATATTGTCATGCGTTTATCGTTGTTTGCTTGTTTGTAGTAAATAACTTAGGATCAGGTTATAGTATTTGATTGGCAGATGTAACTTTTGTAACTTGGCAAAAAAACTTAATGTGTTGGGAAATGCCCAGCCAGGCAAGGAAGAGGACTCAATTGTTGAATTAGCCTTTTAATTGTTGCACAGCCACAAGAGATCCTGGATTGACCCCCTAAACTCCATGAAATCTTATCTATCTTTTCTCAAGGGAAAGCAAGCAGTCTGGGCAGATTTGTGTATTATAGGAAGAAATCAAAGAGTTAGCTTGAATTCTACACATGTGGATTGGGTTGCTTTAACCTGACAAAATATTAACACGGTGGAAAGAATTACAGAATCATTTTGTCAGCAATAGACTCTAAGATGGCTGGGACACCTTTAACATGTTTAACAAAATCTTCATATCCCAGATCCTTAGGAAGGACTTCATAGGTTCATAAAAATGTAAAATACAGTTTAAATATCTGGGCAACCAAACACAATCTGATTTACTTATAAAATATACTATAGGTAGTCCCTAGCATACAATCATAAGGGAACCTGCCCATAATAGTCATAATCAAGTTATGGTTATAAAATGGGTCAGTCACATGACCAAACTCTTTTTATGACTTTTTTTGGTGGTAGTCATTAAGTGAAAGCAATTGTTGTAAAATGAGCATGGTAATCATTGAGTGAATGCTACAGTTGTTAAGCAAACACCACAGTCATGAAGCAAACCAATGGTTCTCTATGGACATGGTTTTGCCAAAAAACAGATGTAACTGCAAAGTCTATATAAAGCACAGTCATGTGACCGTGGGATGCTGCAAACAGCCATAAGCATGGCTGTGTTGCAGAGTACCCAAAATGCAGTCACAAGACCCTGTGGGAGGGACTGACTGTCGGAACTTTGGATCTGGGTCATAAGCTCCCTGTTTCAGGTAGGTTGTAACTTCTAATGGTCTCTAAGCGACCAGTTGTAAGTCGAGGATGACTTTTATGCAAATGCAACATTCTTTAGCTTGGTACTATTCAAATACGATGAAACTATATCTCCTGGCCAATATGCTGGCCTGAAATTCCAGGAACGGTAGTCACAATAAATCTGAAAGATTCTAGTTTGGGGAAAGCTTCACTAAAAGTTCATTCAAATTATGCTATTTCAGAGGACAGAAGGATTTCTTGTTTAGATGCATGTCTGCGTAGCTTTTTGAAGTATCATACAAAATATTTGTCTAAAGAACAGAACGCTCTATCTGTACTTGGAAAGCACAGAACAGGAACTGCAAGTAGAGGACACAACCGTATTTCTTGACTAATAGAATTGGAAGCATATGTGTCCATGCCATGTGTTTTAGTGCTATCAGTTTTAGGTTTTGGATACAGCTCTTTAAAAGATCAAGTATTAGATCATGTTTGCCCAAGGGAAAGGGTATGCATTTCAAAATTTAGTCCTCCTGGCTTTGCTCAAAGGACTAGCAGTGTGAATGTAAGCAGACCCTTTGCACTTGCCATCCCCACTAATTTTATGTAGTGTATTTGTGCTTTGAGAAGGAAAAAAAAATCACATTGTGTATAGTGAAAAGATTCTAAGATGGTTCAATAAAAGTTTATTTCAGAGGTAAAACTATCTAGTACTAGAGAGGAGTTGCAGAGAAAGCTTGCTTTTTAGTGTTTGATTGAAAAAGAATAAATTTCTCCACCAGATATTCAAAATACTATCAGAGTCAAGGTAGTTTGAAGAGAGTTGTGAATTAGATCCATAAGCAATTGAAAGACATGGTAGGCATTTAACAAATCTATCTTTTAACTAGTTTATAGTTTAACTCTAATTTCATGTATGTTCACCTTTTATGAATGTACAGTGAGAACTTAAATTGAGACAGTGCAACTTCAGAATTATGGTTATTCTGGGAGCCCATCATGCTTCACAAATGCTACACAATTAAATACAGCTCCTGCCAACCCCCTTCAGCTTATTTTCCATTTCCACTGCACTAGTGCATTGGCTCATAAACTGATTTTCTTTCTGCTTTATTAATTCTCTGTAGTTTTCATTTTTATTTTTTTTAAAAAAAATCTTGTTTCAGCCTCTCGTTTTCAGAACTCCTTAGAATTGCTTGTCAGGACATTTTATCCTCCAGTTTCAAGCATTTGGCTTTTAGCCTAATGATTCTAAGGCTCCCACTTTGGAAATGCCAACAATGCAAGAGCAAATGTTTGCCCTTGGATAGCCACATACTTTGTCTTTATTGCCTTTGTGAAGGTCATGCACTAGAGCCCTAGGAGGCAGTTACTAAGCAGTCTCAGTGCAGTGGTTTATTATTATTATTATTATTATTATTATTATTATTATTATTATTATTGTTGTTGTTGTTGTTGTTGTTGTTGTTGTTGTTGTTGTTGTTGATTTAATCTTCAATTCAATTTACTGTCTGGGACTGGTAAAAACTTAACAGTTCAAGTTCTAACCCAAAACCTAAGAGCTGTTAAGGTAATATCTGAGTATATAAGATGGTGCTTTTCAAAGTAATAATATTCCGGTCTGATAAGTTTAAAATTTCCATGTATCTAGGCCAGGGGTGGGCAATTATGGCCCTTTTATGATTTGTGGACTTCAATTCCCAGAATTCCTGAGCCAGCCATGTTAGGCAATACCTTTGGTAGTGCTCCAAGGGCTTCTATTACTATTGGTACAACCATTGATTACTTCCTCCACAATCGTTCAACTTCAATTTGCAGATCGTGGTATTTCTTTATTTTTTTCTAGTTGTTTCTCTTCAATTCATGCATCACCTGGTATTGCAAGATCTTGACCTGTTCATTTTCAAGAACTTTTGTCAATTTGGTATCCCCAGTAATTTTTGCTGCATTTGGAACTAAGTGTCTGGCAAAGCTTCCAATGTATGATTTTGGCAACTCAATCATGACATTGTAGATAATCAGTTTGTGAGATTTTGCTGCAGCTATTGATAAGGTGATCCACTGTTTCATCTTTCTCATTGCATAAGCAGCATGTGGTGGTGTTACTGATATGTTGAATTTTTGCTTTCATGGAATTGTCTGCGGGGCTTGTTCTTGGGCAGCCAAAATGAAGCCTTCAGTTTCTTTCTTCAGCACCCCTGATCTTCAGCCGTCTCCATGTTAGCTTTGTACCTACCTTCCCTTCAATGTCCTTCAGGTATTGATTGTGCATAGGCTTCTTTTTCCAGTTAGAAACTTGATGCCCAATTGTTTCTTTCGATATTCTGCTTTCAATCTTGCTATTTTCAAGCATTTTCCCTTGTTAACCTCTTTCAGCAGAGACTCTTTTGTTTTTTTATGTAGTCATTTAGGCCATGTTTTTCCTCTTCCACAGTTTGTTTGATCTGTAAGAGTCCTATGCCACCCTGAGATGTAGGCAAGTACAACAGATCAATATCACTTTTTGGGTGCAGAGCATGGTGCATTGCCATTAGTTTTTTTTTGTCTTTTGATCCAAGTTATCAAGTTCTAGCTGAGTTCAATCAATTATTACAGCTGAGTATCATATTACATGCATCCCCTGTTGTTGTTGTTGTTGTTGTTGTTATTGAAGCTCTTTCTGGGAGGTTAAAGATGGCAGATTTTTAAATGATTGTAAACTACCCTCTACCCACCCACCCCCTCCTCTAAGGCTTCCTATTATAAGTAAAAAATATCTGATGATTTGTTCATTTCTTTAAGAGATTGGTCAAATTGTCCATTACCAGGAAAGAATTGTCAAATCTCTGCTCCACCATTATCAGTACTAAGAAAACTACCTATTACATGTTCATATACATCTAAGGTTACCTTATTCCCACTAGAGCAAAATAAAAGACAAAAACCCTCCCAGTTCTTGGTTTTGCTCCACATTCCTCTCCATAATGGCCTTAGGTTTTTCTTCTAGCATCCCTGGTTTGAATGCACAACCATATCTGATTTGGAATAGAAATAAATTTCCAACAAAAGAGAGGCATTTTTTGTTCCTAAGATTGGGTAATCATTGTTTTGTCATTACTGAGTATGACTCTGTGCTAGGGCACATTTTCCAGTAGAAATAATGTCATTTCAGACCTACTTTCACACATACCTTGAATAGATGCTCTCACTCATTATCACATTTATTAGTAGACATGTCAAACAAGGAGGTGGCAATGAGATAAGACCTAAAATAATCTTGTTAAAACAAGAATGTGATAAAACTCATTATAAGACAATGCATTAAAAAAAGAAAAAGGATTGCTAGAAATTGCTCCTGAAAGTTCTCTACTTAGTATGAAATCAGATTTATTTTTTTACTCAATTTATATATCCACCCACTTGACATGTGACTCAAGCTGACAATTAAAACAGAATATAAAAATAAAATATCATCATGCAGGAAGACTTAATGGACATTATGCCAGAAGCAATTCCACAATCAAGAACAGTAAATCCAGATTGGTTCACAAGATCTCCTGACTGAAAGCTGGAGAAACAGCCCTACAATCAAAATCTAAAGACATGCAGGCAGAGTCAGGTGATCCAAATATCATGGGAATCCTATTTCATAGGACAATACAATGCAACAAAGAAGGCACCTCTCCTGGATCTTTCCACATGACACTGCAGAGAACCCAGAGCACGTGCATATGTCAAATATTATTAAATGGTTGAAGAAAATCAGAAATAGATGACTCTCCAAATCTTCAGCCATTTTAAGTCATGCTTTAAAGGGGATAATCAGCATCTTGAATAAGTTAAAAATAAGTTCATTGGTGATTAGTGCAGCTCACAAAGTAATGATGTTACACAGGCATTCTACCATTCTACTTACCGTGGCCATAATTACCTTCACTGGATTCTGAATCAGCAGTAGCTTCTGAGTTGTCCTCTTGGGCAGCACCATGTAGTGCTCATTGCAATAATCCCAATAATAGGTGACTGAGACATGAGTGATCCTGACTAGGCCTCCCAATCCAGGATTGTAATTAGCACATAAGGCTCTCTAAACCATAGTTGCTATGTGCTCTTCAAACAGGAATCATGAGTATGGGAGAACCTTCCAACTGTGCACTGGGTCTGTCTGGGGGAAGGCATCCTTGTTCAGAAGCAAAGATAAAACATCACTGTATCCAAGATGTCTCAAAATCAATACCCACCCAGCCTTGCTATGAACTTCACACCTCAGGACACAGAATCAGATCTTTGACAGCTTGCTTGGGCAAGCAGGGATGAGATATATAAATGGGTATCATTAGTGTGCTGATGATATTTAATCCCATAATGAAAACATACTTTATTCAATTTATAGAGATAATAAACAGGGATAGAGGGATAATTAAGCCCTGAGGGATCCCCAAAGAGCAAAGGTTGAAGGCTCACCATACTATCAACACTACTAGAATTGGCTCTAGTAGGAAGGAAAGTAATCATTACAATACCATACCCATTCCCACCCCTGAGCTGATCTGTAAAATACCATGATTGATGGTATCAAAAGCTGCCAAATATGGCCAGAATGCATGCACTACCCAATATCAATCCTGCCACAAATCATTCTTAATCATAATCAATGCTGTCTTGGCACATGCCCAGGCCCAAAACCTTATTGAAAGGGTTGAAATTAGTGATTTTCCCCCCAAACTCTCTGAGGCTACAGTCCAATTTTCTCCTTTACAACATTCTCCACTATCTTCCCCTAAAAGTAAAGGTTGGAAGCATTAGAAATGACCCAACTATCAGTGATGGTTTTTTGAGGAGAAGGTGAACTGTTTCTTAAGTGCAAGTGAAACCACTACCTCCTTTAATGATAAATTCAATATCACATGGACCCAACCACATTTCATTTCCTGGAAGCCATAACTAATCAGGATAGACATTATTCTAATAAACAGGTATTCATTCTCACAGCTCTAACACTTCCTCTGGATCAACAGAGTAAAGGTAAAACTTTATCCAAATAACTAGACCAGACCATGCTTCATTCAACTCAAAGGGACATAAAGACCTGGAATCCAACTCAAAGCAAATAAAATGGATTTTATCTAACAGATGCCCTAGAAACCTCTGCACACCGGTCCATCAAAAGACCGTCTGACCCATCCCTCCCTAGAGAGAAATAGGGTTATCTTAAGCAGAGTAACAAAATAACAATCCATGGATAAAATAAGAGCACAAAAATGTTTACATTAGTCAGATTCAGTTTTTGCCTAGCTCCAGTGTTTTTAATTCATAATGAGAATTATGAATAATGAGATGAAAACAGCTTTATTACAGACCAACCTGATATTAAGCAGCCTGAGTCCAAAGACACTAAGGATCCAATGACGACATTGTGGTTGAATCCAATGAGCTAGAAGGCAAAATCAATACAAGCTATGGATACTTTCCTTGAGATCAATTTCCCCCTGATTCCTGCCATCTCTCTTTTTACCCATCCCCATGAAGGGGTTACTCCCTGTCCCTTACCTTTTGACCAAATCAAAGAAAACTCAACTCAAATTAAACTAGGTCCAGTGATCCCATCCAACTGGCATCAATGACTCTTAGACCAGATTTATATTTCAATAGAAATCTAAAGCAAGTGAGATGTGTAATGCAAAAGAAAAGAAAGAAAGAGAAGCAGGAAGCTATATGGACAAATAAAGGTCCTTCTTCAATATTGCTAATTGGATAAGTCACAAAGAAGAATACTAAGGCAAACGTCCCCCTGCAGGATGGGAAAATGTCATCAGAATTTTAAAAAATCTTATAGGGAAAAATAAACTGTCTATGTACAAAAATTGTAAAAATTAACTATATAAAGCATAAACTTAATTTAAATCAAAAAGGTGAAGGCATGTTGTGCTCTGCTTGTCTATTGTAAACATTGCAACCCTGATATCTGCTCTACAGCAATTGGTGTTGAAGGAACTGTTTTCTTTATCTGCTGACCTCCTCTACCCATACTTGTTGAGTATTAAGTGACAGTTTAAATGAGCATTGCTGTTACGGAGCTTAAATAAAGCATTGATATTATACTTTGTATCGAGTCCTTTCTTCAACCGCCCGCTATTCAACACTGGCGAAGAGGATGGGATCCTGAAGAAAAGGACGGTACAGCGAACTCCATGCAATCAACAACCATCAGATCTACTACACCGCACTGGTCAGATCATCGGTTACCGAGATGTCTGCAATCAGCCCGCCCGCTCCATTCAACCCAACCGGAGAAGATTGGGGAGTCTACATGGAGCGTTTCTACATGTTCATGGAGGCGAATGACTTATTAAGCTTGTCAGAACAGAGGAAAAGAGCCCTTTTCCTCACCCATTGCGGACCGACAGTTTTTAAAATGGCAAAGGCACTCGCCGCCCCGGCCGATCTGAGAATAATGACCTGGACAACGCTACAGGAAATACTGAAGACCCACTACGTGCCGCAGGCATCCTCTCTGGTAAGAAAGCATGAGTTTTACCAGAGGGACCAGAGAGAGGGAGAGTCAATCAGTGCGTTCATGGCAACATTAAGAGAGATAGCCACTGCATGTGACTTCTTGAATTTGGAAGAGGCGATGAGGGATCATTTGGTGCTGGGACTGAGAGGCCTCACTTTGCAGAGCAGATTGCTAGCCAGACCTCAGATTACATTCAAGAAGGCTCTGGAAGAGGCATCAGCAACCAAATCGTCCCAGAAATCTGCGGCGGCTATGAAAAAGATGAAAAACGGACCGCCAGTAAAGGATGAGGCATCAGTGCATTATGAGAAAATAGAGTCAGAATCGGAGGAGGAAGAAGAGGAAGATGAAGTCCATCACCTCTGGTCCGAACGTAAAGAGAGGAAACAAAGAAAAAAAGAGGTCTGGTGCTTGGGATGTGAAGGCAACCACCCACGGGTCGAGTGCAGGTTCCGGGATGCCATTGGCCAGAGATGTGAGAAAAAAGGGCACATAGCAAGAGTTTGCAGGGCATCCTAGCCAGTTTCCAGAAGGACCAGACCTCCTGGTTCACCAACGAATAACAGAAAGTTCCAGGCCAGCGTAAGGAAGCAATCGTTCGGACGAGGCCATAGGAACGAGGACCACAGGGCAGACTGAGGCAAAACCCATCAGACCATTGTGGTCGGCCACGCCAGCACGGGAAAGGCAAACAAGATGGCGGCGACCGTCCTCATAGAAGGAAAACCTTGCAAAATGGAGGTGGACTCGGGGTCCTGCCTATCAATGATATCCTGGACGACGATAAAGAAACTGATGCCACACATCATGACCCACGAACTCAAACGGCAACGCCTAACGCTCATCGATTACCAAGGGCACCAAATTCCTGTAGTGGGCATCGGCATGTTCAACATCTCCTACAAGAACTTTAAAGCTAAACTGCCCCTCACAATAGTGGACAGAGACAGACCCAGCCTATTGTGCATGGAGTGGTTCGAGCCACTGGGGCTGGCAATTACCGGCATCAACCACATCGGGGACGATGCCTGGGAAGAGGACCTGATGAAAGAGTTCGCGGAAGTGTTTAACGGCGAGCTAGGCAAGTACAAGGGGTCCCCAATCACGTTTAGCCTAGATTCCCAGGTAGCCCCTGTCTGGATTAAGCCCCGAAGGGTCCCCTTTGCTCTAAGGCCTAAGATAGATGATCAAATAGACAAGCTGGTTGCCCAGGGAGTCTTAGAGCCTATAGATCACACAAAGTGGGAGACCCTTATCATGACACCCATTAAGCCAGATGGGTCAGTGCGCTTGTGTGGAGACTATAAAAGTACTCTTAACAAGGCGCTCCAACAAAGCGCATATCCCATGCCAGTAGTATAACATCTGCTGCACTCTTTGGGCAGGGGAAGGATCTTCGCAAAGTTAGACCTGGCACAAGTGTACCAACAGCTTCCAGTAGACGAGGCCACCGCTGAGGCCCAAACAATCATCACCCACAGAGGGGCATTTAAGTGTAAAAGACTGCAATTTGGGGTGAGTGTGGCACCCGGGCTATTCCAGAGCCTGATGGAATGGCTTCTGCAAGGAATTGATGGAGTCGTCCCTTACTTCGATGATGTCCTTATATCAGCAAAAGACACGACCCAATTGAAACAGCGATTATGGGAGGTGCTAACAAGATTCCAGAAAGTGGGGCTCAAGGTAAAAAGGGACAAGTGCCATCTAGCAAAAACGCAGGTCGAGTTCCTGGGATATTTAATCGACGGGTCGGGAATCAGGCCCACACCAGGGAAGCTGAGAGCCATCAAAGAAGCACCCACACCAAAAAATAAAACGGAACTGCAGGCAGTTTTGGGGTTGCTTAACTTTTATAATATATTACTGCTGCAGAAAGCCACCACTGCTGAACCGCTCCACCGGCTACTGGACAGAAAGGCAGAATGGAAATGGGGGAATCAAGAAAGGAAGGCATTCGAAGATATCAAACGTCTACTGACTTTGGACAGAATTTTGGTGCAATACAGCGGGACATTGCCAATAAGACTAACGTGTGATGCATCCTCTTTCGGCAATGGAGCAGTATTGAGTCACACAATGCCAAATGGAACAGAAGCCCCCATCGCATCCTTCTCTCGAACTCTGTCAAAACTAGAACGGAACTATAGTCAATTGGACAAAGAAGCATTAGCTGCAGTAGCCGGAATAAAGAGGTTTCATGAGTACCTCTACGGTCAGAGATTCGAACTCATAACCAACCACAAACCGCTTTTAGGCATCATAGCGGGAGACAAACCTACACCTCCTGTCCTATCACCCAGAATGCTCAGATGGATAGAGTTTTTAGCAGCATACAATTACACATTACACCACCAACCCGGCAAGACGATTGACCATGCAGACGCACTCAGCAGATGCCCCCTTCCGGAAACAGGAGAAGATCCAGCACCAGCAATGACCACACTTCTAATAGAGACTATGGAGGAAGCTCGGATATCTGCAGCCGATATCGTGAGAGCCACCTCAAGAGACAAAATGTTGGCACAGGTTTTAAATTGGATCTGGAAGGTGTGGCCGGAAGAAAAGAATATAAGCCCAGAGTTCCTACCGTACAGATGGAGACAAAACGAACTATCGGGACTAAAGGGTTGTGTGCTGTGGGGAGACAGAGTCATAGTACCAGAGACACTGAGACAAGGCACTCTTAAGTTGCTACACGAAGGACACCCTGGAATCATAAAGATGAAAGCGTTGGCCAGGAGTTGCGTGTGGTGGCCAGGAGTGGACAAAGAAATTGAAACGTGGGTGTTCTCCTGTGAAAACTGCCAAGAATCTCGAACAGCCCCAAAGTCAGCTCCTGTCCATGATTGGGAAAATCCAGGAACACCGTGGTCCAGATTACATATCGACCTCGCAGGGCCAGGTAAGGGGAATACATTTTTAATTATTGTGAATGTGTTCTCGAAATGGCTAGAGGTAGTACTTATGACAACTACTACAGCAGACACAGTCATAAAAGTTTTGAGAAGATTATTCACTACACATGGCATACCAGACCTCGTAGTCTTGGATAATGGATCCCCATTCACAACGAACTCGTTCAAGATGTTCCTCGCTGACCAAGGAATAAGACATGCATTGTCAGCACCAAAAAAGCCATCCACAAACGGACTTGTAGAACGGATGGTGAGATCAACGAAGGAAACACTAACGAGACTGGGTCCAGGAGATATACAGGCCAAATTAGATAAATTACTGGCTATTCAACATATCACACCAAGTGCTACAACCCACCGGAGCCCAGCAGAGTTGCTGATGGGGAGAAAGTTGAGATCCCTGCTGGACAGGCTGCACCCACAGTACAGCACAGAGAAACCGACCGACTCCACAAGCCGCATCAGGGAATTTCAGCCAGGAGACAAAATATACGCAAAGAACCTGAGCGGAAACCCTCTCTGGGTGCCAGCAAAAATAACACAAGTGACGGGTCGATTATCATACAGGGTCCAAACAGCAGACGGTCAGTACTGGAAAAGACATATAGACCAGATCAGAGGAAGACTAATGAGAATCAAGAGTGAACTACAAAATAACAACCAGGAGAAAGGGAAAGACAAGCAGACAACAGCAGATCGGACCGTACCACAAGCATCAGTGCAGGGGAGTACAAACATAAACCCAGAGGAGAACAGCGAATACTTATCTGAGATCCAGGAGGAGGAACCGATTGCCGGAGAAAATCTGTGAGGACAGCCGAGTGAAGCCGGAAAAGAAGACGAGCAGAATAAATCCACTCCGGCATCCGAGTTCGAGAGAGTTCCAGAGCTGACTCCAGGAGAGCAATGGAACTCGACCTCTCACTCCGAGAATGCTGGAATGACTGAACTGCGCAGGTCCAGTCGAGCTCCAAAGCGACCCACCTACTTACGTGACTACGTAGCCTAGGAGTCACCGGATTGATGGACGCTGAACTAGGGGGAAGGGGTGTTGAGTATTAAGTGACTGTTTAAATGAGCCAATCAGGAATTAATCCTGAGAGCGGGAAATTTAGAGAAACGTCAGTGACTGAAGCCGCGGACAGCTCCTGCTTATAAAGGGCTGCCACGGCTGGAGTTGCCATTGCTGTTACGGAGCTTAAATAAAGCATTGATATTATACTTTGTATCAAGTCCTTTCTTCAACCGCCCACTATTCAACACTACTACCATTAGCCATTCTGCTATGGACTTCTGGGAATAGGTCTTACACCTCTGTAACAAGTGTTTATTACATAGACTGCTTTGCCAAATGATACTTTAAACTTTGGGCAGTTTGTTTCAAGGCAATGTTTTTGATAAAGATAGATATTAAATCTAACCTACTTCTGAGAGTTTTGTGAATGACTGATCCTTACCAGGATACATATAACTGTTACTCTTTTGTGCTGTACATCTTTTGAATCCATTTAAGTTATGGATGCTCACCTGTCCCAGGCAAACAAAGCCAGTAGGAAGGGTTCTTTACTGTATTAAGGCTTTCTACAGGAAATAAGCAGAAGTATGAAAAATCAAAGAGACTGTAAATTGCTCATGACATAATTTTGCTATGAATAAGAAGACCTGCACCTCTTGGCCACCTTACAGCTAAATAAATGCAAGAACACTGCAGTTCACAGTGACTCTCTGTTCTTTTTTGAAAAGCATTTTGAAACAAATTATCTTTTTCCTAATTGAATGAGATATACTTTGGGAAAAGGCAAGAAATTGTTGTTGTTCTTGTTGCACAGCAATATTTTTTTTTAAAAAAAGCCAAATGATTATCCTTTTTTCTCAAGTACATTTTCCAAATTATAAAATAATGATGATGCTCAATTAATTAATATTATATTGTTAACTCACACACAGACATACTGATTATACTCTCCCTTCAGAATAAGCAAGTTTTTGCAGACTACAGAAAATGTGTAGTACATACTAAGCCATAGAAATTAAAGAACTGAGATAAGAAAAAGAAAATGAATCATAAATACAAATAATTTATATCAATATTATTCATTGTACCTCTCCCTAACTTTCCTATTTGCTTTTACTGTGTCTATATACCATTCCATGCATTGCCTTTTATTCTGTAAAACTCTTCACTTCTCTCTTTTTGAGGATCTCATTAATGTAAATAGCATTATTTTATCAGTCTATTGCTTTTTTGACCCATTCACTCTTTCTTAATATATTTTGTGTTATTATTGTACCTAATTATTTTCTTTTGAATGCTTCATTATGGCAGGGTAGTGGATGAAACTAGAAAAATAAAAATAAAATGATATATAAAGACATACTATTTTGGTAATGTAATTATAATATTTTAAATAAAGTTTCACCTCTGTACTATTTGATAACACAGTAAACACTGCAATTTTATGTAGGAAATACAACTTATATAAGCAAAATCAGAAACATTTATGAAACAATTTTAAAAAAAATCATAGCAATTGAAATATGCAATATTTGCCATTCAAAGAAATCAGATGCCACTGAGGTATATAATCAACTCTACTTTTTTAGCATGCCTAATGGCAGTTTCTTCTAATTTAGCTATACATAGATTAACTTTAAAATTAAACCTGAATGTCACTTAATTATATATTATATATTCTTGCAGGGAAATGTGGAATTCTTAAATTCACTATGTGTATATAACACTTTTATTTAGGCAACTAGACCAAGTAAAATTTAAAATGCTGCATTCTGTCACACTTATTGTTTTGATTCAATAAAAACAATGCTAAACTAAACTTTTTTTTCTTAACATAAATAATGAAATAGGAATGCATGGGAACCTGTAGATTTCAATGACCTGAAGAGATAGAAGAACACTGGGGTCATACCCTACATCAAAAAGTAGCTCCATTAGAAATTTCATGGATTCCGGTGTTGGAAGGAAAATCCATCTGGTTCAGTTCCAAGCTGGGAGAAAAATGATGGAAATAAAATGGAGGCTGGCGGCTGATTTGAAAGAAGGTCCATTTATTGATGAACACAACCACAAGGGTTTGTAGGTCAGCTGAACAAATGGTTGAATGAGTGGATGGATCTTTATAGGTTTCTGTGACTTTGAAGTTTGGACTGTTCTGGGGGGTTGTGCAATGAAGGGGTTTGTGTCTTTTGCTAAATGGTGGTGGGTTAATCTTATTATGTCCTAAGGAGTCATGTCCTATTCTTAGAATCTGGATGGAGGAGAATGTAAATATAAATTCCATCCTTGGAGGTGAAGTTCTCTTGTTTTGGGAATAGGCTGCCCCAATCTTTCTTAATGGGCACAAAATATCTTCTGTGGGTTATTTAAAAAGATTGAGTCTGTCTTCTGCTGCTAAAAACATGTTTCTCCATTTCTCCTTTAGGGAAATATAATATTCTACCTTTTTAAATATTTCCCAAAATATTTCATTCTTCCGTGTGTGTGTGTGTGTGTGTGTGTGTGTGTGTGTGTGTGTGTGTGTATGTGGCATACCACACCAACAATGAGATAATGTCCCACCCCAACTTTTAATTTAACACCTTGTGTCACTCTCATTAGGATGGCCTTGTTAGATTGTGGGAGGCAATGAAGAGGCAGGAGGACAGACAGTAACTTCAGCTCTTTATTTAAGTAAGTGGCTTCTGCAAAGGCTTAGCCGGCAGCAATCCCTTTTAAAGGGAACAGTCCCACTGATTCAGCCACTGACAACCCTTTACATTTCCCTCCGTTTGAATCCATCAATCAGTGGCGGGCCCCGTTTGAATCCACCAATCAGTGGTGAGCATGCAAATACCCAGCTAAACCCGGTCCTGAGTGAAGCCTACATCCCTGGCTTCACTTGCTATTTAAATATGTAACAGGCTTAATGTCTTGCTTTGTAAAATAATTATTTTCAATTAGATCAGAAGATATTCTGTCTTTCACATTTGTCTAATCCAATCAGATTTAAATATAAAGGATTACAGAACGGAGAATAAAGGCTTTGAAGTTATCAGTTCTTAACAGCTGCATAGCAGATGGAGCAGACAAGATGTCAACCTTTCCTTTATTTTTTTAACAAATCAACTGGTATATTGACAGCTGGCAATTGCTAGCACTGATGATGTTACCCAGTTTGGGTAATGAAACATCTGCAAGAAAAAAAGCCAGTACATAGAGCACCAAAGACCCCCTCAATTACAAGATTAACAGATGCATCCCAGATAGGAAATCCATATTCACTCATCTAGACTTGAATATATATTATTAAAAGGGAAAGAGAATGCTTGCTTTGCTGCACATATATAAGAAGATCCTTTATACCCCTCTCTAGCTAAATAGATTTTTGGGTCCTTTTAAATCCAAGCTTACAGAGAGATAACTTGGCAAGAGAAAATGAGGAAGCTGAATGCTGAGGTGGCAGAGAAAGACAGAGAGCCAAGATACTGTTCTAACCTCAGATTCTATATTCAAATTTCCAGAAAACCAGAAAACAAGTATAGATAAAACTGAATCAGAAAGGAACTTCAGATTCCAGGAACTGTTACTTGACCAGGCAGAGATAAATGTCTAGTTAACATGGCACTAAGGTTATTATTTCGTTCTCTGTGTATTTAAGGTTAATTTCTGGTCTCTGTGCATGCTGAATCTTGCATGATTTATGCAAATTAAATCTTTTTAGAATAGAGTGTTTTCACAGTGGAGAAAACCAGCATCATCTCAAGGCTTTCTTTATAATCTTATATTATTTTGTATATTTTCCACGGGAAATCCTTCTAAAAATTGCTCTGATTTGGGACAACTCTATATTGCCACATCCTCACTGATTATTTCTTTATTTTCTAGTGAACCTACTTAAATTTTAAAAATAAAAAAGGGGGAGGGCTAGGCATTCTTTCATTCCCCATTTTCCTCACAAGAAAGACTGTAGGCTATGAAATTCATAGCTCTCCCATACACCAAGATTAAGTGGGAGGACACCAAGTAAAATATTTCTCAAGAAAATTGGTGATAAAGCAGTTATAAAGCAGCAAAAGCCATGATATTTGAAAACCAATGATCTTTGGGGAAAGGAGAACTGAACCTTCTCATCTTTCACCTTTTCCTTTTCATAATGGGTAGCCACTCAAAGTATTAAATTATTCTGCTCTTTGCCTATAGGATACATTTTCAATGAATTGACATTGAAATTGTATATAACTGCTTCTTCACATGTGTCTATTCTGTATCAGAAATAAACTTGTATTTAAGGCTAGTTAGCAAATATTCTGTAAAGATGAAAAAAATATTATCTCATGCAAAAGTCTATATAATTCTGCCTAAACACATTGGGATTAAAACACATTGGGATTAAAAGACATTATTAAACAGCTAGAAATAAAAAGGTAGCATCCATTTCGTATTATCTTTCACAAAATGTTAATGAGGATACAGGATATCTAATATGGCAAAAAAAATCTTTGCTTGATCTTATCAAAAGCTGGGCAAATATTTCTAGTACCAGGAATTCTAATTTCATATTTGGCTTCATTGACAAACCATAATCTGAGCTAATATTGGTTTTAAGATTATGCTGAACCCTTTATAATCACTTGCACACTTCTAAAATGTTTATTGTTCAGCTTCCGCAGACCTAGTTGACATCAATAGTAGCAAGCCAAGAAGCCTTTCTTTTCAAATTGGATAAATCTATTACTAGTAACTGTGATCCAAATCATTTAAAAGAAATGTTTAGAGATTAGGGAAGAGATTCAGGAGATTTTCAGCAAATAGTATCAAATAAGAAGTTGGAAATGGAGAAAAGAAAAGCCAGAGGCCCAATGATCTGGGTACTTATGTTGAAAGAAATATCCATCTGGTTCAGTTCCAAGCTGGGAGAAAGACAATGTAAACATGGAGACTGATTGGAAAGGTGGTTTAATGATGAACAGAACCACCAGCATTTATGGTTCTGGTGCAGCTGACAAAATGGAGTTGAGAGTGGGTGGTTTTTATACCTTCTTTGGGCTTTGTATTTGAGCTTTCTGTTCCTGTGCAAGAACATATCCTTTAATTAACTATTAGCTGTTGTCAGATTTATATGGGGTCATGTAGGGGTCATAGCTAGCTCTATAGGCAAAAGAAGAAATGCAAATCCTAGTGCTTGTCTGAACTAATTTGGTTGAAGTTTGGATTGTTCTGGGGCTGGTGCAATGAAGGGGCTTTGGACTGCTCTGGGCTCTTCTAATCTTACCATTTTGCCTTTGTTTCAAAATATCCTGTCTTGAATGGATTACCAAATCTACATTTCTAAAAGGTAGCCTCTTCAGTTTCTGCTTGGGGGCAGGGAGACCTGGGCTGGTTTCTGAATAGGCTGGCCCAATCTTTCTTAATGCGCAACATATCTGCTGGAGACTATTAAGAAAAACTGAGTCTGCTTCCTGCCTCTAAAAAAAATGTTTCTCCAGTTCTCATTTAGGAAATATAATATTCTGCCTTTTTTAATATTCTTCCAAATATTTCATTCTTCTAGGAGTTGGGGTGGCTTCCCATAACAAACTTAGCATGTAGGAGAAAATGTGTTAAAAATAAATATTATACAGTACATTCATTTGCTGGATACTTTATTGCTACTTTGCTTACACCCTTCTTTATAAGCACATCAATATTAAATTATTCTACAATAATAAAAGAACTTGATCTTTCCTCTGGCCTGCTTGAAAAAGATAATTTCAACAGTTACAAACAATACTACTTCTCTTCCCACAATAAAACATAGATACAAAATAGAACATTCTATTCTAAAAGTAACATCAATGGAGCTCAAGGCTTGATGTAACTCTCCAAGGAGTCAGTAAATATCTGGTGATCAATAGACTGAATTTGGATTTACAACATATTTCACCAATCTCCAACCAAATATCAGTGCTCAGAGGCATTCTTCTCTTAATGATACCAATAGTTTGAGTAAAAAAGGGATGTTAAATCTTACACATTTCATATTTTAAATATTGCCTGAAGGGTCTTAGGTGCTTTCCGAGTTTTCTTGTTTTCTTGCAGACGTTTCATTACCCAGACTAAATAACATCATCAGTGCAGTAAATGTTATCTACTTTTATGAAGTCTTCATTATTACCTTACTATGTATAGTGCCGTTAGTTAAAGCTGTATTTATTTAATTATTTACATTTAATAAATGTTTGGGAGTTGATAAACAGTCTGCAACTTTATGAAGGAACTGATGAGCTGAAGAGTTTGGAGACCCCTGCTATAAACAAAAGCAAGAGACCCAATTATTTTTTTTCTGCCTGGACTTAATAAAGCAAAGATTAACAATTTACACTACACTGATAGGCATACAATAGAATTGTAAGAGTTGAAGGGAATATTATAGATCACTTTACACAGCTTGTTTCAGGCTGCAAAAGATGACTCTAATCCCTGTTTGAAGCCCTCTGTCAAGGATAATCCACTTCCAAGTTTTTTCAAATGTTTCATCAAAATCTGTCCTCCTGTAGCATAAGCCCAATAGATCTGATTTTTCTTTCTAAGACAACAAAGATACAATATTTTGAATGATATCCCTTCCACTATGTGAAAAGCACTAGTGTACTCCTCCGTCTTTTCTTTATTCTCACATTTCTATTGCTATTCTGTGCCACTAGTAATATTTGATGTCTTTTCTGAATTTATTCAGTTTCTTAAACCTCATGCCCAGCACCATCTATATATTACTACTTATTTATTGAACTTGTATGCTACCTTTCTACCAAAAATGGCATTCAAGATAGTAGACAATAAAATAACAATTACCGTATATTGATTAATTAAAAGCAGAAGTTTAAAAGAAAATTAAAATGTAATTTTAAACAATTAAAAATACAGATAGCATCCGCTAAAAATTAATTTGAGCAGGCAAATCAGCTGCCTTCAAGAACTTGCATTAATACAAATGACTTTACTTGTTGACAGAAGTTAATGGCCATTGATGGATGCTGTCTCTGATAATTATTTATTTAAAAGATTTGTATGGCCACCAGTCTTAAATAACTCTGGTGAAGTGATCACCTAAAACAGGGGTGTCAAACTCACATGATGGCGTCACGTGACATATAGGGACTTTTTCCCCCTTCACTAAACTGGGCATGGGTGTGGCCAGCGCATGACGCATCCAGCCTGTGGGCCAGGAGTTTGACAGCCCTGACCTAAAACCTCTTAGATCATGCATTCATCTTAGAACAATTTAGAGCAGTGATGGCTAACCTTTTTGCTATTGTGTGCCAAAAGCGGGGGGAGAGCGGGGGGATCGTGCGTGTGCGTGCTCACACCCATAATTCAATGCCCACCCATGCCCCGCCCTCCCGTGCACGTGCTCCCCCCGCTTTTGGCACGTGATGGCACAGTGGGCCCGTTTTTCACTCTCCCCAGGCTCCAGAGGCTTTCTGGAGCAAAAACGGCCTTCCTCAACCCCCCTGGAGGCCCTCTGGAGGCCGGAAACAGCCCATTTCCCGACTTCCGGTGGGCCCAGAAGGCCCAAAAATCAGCTGGCCGGCGGGCACATGTGTGCTGGAGCTGAGCTAGGGCAACGCTCGTGTGCCTTCAGATATGGCTCCGTGTGCCACCTGTGGCACCCGTGCCATAAGTTCGCCATCACAGATTTAGAGGTTTAGAATAAAGAGACAAATATCCAAAATGAATCAAAATTTTGATTGTTGCAATTTGAACTGGGAGCATATTAGGTGGTAATTTCAAAATATAAATTGATTTACGTGACAAAATATTTTCTCTGTTTTATGGCAATTTTAGCTTCTTTTTATTTAAAAAATGTAATTTTGAGCCAGTATTTTTCTACTACAAATAGCCTTCTTACATAAGTAATAAAAAAACCAGGATGCCAGATATATACATTAAATAGTGTTGACTAAGGGAATAATTGAATTATGGGTTACAGTAAGTAGGCTGAGTATTATTAAAAGTGAAATCAATGATTTATTTTTAACGAGTTCAGCCACTTGGCTATCATTCCTCAAGTAGTGCAGTTGTTAATTTAAACAAAATTATAAAAGGCATCCCATTAATCGTATTTGTTTAAGTTAAGTTGATCTCTATAAAGGGTTTCATATTTGGAGTGTAGAGCCAAAATGCATTCTGTTTAAAGCACTGAAAATGAATAATATGCAGGCCCATTTATGGGTGGTGTAACTATCTATAATGAAACAACTTTTATTATGCTGATTGTTCATTTTAATGCAGAAGATAATTATTTCATGCACTGTGTTTGTTTATTTACTAGGCAGTAAGTTACATTATTATAGTATTTTCCAAAAATGTTTGGCATTAAGGTTAATTGTTATATCACACACACACACACACACACACACACACACACACACACACACAGAGAGAGAGAGAGAGAGAGAGAGAGAGAGAGAGAGAGAGAGAGAGAGAGAGAGAGAGAGAGAGAACCATCCAACTGGGAGGCAAGTATCTTCACCACTAGGCCACCACACCACTTTAGATGAACAGTAATAACTATAAAAGATGCATTTAAAAGAAATACAAATGCTCATAATGGCAAGAGATAAATAGCAATAGCTAATCGAGGAAACAATATAAATGGAGAGCCTAAATAAAAAAGATCTTATTTCATACATGTATCATAGATGTATAATTCTTACACCTCCATCTACAAAGGCAACATAGGGTTGTTTTCTAGACAAACAGTAAACAATAGTCGAATCAATGAGTCACCAAAAGCATTCCCACCAATACTGATAAGGCAAAGCATTAATATATTAACAGAATGAACCCTACTCCCTCCTAGCACTGATGTTGTTACCTAGTTGGGTAATGAAACATCTGCAAGAAATCAGACAAACTCAGAGAGCACCAAGGATTCCACGGTTGTCCTGGGTTTATATTACCCTAGCTTTGTGGAATAAATTCCTTTCAAATTTAGATAAGCTCCAACTCATTTAGCCCTCTCCCTCTGGAAAATGTTTAAAATGGATTTTTCTGGTGTGTGTTTGCGGATTATTAGGAAACACTATCCTTTTTCTGGTTATTGATCCAGTAATTTTCTTGCTGTACTCGTCACTTATTATTCATTAAAGATGTTTAACTTCTGTTTAACTTTGCAAACTAACAGATGTAATTATGAGAAACAATGTTGATATATCACTATATTTAGCTTGTCACAGATAATAATATTGCTATTTTGAGTACAAAAATTAAAAAGAACATGAACATTCTTATAATGTTCAGAATCCATAGAATTCTGAAAGAAATAAAATGTGGAAGCTAATAGAACCTTATTAGGATAAGAACCATCCATATGAACAACACTTATATGAATATTCTACTTTCTGGTAAGACCTCCATAATATGCCTAGACTCAAAAATGCAAATCTGATAAAGTACTTTCTACGCAAAGGTACTCTATTATAAGATGGGTGACCAATAAATATAATAAACAAACAAACAAACTGTAAAACAGATGCAAAATTGTGCTGGCACAAGTGACGAACCTTTTCAGGGGATGTCTTTGTTCATCAGAAGTATATTTGAGCATAGCGCAATGACTATAGAGCAGAAGGCTGTAACAAGGAGATGATTATTCCATGGAATTTGTTTTGTGATCAGTTTCTCATGTATGAGTTGTGGATGCTTTAATTCCGTTGTTAATCATCAGAAACCTTTAGGTATTTTAGTACAATCCAAAGCAATCCAAAACAAATAAAAATAGAGTTACCAATAGCTGGGCTACTAAAATCCAAATGATGAAATAACAAAAGCATATAGTTTCCTGTGATTCTTTATTTCTATGTAATTGACATCTGGAGTTTTGTTGTTCACAGACATTGCATAAAGCAGGCTAATTTGGAAAAAGAGATTTGATCTCAACACCTTGATTTTCTTGGCAGAGTTCTAAACAGAAAACAGAAATCCTCAGGCTTTATCTTTAACAAGATTTATTAACAGACAAGAGAGTAAAGTTACAGAATATCTGCAACTGGATAGCTTTCACTTTCACTTCCTAACCTAGCTCATTAAGATGGAGAATTGATTAGACTCTTACAGCCTCTGTGTGAATTGGTGAGAATGCCATATTAACTGATAAGAATGCAGAGAAGGTGGGATGTGAATCTTTCTTAGCCTCTGAACATACCATGAAATTTTCATGATTCAGCATTTATGTAGACAGAGGCCATAAATATCAATATTAATAAAGTGAAAAGAAATAGTTTAAAAATGAGCTATCACAACAGAGATGTGTAAAGTCAGATGAGTTAACTCATCAGCTTAAGTGATAGTTTGTCTTATTTGGTTTTACTCTATTGAGTAAACTATGACAGCAATTGTGCAAACTCTATAAGCTATGAATCAGTCTTATATTTGGTGTGATATGTAAACCTGCTTCATGATAAAAGGTTGTGTTAGACAGAGAAGCACAGGAGATAAGAGCAGCATTATGTATAGTTCAGAGTTGAATCATGAACAAAGCTTAAGCTGTGCCAAAAGCCTCTTACCATTGTTTGAAAGAATGTGCATCAGCTAAAATACAGCCAGCCAAATAGTTGGCTTGCTATAATAAAATTAAATCCCTTCGAGGTTTTGTTTTGTTCGTAGGACTCATAAGGAAAGAATGGTTGCATAAATGGTTTCTATTCTATTATTCATGTGCCACATTTTTTTCAATGATGCAATGTTTAAAGAAGGCAAATTACAAACATGGGTCTATGAAACAAACAAGCAAACAAGCAAATCTTTAGGAATTTTTATTTTTTAAAATAAATGAAAATGCTTGCAACAGAGAAAGAGCCAGGAATTTTTCCTTTTTAGCTTATTTTCTACCAATTTCAACTTTTTCTACAAAGCAGACAATATTGTTTTGTATTGTATTGCTTTCTTGTATTGTTTTCTGTTTTTAGCTTTTCAAGTTGAGTTTTTATCTGACTTTCCGATACTTGCAATTGTTTATTTCAGAAAAATGTCAATCTACAACAGATGTATATCCAAGTTCTTATGAACAAGATAATATGTCATTGCTAATACAGTACTTTAAATCATGTACTTATCAACCACAGGAAATCAGGAGCCAAGGCAGTTCAAATGAATATGGGTTTATTGCAGGTGAATGCTCTCTACAATAATAATAATAATAATAATAATAATAATAATAATTTTATTTCTATACCGCCCTTCTCCCGAAGGACTCAGGGCGGTGTACAGCCAATTTAAAAACACAAGACACAACAATAATTAAAAATTAAAATAATTAAATAGATTTGGCCGATTTAAAACCCCCCAAAATTTAAAATACCCCAATTTAAAATTATCATGTTGATAGCCCGGCCTGGCGGAACAACAGGGTCTTCAATGCGCAACGAAACACCCGGAGGTCGGAGATCTTGCGTATTTCCGGGGGCAGTTCATTCCACAGGGCTGGGGCTCCCACAGAGAAGGCCCTCCCCCTGGGTGTCGCCAGCCGACATAACTTGGCTGATGGCACCCTGAGGAGACCCTCTCTGTGGGAGCGGACTGGTCGGTGGGAGGCTATTGGTGGCAGAAGACGGTCTCGAAGGTACCCGGGTCCTATGCCATGGAGCGCTTTAAAGGTGGTAACCAACACCTTGAATCGCACCCGGAAGACCACTGGGAGCCAGTGCAGCTCGCGCAGGAGGGGTGTCACGCGGGCACAACGAGTTGCGCCCATAACCACCCGCGCGGCCGCATTCTGGACCAGTTGGAGCCTCCGAGTGCTCTTCAAGGGGAGCCCCATGTAGAGAGCATTACAATAGTCCAGCCGGGAGGTGACAAGGGCATGAGTGACCGTGCACAAGGTGTCCTGGTCCAGAAAGGGCTGCAACTGGCGGATCAGGCGAACCTGATAAAAGGCCCCCCTGGCCACGGCCGTCATATGCTCTTCTAAAGACAGCCGTGCGTCCAGGAGGACACCCAGATTGCGAGCCCTCTCTGTGGGGGGCAAAGATTCACCCCCAATAGTCAGCGATGGCACCTGCTGACTATATCGGGACGCCGGCAGCCACAGCCACTTGGTCTTGGACGGGTTGAGTCTGAGCCTGTTCCTCCCCATCCAGACCCGCACGGCCTCCAGGCAGCGAGACATCACATCAAGGGCATCGTTGGGGTGGTCTGGGGTGGAGATGTACAGCTGAATATCATCAGCGTACAGATGACACTTCACCCCAAAACCACAGATGATCTCACCCAGTGGCTTCACATAAATGTTGAACAGAAGGGGCGAGAGGACCGACCCTTGTGGCACTCCCCATGCGAGATGCCTCGAGGTCGACCTCTGCCCCCCTGCCAACACGAACTGCGAGCGGTCGGAGAGGAAGGAGGAGAACCACCGCAGAACGGTGCCCCCTATTCCTAACCCTCTTAACCGCCGCAGCATGATACCATGGTCGATGGTATCAAAAGCCGCTGAGAGATCTAATAGGACTAGGACAGAGGAGCAACCCCTGTCCCGAGCCCTCCAGAGATCATCCACCAACGCGACCAATGCCGTTTCTGTGCTGTGCCCCTGCCTGAAGCCCGACTGGCACGGGTCTAGATAGATAGCTTCATCCAGGTGCCCGGGCAGTTGTCGTGCCACCACACTCTCAACAACCTTCGCCACAAAACGAAGGTTGGAGACCGGACGGTAGTTAGCTAATTCAGCCGGGTCCAGGGAAGGCTTCTTGAGGAGGGGCCTCACCACCGCCTCTTTCAAGGCGGCGGGAAAGGCACCCTCACTCAGAGAAGCAGTTATAATCCCCTGGAGCCAGCCTCGTGCAACCTCCCGGGAGGCCAGTACCAACCAGGAGGGACACGGGTCCAATAAACATGTGGCGGCACTAATCCTACCCGGAATCCTGTCCACATCCTCGGGAGCCACAGGATCAAACTCCTCCCAGATAATATTCTCAAGGCCTGCCCCTGTCTCCTCCCCTGGACTCATCCAATCGGAGTCCAAGCCATCCCGAATCCGAGCGACTTTATCATGCAGGAATTGCACAAAATCCTCAGCGCGGCCCTGCAAGGGATCTTCCCGCACTCCCCCCCGAAGAAGGGAGTGGGTCACCCTAAACAGGGCGGCTGGGCGGTTCTCTGCAGATGCGATAAGAGCGGAGAAATGGTTAGATTTCGCCGCTTTTATCGCCACTAGGTAGGTCTTGATATAAGACCTCACCTGTGTCCGGTCGGAATCTGAACAATGAATGGTCAAAGCAAATTGGGAGTATATAAGGGTCAGTGAAACTCAAAGTGAGATGGACTTAGATTTCTTGTGGGTGTGAAGGGACTCAAGACTGATGACATGTTTAACCCCTCCCTTGAATTCAGCCTAGTCATCTCCATAGTACCAATAAATACTTTTTTCCTAAATCCAACAATTCTTTAAATGCAATAAATAAAGATGTCTCACCATTTTCATAACAATAATGAAATGTCAATATGAATTTTAAGTATGAAATTATCCATTTATTTTTGGATTATCTATTAATTATTGTGGATGAACATTTCAGTGGTAATGACAATAATAGTGGAATCTATCTAATATTTTTATTTATTATTTTTCACATCTCCATCAAAGATGGACTCTGGGCAGTGTACAATAAAATGTTAAACTACAAAACAATACAAATAAAAGTTAAAAAACAAATAAAGAGGAGACAAGAAATTAAAATTACTTAAAAGACAAAGGAAGAGCTTTCAGGGGACAAATTAACCCCATGGCTACATGCTCTCCTGGACTCCCCACATGAGGCTGCAGAGCCATGTCTTAACTCCTTTTTAGAAGGCCAGGGGAGTGTGGAGCTTGTCTCAATGCTGGAGAAAGAATATTCCATGGGCAGGGGCAAACAGAGAAGGCTCTGTTTCTAAACCCCACCAGTTGGAATGCATTAACTGACAGGGTCTGCAAAATACCTTTCTTGCCTGATTGGATGGGTTGGGCTGATGTAATGGGACAAAGACAGTTCCATAGGTAGCCTGGCCCATGCCATATAGGGCTTTATATATCACAACCAACACCTTGAATTGGACCTGGAGACAAACTGGCATCCAATACAGACCATAGAATAAAGGTGTTACATGTGCCCTTCTTTGGGAGCCTAAAATTGCTTGTACATTTTGTACCAGTTGGAGTTTCCGGATACTTTTTAATGGTAGCCCTATATAGAGCTCATTGCAATAGTCCAAATTAGATTAAAAACTACTACATAACATTGTGTTGGCAGCTGAACTAAAGGAAGAAGGAAGAAACAGATGGCAAAAGCACTGGTTGAAATTTCATTAAGATCTATATTTCTTCATCCAGAAATATACAAAATAATCAGATTAATTTTTCTTCCATGTTGGAAATAGACAGTAGGTAAATTTAAAAGATAGCAAACATGCCAAATCCTGTTTTCCAACAAAAGGGAATGACTGAAGTCAATAGAAATGGTTAAGACAGCAAGTAATACAACTCTTTAGTATTTGCTATCTTAGATGGCACACTCCCTAATGGCAGAGCTCAAACACTAGCTTTGTTTGTTTAAATTTATTGGCCTCTCAGCTCCAGTGTATTCTGAGCAGGGTACAAAATTAGAAAAAATATATAAAAACAACTAAAAATATAAAACAAGACAGATAGCCCAGACTAAAATAAATTGATAAACAACAGCAACAAAACAGAGGCCTTAAACAAATCATAAATATCAGCCCAAAGTCTAGGATCAAAGTGAGGTTTTCAACATTTTCCAGAACCCTACAAGAGGGTGCTATCTGGAAGAGATGACCAAGTTTAATGAAGGGGACCTGAAGAGCAATCACTCTGTTGGAACAGATATTGTTGGAGACATGCAGACTCTCAGATATCCAAAGTCAATGCTATATAGTGATTAGTAAAACAATTAATATTAGTAAAATACAAGCTTTAGCCTTGATTAGCCCATAACATCTCACATTTTATCATTCTTCAAAAATTAAAATCTCTCGTTCAGCAATCAATACTTTCCAGCATTTAGCTATGCCTCTTAGTGTTTAACATTCTAGTGACATACATGGTTATTACCTTGATTATTACCCAAGACTTAAATAATTCTTGATCAAAATAGTGATCAGACTAGATTCAAAAATGGAACATTTGACGTTGATTCTGAAATTTGATGTTAAACAACTATATTGTTAATTAAGGAACTCAATAATAACTTATAAAAACATATAATAGTCATTAAAATAAAAAAAATTAACAGAATTCTGAGGGAAACTCTCATAGTTATAACTATAAACACGAGTATTATTCCAAACCAAAAGTAACTAATCAAAAAACTAGAAAACACAAAATAATAATAAAATAATCTAATTAAAGCTAACATTTAGAAAGAGTGTGAATCATTTGGGTGCCAGCTCACCCAGATAAACCAGACAGGAAACAGAATTAGATGAGAAAATAATTATATTTTACTGTAAGTCAACATTAGTAAAATCTTGTAAGTCTGAAGGTACAAAATCTCTTTTCTTTTTCTTCTCTGACTCTTCTCTTAGCAGCATCTCTTTACCTCATCTCTCAAGGTCAGTCCTACATACCATTACATTAGAATAGGACATGCTAAAATCACAGATATCTCATTCTCAGTCCTTTCTCAGCAGCAGCATTTAAAGGGGGGAGGGGCATAAAGAAAAAAAAAAGGAGGAAATGAAGGGAGAGAGTGGCACCCTGCCAATATCTTTGTAACAACCCACCAGACCAGTGAATGATTTTTGTGTGCCATAGTACATCTGCAGCAAACTAAGTATAGCTTGAGATAGTTAATAACCATTTCCAAGTCACAGACTTTCTTCATAGAGTACCAGGGGATAAAACCTTTTGATGTATCTGCCAACTTGGAAGGTAGATTTCTGGAAATAGCATGAAAATGTCTATGTTTTTATTCCTGAGCTTTTACATCTCTGGTTTCTGGCAGAATACTGACATAAACGTCTTCTGAAAAGAAACAATTATAACAGATTGTGAAAGTACTAACATACCAAGCAGAATATTAACACAGTCGATCTGAAACATGTCCTGACAACATTTTGGCTTCAACCAAATTTTGTCATGTTCTGAATAAGAAAAATTAAACAAACAATTTTTTTCACCTCTGAACACTGGACCTAGTCTGGAACTATTTCAGGCTAGTTTCTTTTTCTATCTTTACATATTTGTTTGTTTGTTTGTTTGTTTTTACCTTGGGTAGCTTAAACTGCAATTTCATATTTGCCTCAGTGTCTTTTTCTTTTTCTGAATATTGTATATTTTCTCCATCTTATCAACATCAGCAGCCTATTCTGAAATGCAAATATTATTGTGTGACTAAAATTTCAAGTTTACTTCCATACTGAACTGTGATAGCAGAGAAAATTTCAAGAGTTAAAATGCCTCTGTATATATTTCCCATGTAATCAGAAATTTCAATAAAAGTTCTGAAATGATCCCTAAAGGTTGGGGAGTTGGTGGGCAGGAGCAAAATTGACGCTGCCTGAAAGAATACAGGTAGTTCTTGATTTACGACCACAATTGAGCCCTAAATTGCTGTTGTTAACTGAGATACTTGTTAAGTGAATTTTGCCCCATTTTAGGACCTTTCTTGCCTCAGTTATTAAATTAATAACAGTTACTAAATTAAATTAATATCTTATCAAGTTAGTAACATGATTGTTAAGTGAATCTTTCCTATTGACTTTGCTTGTCAGAAGGTCCAAAAAGTGATCTCATGACCTTGGGGCACAGCAGCGGTCATAAATATGAAGCAGTTGCCAAGCATCTGAATTTTTATCACATGATCATGGGGATGCTGCAAAGGTTGTAACTGTGAAAAATGGTCGTTATTTTTTTCAGTGCCTTTGTAAATTTGAATGGTCACTAAATGAACTGTTGTTGCTTTGACTTGTATTCAAAGCAATAGAGTCCATGAAGGAGACAAATGACAAATGTAGGCAACATCATTATACAAATACTTCAATTTATGAGCCTTTGTCAGTCATTGGGATGCAAGTTCATAAAAAGCATTTGTGCGATGATATTAGTCTGTGCATGCAATTGCTTTAGCATCAATACATTTGCTGTGATTCAAAGTCTCTCTCTTTTTTTTAGAGCCAGCTATGTCACTGAAGCACAGCATCTTTACACCCCAGATGGTTGTGTAGCTATCATATTTTGATATGCTGCTACCTTGTGTTAGTCAAGCATTCTTCCTGCAGTTCTGGGACATGTGGGTGCTGCTGTAGGGCTAATCAGAACTTCATTTTCATGTCTTTTAATTTGTGAACTACTACAGGTCTCCTATAACAGAACAATTTCAAAAATCTTTCAAATTGTTCCTAAGAAGACTTTACTACCAAGGAATTTTCCCTTGCAAAGAATATATTTTAGTATGGGTCTTGAGCTCATTGTTTCAGGCTCAGCAAAACCTCCGAATGGGGCTGACCAGTAGAATTTTTGTCATTTTATCAAAAGTTCTTGGCATAACCTCCCTTGAGATTCTTGGTTCTTCTGTAAAACTATGAGATCTCATCTGCAAAAAGATAGACAAGCATTAGAGGGCAGCAAAGAAGTGCAGAAAATACAGCTAGTTCAATTTGTATGGGTATCCAGATTTTTTGCAAATATGGTACCTCTGTTCTTGAGTCTGACTGATACACAGAAAGGAAAGTTCCATGTGTTTCCTTAAGATAATAGTCCAGATTCATGTTCCCTTCCTTCCAGTAGAAGAAAATAGCAGCATGGTGTGCAAAAAATATACATCCTCTTTAAGTTCACATATAAATTTAACTTGATGTACAGAGATTTTTATTTTTCAAAATTAGTGCTTCTTTATTCCTAATTGAAGTTGCCTCTTAAGTTTTCCGTGTTACCTGTGATATTTGTATCGATTGTCATCTACTGAGTTCATATGTTTTTATTATTAAAAACAAAAACAAACTTTTCAACTGTCTCAGAACAGCCAATTAAAACCCATTTATTCTAAAATAGTTCTATTGGTTTTGAAGAGACGTTCCAGTGTAAATGGGTCATGGATCATAGACAATTGTCTGCCAGACTATTTTTATGCAGCAGTTATTTCCATATCCGCCAGCAACTTACAGAGTTTAAAGAAGTGTAATGTTTTGCATAATTGCTTCTGTGATATTCAGTAATGGATAGCTTCAGATTTTGTTAAACTTAATATAGGCAAAACAGAGTAGTTATCGATTAGTTCACTGAGGCAGAGGTCTCAAGTGTCATCACTGGTAGTTTCCATTTGTGGTTGTTCTTTTTATTCTTCAGTTAATGCTTGTGACCTGAGGGTCATTGTGGATTCTGTGCTTTCTTTTGAAGTCCACATCAATCATGTAATTAAAGTATCTTACTACCATCTTTGGAATCTTGCCATACAGAGACCTATGTTCTTTCTAGTCCACTTGTTAAAACTTTAAATCCACTTTCTTTTATTTCCCCTCTCTTTTTTTAGAGTCTGTAATTGTCTGTCTTTATGGTTATTTGCTTCAGTCTTTGTATGTAAAAACAGTATTCTAAATAAATGAAACATAACATCATCTTAATTATAACAAAAACCTGACATTTTGTCACAAAGAGAGCTATGGATTTATACAAAGTGGAGAGGAATTCTTTTTAAACAGGATGCTCTCATATGAGAAATATTGGATGTGACTTCTAAGGATACAGAATGCTTGCCTGCTTACATTGCTCATAATAAGCTCGTTGACTTTGGGCCAGTCACTTTCTCTCAGGCCAATTCACCTCACAGGGTTGTTGTTGTGGGGAGAATAAGAATAGGAAGGTGTGTCGGATATGTTTGCCCCATTGAGTTATTTGTAAAAATAATGACAGGATACAATCAAATAAAATAATAGATAAAACCAGCAATAAAATGTAAAAAAAGGTTTCATATAGAGCCTATAATTTATGGTACTAAAATTATTTAATAGTGAAAAGGACAACAACTAAACACAATATAGCTCAAAACAGTGCATTCATATTAGGGGAGAAGGCCTAGAGTGGAAAAATGGACATCTATTAGGAAGTGATTTTTTTACTCTCTTACATTTGATTTATAATGTGAGAGGTAATCCTGTAGATCCGTATTGGTGAACCTATGGCACGCGTGCCACAAGTGGCACATGGAGCCATATCTGTGGGCACGTGAGTACTGCCTGAGTTCAGCTCCAGCGCGCATGTGCGCACCGGCCAGCTGATTTTCGGTCCTTCTGGGCCCACCGGAAGTTGGGAAACGGGCTATTTCCGGCCTCCAGAGAGCCTCTGGGGGAGTGAGGCAGGCCGTTTTTGCCCTCCCCAGGTTCCAAGAACATCTCTGGAGCCTGGAGAGGGCGAAAAACGGGCCTTCCAGGCCCACCAGTAACCTTTTTGCCATCACATGCAAAAAGCGGGCGGAGCATGGGGGGTTGTGCACGCATGTGTGGAGGGCAGGGGGCATTGAATTATGGGTGTGGGCACATGCGTACATGACCCCCCATGCTCCCCCCGCTTTTGGCACATGACAGCAAAAAGATTAGTCATCACTGCTGTAGCAGTCAGCAATCAAAGTTTAAAGTCCAAATGAACACCTGTTGTAGTTGGTAGGAATTGGCAGGTATGTACATTTCAGTACAAGCATTATATGATCTTCATCACTTAAAATTTTTTAGCATTCTAGTTCTCACAATTTGTATCACGTGCAGTTTCCAGACATGTTTCAAGAGTATCTCCAAGAATAGCATGTTGATATAGGCACATAATATTTAGTATAGATCTTCTTTCTGGACAAGAATGTACAATTTCCATTAGGTAAAGTAGTGCCCCCCCAACCTTTTGGGCACCAGGGACCAGTTCTGTGGAGAGATTTTTTTTCAGTGGATTGGAGGGGGCATGGGTTTGCGTGCTGCCTGCATCATGCGGATGGGGCTTTGCTGGTTTGCATGGTCTGGTTTCTGGCATGCCATGGCCCAGTGCCAGGCCACAGACCCGGGGTTGGGGACCCCTGAAGTAAAAGATCACACCAGTTTCATATGGCACATTGAGGGATGAAACTCTAAAAGTAAAAGAGGGAGTTCTACTTTTCTTTGAAGGTAGGTTGGTATTTTCAAGGAATAAAGTGGATGTCTGAAGATTCTGCAAAATTTAGGAGATTCATTTTACTTTTAAAAGGTCACAATTACCAAAATACAATATGGTCAAGATATTTATCTCAAACAAGTTGAAGATGCTCTGTGGTCTGAGGGGTACACACAAAAGATATGTGGCCCACATGCAGTATAAATATACTCCGATTAGATTGTATTTAATCAGTGAACCAATTCTTTCAAATGTAGTCATATTTTTGTATAACATACTCTATCCCGGAATAAGTCACTATCACTTATACATTAGTCTTTCTGCATTATATGATCGCAATACCCCTATTAACCTGGAATTACAGAATGCCAATAATCCCAAAAGGGTTTGGTGGATAATAAAATAATCTGATAGAAAATGGACACCAAAATGTTATTTTTATAAGGCAGGATTTTGAAAATTGGCAGTACCTACCTAACAAGTTTCAGCCACTTTACAGGATTAATGAAAGAATGAATTTTAAACCCACAACCATGTTGCAATACCAGAAAAAGATCATGTTCTTAGAGCTAAAGAGTCTAATGCTCTAGGCTGATGAGGTTGATGTCACTGTAAGTTTATTCATACTGTTAGCTGCTAGCTGCCTATCTTTTATTTCAGACACATTTGAGTGAGAGAATAGTTTTGTTTATTGCTAGGATAACAATATACTGCACAATATGTTCTCCAAATAAGGCTAGAATAATGACATCAGGGAGTAATTTGTTCTTGGCTGAAACCTGAACTTTCATCAATAACAAAGAGATACTAGAACACCCTTGCCTTCTGCAAAGTTGGATGGTTATTCTGAATCATTACAAGGTTGTCTGGCAGCATCCCCCACTGTTAATTGCTACAATGAAAATATAATATGGCTTCTAATTAGGAAAAGCAAACTGAACTAAACAGGGAAAGTATCTTGCATGCTAGCTTCTTCTCCAAAAGGAAGGCAGAACATTTGGAGAAACAGGCTTTGATCTAAAACCTATGTGTAGCCCACCTAATTTATAATTTTAGATGCACATTTTAATTAGATATTTGACATATTTTTTTTCAGGTTTTTAATTTTTCCATGTGTCTGGCCTCCATCTCTCTCCCTCCGTCCCTCCCTCTCTCTGTGAAGGAGAAAGGGAGTGAAAGAATTCCAATCCTTTCTACCTTTACTTTTTTCTAATTATCATGTTTCTGCTTTATATATCAGATTCCAAAACCATTCACTAATTGAGTTTCTAAACAGGATTTTCTAAAAAGGAATTTGGTAAGTTATAATATTCTGAAGAAAACAATGTATACTCTTAATTTGAATTTATTTTTTATTTAATTTTATTCATATGTAAAACCTATAATCAATAAGCTTTATTCAGAACTACTACTAGCCTAATTCATCAAAATCTTATAACAATCTTTATGGGGCTTTAAAGTTATTTCCACTTTAACTATGCCCCTTGAAAAATCTCATTAATTTTAACAAACTTGTTGAAATTATTGAGATAATTTATTTTCATATGATTCACTGGACTTTGTTGAAAGCAACATTTTGAGACCCCTGATTCTTTTGTCACAATCTTTTATCTTTTGCTAAGTACAGTTGATCATTCCAGTTTAATGTTGGTAATATATCCATTCATTTACTATCTATTTTTGCAGTTTTTAAAACTCCATGACCTATGGAACAACTATGCTTCCAGTTTTATATTTCTAAATTAGAATTAGATTATGAAATATTCTAATTTTATTTACAGCATTCATAAACAAATGGCGAATATTCTTTTACAAGGCTTTTATGGTTTATTTTGGACAGGTAGATGTTAGTCTTTAATTCGAGTATTTGTCAGTTATTTATAATCACTATTAGAGGGCAAGTAAAACAAGGTTTTAAAGGAGAATTAGGGTAATTTTCTCACATTGTTGCCTCTTACATATTAGGAGAAGGAAGAAACTCAGAGGCAGGCCACCTAACAGCTTATTTATTGGTGTTTTTTTTTTTGATAAAGTCTAAACTATCTTCTCTTTCCACTTGCAGCAACTGTTTTGCAAACAAGACATATAATAAAGCATATAACTAATACATAATTAATTATATAATGAAACATATTAAACTCAATCACAAACAATTTTAAATTTAATGGAAAGAGGACAAATGGTACATTTGGGTAAAGCTGAAGTAAATTTCAATATCAAAGTTCAAATGTATTTTAATACAAACACACACAGTCAGGCCTGGAAACCATCTTTTCCGGTCTTTTCCAATCTTTAGGAAGGCAGTGATGTCATTGCACAAAAAAAGGTAGCACTGAATAGCATATGGTGTGAGAACTGAGATAACATCCCAAGTTACAAAAGTAGATTTCTGTTCCTGCAAGAGAGACACCCTTTCTTCTCTCTTTTTACACCATCAAATCTGCTGTAAGAATTTCCCAAAGCGTCTAGATATAAACAAGTAGAAGATACATTAGGAACAATCCACTTTTATACAATTGAGTAAGTTCTATTTTCCTCCCTTTTTAACACTGAATTTTTAAAATGTCTGAAGTGTGCAGTATATACTGAACAGTATGCTCCTTGCTGGCCGTAAATCAGAGATCAGACTGTACTTTGACTCTGTTCTATCAAGAATCATTGGCAGTGAGCTCTTTGCATTCTCTCACCTCTCCTTTTTAAAACTCTAAAGATCAAACTCCAGCCAGACTGAGCAATCTTTATACCATTGTGGAGGAGAATAATGTCACAAGCAAACTAATTCATGATAATCAGAATTTTTAGTGGAAAATGGCCAAACCAAATGTTGAAATGACAGGAACATAAGAACATAAGCTCCACCCCCCACCCCCCACTTCTCCACTTGTTAACCTTTCTTTCCTCTCTCTTTCTCATTTTCAATAGGAAAAATAGTAAAAGAAGAAAAAATCATCTTTTAAGACAGATGTATGTAACCTTTGACTTTCTAAAACTCCCATCATGCATCACTGTTGGCCATGCTTACCAGGGTTACTATGAGTTTTATGTATCAGATACATATAAGATGTATAAGGATGTATATAAGATTACATCCTCCCTACCCATTTTAAGAAAAATAATAATAATAATAAGCAAATATACAGTAGCTCCAGAAACTGAAATGCTTAATCTATAATTTATCCTATAACTACAAACAACAAAACTCTTACCAATTCAACTTTATTGAAAAAAAAAACCCTGCATTACAATAATCCAAGCAAAATTATGTTTAAAGTCTTGTCTGGTCTACTTCAACTGATGTATATCTAAACACTAAGATGAACACATCATCAAGATACTCCCAGTTCCCTTCTGGAAATGAATTCACACCAAACTATTAAAGAAAAATCCTTTTGCTTAATATTTTGTTTACTATAAGAACAGAGAACTTATTTATGACTAATGGTACTATACATCTTGTACACAAGGTCAAAAATTCCCAGTCTGTTCCAAGAATATAATATTCTCTTATCTTTATACTCAGCTACTTTTAGCTGCCCTAAAAGCTTTGGGAAGAAATATGTGCTGACATGTAGAGCAGTAAATTGATATAAAAAGAAAATATGATATTACTTATGCTAATGTTCTTTCTAGTCCATAAGCCGAACTTGTACAATGAAGTTTGTGAGTTCTAAAGAGGAATATGCAGTAGTCTATATAAGAATCATTTCTATTCAATATCTTTGGTGACTGAATATATAAATTCACCTAGGACTAAATTTCTTGTAAAAGCATGTTTCTTCCACCCAGATAAACCTTATTTGGGGATCCACCAGGTTACCTATCTCTGCTTTGCCACCTTTTATTTCATACTCAATAATGTACACATTGTTTCTCACACTTTTTTATTATACATTTTAAAATAAATTATTATTTTCATTTTTGACCCTAATTTAATGGCAAAAAATGTCAGTGCTAAAGGTATCTGTAAATACAAACAAACACACATATGACTTTTTTCATGCTTAAGGGGATGCAAAGATGATACAAATACAAGCTTATATCCATTCAAAGAAGAATAATGAGCAAGTTTTTTTTAAAGAAACAACAACCCATGTCTAATCATTGAAACTTCATTATAATCCAGACTATTTTAGAATTTGTTTTTATGTCTTTGAATCAATCTTGATTCTGGGCAACTACCTGGACAAATCCTTAAAATACTAGTCAGTGTTCTTGGCAAGATTTTGGAAGTGGTTTGCCATTGCTTCCTTCGTAGGGCTAGGAGAGTGTGACTGGCCCAAAGAATGGCTAGCTTTATGCTTAATGTGTGACTAGAACTCATGGTCTCCTAGTTCTAGCCTGATGCCTTAACCCCTACACCAAACAAGCTTTCATAAGACTACATGTTTCCTACATTTTAGGACTACAAATTAAATAACTAAGTGCCATGTGTGGAGCCTTTTAATTTATATACTATCGTTCTGGGTTAAATGCTACTTTATCATTGTACTGGAAAGGTATATCACTCATAGTTTTTGAAAAGCTGTCAAAACTCAGTCTTTCATATCTGGGAATTGGTGATGAGGCAATGCAGCTGTCCTACATTGTATTGAAAATTTCTGTCTCCCTGAGGAACACTTTGCAAAATGCTGACTCATTGAACATTGAATCACATTATTCCTGTTAATAAAGTCCTCTTTGCTAACATTTTTGCTCTACTTACTGTATATTACCTCATAGACAATTTCCTGGTCCAATGATATGGCTCCTGCATAATATTTATCAAGTCCCCTTGGATGGGCACAACATGATGCTGGCTGAATTTACAAAGGAAATAATCTCATTTCAAGGCTTCTGCCATGCCATCTGTGCAAAAGGAAAGAGCCCTTAACAAATAGGTCAAGCAAGAAGCCTTGTTTTCTGCTTTCTCCATTTCACTTATTTGCCGAAACTCCTGATTGCCTGCTACTTGATTTCTGGAAAAGTCAAAAGGTTGCAGTATTAAACATCCCCTTAAAATTTATCATCTCTTTGATAAATAGTGACCTTATGTTGACTTTCTGACTGCCTGTGAACTCACTGATTACACATCTCTTCATTCTACTTTGTTTTACTTCTCTTTAATAGCCACAATAAAGAACATTTCAAAACTCACTAGGAAGTGACTTACTTATCAAAGGCAGAATATTAGTTTCAAACTATTTAATTATGGAGAATATTGAAGGTCCAATATATTTGGGCCAATAATATATTTCACTAGACCTGCAATCAGCAAATAATGACAGCTAATGAATGCTATCTATATTCTTGAGGGGAGTGGTCATTTCACTGAGGATAGATGGAATGATTAATTTTATTGCACAAGCTAATCCTTCTGAAGCAGAAACGCTTAATAATAAATTTGGTTTCATATGTCAGGTAGAGCCAATAGGATATATGACTTTATTGTAAGAGTTTGTTTATGTCTATGATGTGTTTTCCCACAGTTCCTTTTGCATTATTTGGATGACTTGACAAAGTAATCAAAAACTTTATTTCTTTATCCATGCAGTGAAGCAAAAAGTTGGTCTCCTTTACAAAATTCTTATCGGAGTCAAGCATTGCCTGAATATGAATTTTGATCATCAGTGAGCCAAGAGTCAGGCTTAGGTAACTTTCGTTGGCCTAGTCAGCTCATATCATGGTAATGAGGAACAGAGGTTTATCAGAGTTAGCTCTTCCTGCAGTTTGTACTACAGAATATCTTTAGGCCCTCCATTTCTTTGGGTTTGTTATTCTGTGCATGTCTTTATGCAGGCAGAATTTTCTTAAAACAACCGAGAATCAAAAAGGTTAGGGTATAGTGTGGACCTTAGATTCTGACTGACAAAGAGATCTACCTCATGCTTTTACTGAAAAAAATTTGTAAGAAGGAAAATCAGGTTTACAGACTCATGTATTCCAAACAAATGGTCAACTACAATACGAACAATTGAGCCACTGTACTTGGAACCTTCAAAGCTACTACTTAAAGATTTGCTGAGATCGACTCTAGATCCCTTCAAAGAATATGAATTTCCTTCATACTGCTTTGATGTCCTTCTAGTAAGATACTGTCTTAGATGTGTGTTATCTATCCTTTAATATATATGGGGATTCCTCCATAGGAATAACAGTTGAAATGGCATATTTTTGAAAAAAGAGAAGACGATTAATCCAGTAACCCTCTAACTTCAACATGAGATTATTAACTAATCTTTCCTAAATGTTCAGAATAGGATAATAGAAAAGTTATATTTGGCAAGATATCTCTTAGTTAAATATATTGTTTTTCTTGTTTCAAATTTTGTTCAAAGCTAACAGAATATGACTTATCTTGGTAGCTGTTTTAAACATGTTAATTCTTTTAAGGCATTAACTTTTTTCTATCCGGCTTTTTTCCTTTAGAATTTTTATACTTGGTACCCTGTTGTATCACCATACAAATTCTAATAAAAATCATCATTTAAGTTTCTATGGAATCTTTTTCAATTTATCTGTATTCATCTTATATTCACCATCTTTTCTGATAACTGTAAAAATGATAAAGTTTTTATTCATAGCATTTACAAAAGATGCTTATTGTGTTTTGGAAACATTAGTATGAAGCCAACTTTAGGCCAAATCCTATTGATTTAATTTTAAATTGACTTAATACTGGGAATGTGTTTTTTTAAAAAAACAAATTTCTTCTTTTATACACCCTTACTTATTTCCAACTTGGATATGTAAGATAAAAGTTTAAACATAGCAGTTTTTAGATGAACAACATTGCAATATTTTATTTATGAATTTACTATCAACAGAAGTCAAATTGGTGGCTGGGAGGAATGAAAATTTTAAAGAAAAATCCAACATTCTAATAATGGGTAATTAATGTTTATTTTTGAATCTTTTTTGTAAGGGATAAATAAATTCTAAATACAATGCATCTACAAAGCAGCCTGAACAATGATTATCTTGGTGTTGAATTCTTGAATTCTTCCCTCCAAAAATGAACATTTCTCAAAATATAATGCAAAGAATAAATAAGAATGGATTCATAGTGTGAACTAAAAAAAATGTAGTTTATACAAAGTCACTGTTCTTTTTCATATTTTAGAATCTTAATTTAAAAAATGTTCACATTGCTATCTGCTGTAATTACTGAACTTTATTTAATGGAATAAATATCAGTTTATGTGTGATGTTTTGCATTTGTTGTTTCTCATTTTCAATCCAGTTCTCATGTTTTGTTATGACTATTCTGATTTATTTTTTTAAACGTTAAGCCTCTTTATCTTATCTACCATTCAAAACTTTCATAAATATCTGCTACGTGCCTTCATTGACATCATTAATTAAAATGCTTAACAAAATTATGCCTAGCACTGAGCTGGAAAGACTTTCCAAATTTAATGCTGATCCATTAATTATCCTTGAGTGTAGTTTTCAACTGAGTACTCATTTAATGATAATTCCTTGTAGTCAGGTTTTCTCAAGTACCCTTATGAGGCTGTCATACATCAAAAGCTGCATATGATATATCAGCCAGGGTTTTCTTGTTTACTAATTCAGTACTTGATGAAAGACGAAAACTAGGCCAATCTGGCATAGTTCTGTCTTAATAAATCCTATCTGATGAATAATAATAATTTTATATGTCCTACACATAATTGTTTTGTTTTAACATATGTTGTAAACTAACCACCCCATAATTCCTTAATGTTTCTTTCTTTAAAAGCAGGCACTATGTATTTGTTAATCACCTGGACTTTGCCTGATTTTATTTAAGAATATGGTCACTGCTGTAGATGTACGTAGATGATAATATTTTATTGGTTTTATCTAAACTATCCTTACAGGTGCTTTTACTGGGGAGGGGAAAAATGTATTTGTTATGTTGTGGGCTGCGGTAGGCAAGAACAGACAGCATAGATACAACAGCATTTATTGACTCAACTATAACTACTGAACAAGAGGGAAATTTCTGTAATTTATACTCTGAGCCCACGGGGCCTCAATACTTGGAAAAGCCGGCCCAAATATGAATGTTCTAAGTTTCTCTCCAAAACAGTTTGAAGTTAACAGTTAGGGTCATCTAAAGATTAGTTTCACTTTAGTAGGGTTTAACACAACTATATGTATTCAATACATAACACCCTGTCCCCTATCTTACGCTCAGCCTGTTCAATATTCATAGACTTTAAGATAGGCTGGGGGCCCGTGGATCCTGATAGACCGCCGTAATGTTACTGGAGGTGGAGTATTGTCCATCTCCAATTGGACAGAGTTTTGGCCGTTTTGGTCGCCCGTGAGTGGCAGCAGCTCTACGGCCCTTCGTACTTCCGTTTCTCCAGAGGCAGCCACAGGTGGTGTAGGCAAACTCGGAGGAAAATGGTTTTCTAGTGGGTCTGATAAAACCTTGGGATCCTCAACTGGCATTGGCTCAGCCTGCCAACGCCATAACTGATCAATGTGGCATCTGATTGTACTATCATCCCTCATATCAACCTTGTATGACAATTGGCCCATTACCTTAGTTACCCTGGCTGCCATCCAAGGTGCCCCACTCCCATAGTTCCTGGCCCAGACCAATTCACCTAGCTGTAAGTTCCAGGAGGAGATTGGTTGAGCCGTCTCTGATGCTACTCTGGATGAAGTCGGTCAAGCTTCATTGTGAGCCGGCGACCCCACCTCAGCTCTGCTGGGCTGTGACCTGTAGCTGTACTGGGCATTGTGTGTTGACACAGGAGGAAGTTCACCAGGCGGTGATTCCAGTCCCCATTCTTCATCTGCATGAGTGCCTCCTTTGTAGTCCTGACCATTTGTTCGGCCTGACTGTTGATTGCAGGATGGAATGGAGTGGATATTACATGCCAAATCATGTTGGCATTGAGGAATGACTGAAACTCTGCTGCCGTGAATTGTGCCCCATTGTCGGACACAATTACATCTGGCAGACCATGTGCGATGAATAGCCGGCACAACTCTTGGATGACCCTGGTCGTTTCATCAATGAGACTGGTACCACTTCCAACCACTTGGAATAACTGCCCACTACTATCACGAACACCTGCCCCTGGAAGGGGCCTGCAAAGTCAATGTGCACACGAGACCATGGGGTGTGCGTGGTCTCCCAGCAGTGCACTGGTGCTTGTGGCATCTCTGGTTGGGTTTCTTGGCAGACCTGGAACTCCTTACTTGCTTCTCTATGTCTTTGTCCAGGCCTGGCCACCACAAGTAGCTCCTGGCTAGATCCTTCATCTGAACAATTCCTGGGTGCCCCTTGTGTAGGAAATTACAACCTTGGATTGAAGACTGGGTGAATGATGACCCTGCTGCTACACAGCACACATCCCTTGTGGGCCAACTGTTCATTTTTTCAAGAAGTGTAGTGTTGGAACTCAGAGCCTGTCCAGACCTCTGGCCATCCCCTTAACACCCAGTTGAGAATGCAGCTAAGCGTTCTCTCTGTGGTGGTTTCAGTTGCATTGTCCCCTGCATGTAGGGGTGCATCAGGCAGATTCTGGAACACCAGAATACGACAACCTGGGGCCGGATCCGGCTCAGTCTGCAGTAGAGGCAGTTGGTTGAGAGTATCAGTGTGGCCCATTTCCTTGCCTGGATTGTAGACTAGCTGGTACGAGTATGCGGCCATGATAATGGACCATCGTAGCATTTGTGGTGACAGGATCTGCGGTGACTGTTTGTCAGCTGTGAAGAGACCAAAGAGAGGTTTGTGGTCTGTAAAGATGGTGAAAGTTTGTCCATATAAGAAGTTATGGAACTTCTTAATGCCAGCCACTATGGCGAGAACTTCCTTGTCTATCTGGGCATAGTTTCTTTCATCCAGTGATAACGTTCTAAAATAGTATGTGATGGGGGCCTTTTTACCATCTGGCATCCTGGGCTTAGTACTGCCCAATGCCATATGGCAAAGCATCACAGGCTAGTGTTACTGGTAGGGTTTTGTTGAAATGAGCTAGAACGGAGTCCGAGGATAGTAATGATTTTATTGCTTGAACGCTTTGTCTTGAGTGTTCGACCAGACCCAGGGTGCTTGTTTGTCCAGTAGGTGGTGTAGCGGTTCTGTCAGGGCAGCTTTATGTGGTAAGAAGGAGTGATAAAAATTGAGCAAGCCCAGGAATGCTTGGAGTTTCCTCTTGGATTTTGGAGTGGGAGCTTGCTGAATTGCCTTTAGCTTTGCTTCAGATGGGTGGGTTCCAGCAGTGTCAATGCAGAAACCCAGGAATTCTGTGGATTCCACACTGACCTGGCACTTTTCCATCTTGAGTTTTAGGACTGCCTCACGGAAATGTTGGAGTTCTGTGCAGAAACATTCCGCCAGGACTACCGCTGATTTCCCCATGATCAGGATGTCATCAAAGTACAGACAGACACTGGGAATGTTTTTCAGTGTTTGTTCCATAATACTTTGGAACAACCCTGGTGCTAGGCTTACCCCAAACTGCAATTGGCACACTCGGAATGTACCTCTGTGTGTGACTATTGTTTGTGCTTCTGCGGTAGCGTTGTCTACAGGTAGCTGCTGGTCAGTGGTGAAATCTAAAATTTATTACTACTGGTTCTGTGGGCTTGGTGTGTCGGGGGGTAATGTGACTGGGTGGGCGTGGCCAATTTTTTTCTCTTTTAAAACCATTTTTTCTACAACCTCTTCAGTGAAGAGGTTATAAAAAATGCTTTCAAAAGGCTCTGACGATCCCAGCTGAGTTGCCTGATTGGCAGAGGGTTTTTTTCTTTTAAAAGCCTCTGCCGATCAGGCAACTCAGCTTGGATCGTCAGAGGCATTTAAAAGAAAAAAAGCCTCTGCCGATCAGACAACTCAGCTTGGATCATCATCAGCATTTAAAAGAAAAAAATGCCTCTGCCGATCAGGCAACTCAGATGAGATCATCAGAGGCTTTTAAAAGCATTTGACGATCCCAGCTGAGCCGCACGATCATCAGAGGCTTTTTTTTTTACTTTTAAAAGCACTTTTTCCGCCGAAGAGGTAGAAAAAATGCTTTTACAATTTTTTTTTAAAAAGCCTCTGATTATTGTGCGGCTCAGCTGGGCGGGGGGGGCAGGGATTTTTGCTACCGGTTCTCTGAACCACCCGCCTCCATCGCTACCGGATCAGTTTGAACCGGGAGCATTTAACCCCTGCTGCTGGTAGGCCTGGGTGAGGTCTAGCTTAGCGAAGATTCAGCCTCCCTGGAGCGAGGCGAAGATGTGGCTTACCACTGGTACAGGCTAACCATGCTGCTGTAGTGCCTTATTTATGGTCCACTTGTAGTCTGTGCAAATGTGGATGTCTCCATTAGGCTTAACTGGGGTCACTATGGGAGTCTCCCATGGCTACAGTCCACGTGTTGGAGCACACCCTGCTGTACCAACTTGTCTAGTTCTGCATCAATTTTAGGCTTCAATGAAAAGGGAACCCTGTGTCCTGTCCCCGTCTCACACACACACACACCAACAGACATCCAAGAGTTAAAGACCAAACCAGCCGACAAAATCCTTTTCTTTATGATAACGGAACTTGGCAGCAACCTAGTGGCTGCCTGCCAAGAGTTTATTACTACAAAGGAAAGAGAAAACTTCTCTCCGCTTCTGGTACATCAAAGTAAAATGCTCAATAATTACAGTATCAATCAAGTCCAAAGATAATCCAGCAAAGTCTATAGCAAAAGTCCGGCAATGCAGAATGCCGTGGAAGCTTTCAGCTTTGTTCATCACAAGGTTTGACTGGCCACCACACTCCCTTTTATACCCTGTGGGGTGTGGTCCAGTGACTCAGCCTAATCTCGGGCACGCCTTTTCTTTTGTTGAGTGCGCTTATCTCTGTGACACTGGTGTGGATCCAGCCAAGACTCATTACTCTCATCAGTGTCCACCTGTGGCTGCGTGGACGTGCTTGGCCCCGGCCCTATCTCTTGCCCTTCGACGGACACTGAAGGCATTGCCAAAGAGGAGGGTCCTGGAGAGGGAGGCCTTGCCAACTCCTCTCCTTCACTCTCGGAGTCCTCTCCTGCCAATGACACAGGCTCAGGTAACGGAGCCACAACACCCTGCATGGTTTTAATTGGATTGGAGTTACTGCTGGATCAAGGTGGAGTGCAATGAGTGCCCCTTTGTATTGTCCCAGTTCAGTGCTAAATATGTCAACATATTGTTGGCATACCTCTTCTAGTTTGGCTATTTGGGTTCAATGGATGCCCATTACCCTAATGTCCAGGGCCTTGAACTAGTCCAGTCCTATGAGGCTGGTGCGCAGCCCCACTATGACCACTACGCTGAAGGGACCCTTGAACTCTCTGAATTATACCCTAATGGTAGGTTCGCCCCTTACGGGAACATGGCAATTCTGGAAGTCCGTTACCACTAAGCTCGATGATTTGAGTGGGATCTGCCATTGGCTATGTTTGCGAATGTGGTCGAAAGTCGTGGATGAGATAATGGACAGGGATGATCCAGTATCTAGTTCCATGGAGCATGGGACCCCTTGAAGTTTTAGTTGGAGTCTTATCTTTTCTTTGATGGGACATTGGGCCCCTGTGCATTGGATGCTATGCCTTCCCGAAAAGTATTCAACTCTGTTCTGTCCTGGGGGCCTTTTCCCATTGTGCTGCTGTGTCGCAGGTTTTGTTTCCCACTCATGACTTCTGCAAACTCTAGCAATGTGCCCTTGCTTTCCACAGGCATGGCATGGCTGTGTGGAATCTGAATTCTGCTCTTTCATGCTGTCTCCCACAGCTTGCACAGCTCTGTGGGGGAGTTGCTTGCTCTGTGGAGTGTGGCCTTCTGGGTGGCTCTGTCCACAAGCAATCAATTTCTTCGATCACACTGACCTTTTCCGAGTTTTCTGCGGTCTCATGGTGGATCGCTGGGGGGGCTGGTGTGCATTTTTTGTGGCTGGAGAGTCATGGCCCCTCCGGCAGCAGCATCTGCCATGATTTCCTTCAATGCAGCTTGGAAAGTCAGTTTCTCCATGGCAAATAGGCACTGCTGTAATTCCCTATTACGCAGGCCGCAAACGAGCCTGTCTCTGAGACGGTCTTCCAGATCAGGGAATTCACATTGGCGCAAAGCTTGGCAAAGGGCTGCTACAAACTCTGCTGCAGATTCCCTGGATCTCTATTCACATTATTCAAATGCATAGCGCCAGGCAATGACTGAGAATTTAAGCTCAAAATATTTGCTTAATTTTTTCTTGAGGTTGCGTATGCCACTGTCTCTACATTAGTCCTGAGATACTCATCTACTCAGGAGACGTATGAGCTCCACTGTTCCGGGTGAGTAATATCAAACTCATTGAGTCTTCCCAGTTTAGCCATTTTGAGAAGTCCCCTGTGGTGCTGTTAATGCCTGTAGTACTGCAATTGGAGCTGAGCTTCAGTTAAGAGTCCTGGGGATGGATTGCTCAGGTACATCTGTGCCTCCAGTGTGTCTTACTGGCAGGCAGGGTGGGGAGCATGGTCCCACCAAGGGTCTTTACCCGGTCTGACACCCAGTGAAATCAGTCTTTTGGTTAGCAGCAGCATTCCATCCTCATCACTACTGTTATGTTGTGGGTTGAGGTAGGCAAGAACAGACAGCAAAGATACAATAGCATTTATTGACTCAACTGGAACTATTGAACAACAGGCAAATTCTTGTAATTTATACTCTGGGTCCACAGGGCCTCAACCAATCATAATAGTTGAAAAAGCCCGCCCAAATATGAATGTTCCAAGTTTCCCTCCAAACCAGTTTGAAGTTAACAGTTAGGGTCATCTAAAGGTTAGTTTCGCTTTAGTAGGGCTTAACATAACTATATGTATTCAATACATAACAGTATTGCCTTTATATTTATGGTGCTATCAGTGCAGTACCCTATATGAAGTCAGTTTAGAAGATGAGGGTAAAATATAAGACTAGATCACCCAGTATCTATGGCAATACTGCCATTTCCCAATCATCAGGCCCTGTTGTCACGATGACTGCAGTCTATCCCCAGAGCACAGAAAAGCTGTCTCTGTTCATATAAAATGGTTACATTTTTTAAGGTAAGTGACTTTTCTCATGAATACTCTATACTACAGTTGTTATTTGAATACTTCAATTGCATGGCAGCTAAGGATTGGAATGCCCGAGCCACATGCCTTTCTTCAAAAGTATGGTTGCCTGAGTGCACTTTATATAAGAAATGTGGTATTCTGTAATTTAGTGGTGTTCTGTACCATATTTTATTTCTCATAATATAGATGAGTAGGTTATTTGTCACGCTGATAGCAACTATTTTTGTTTTATTATTATCCCATTAAATATTGCTGAAGGTTTTTCCAAGGACATTAGAAAGTTGCTTCACTGATGAAGGTCTGTCCGTAACCTAAAAGAATTACATATGATATCACTTATGTATCAAAACTAAGGTGACCAGATGTCCCGCTTTTGGCGGGACAGTCCCGATTTTTAGCAATTTGTCCTGTGTCCCACGGCGTTTTAAAAAAGTCCCGATTTTTCATTCTGCCTCCTGAGTCCCGGCTGCCTCCTGAGTCCCAGCTGATGGCTAGAGGGAAAAAACTATTTAAACTCTTGCCGCGGGACTTCAAAGGGCCGCCCTACAGCTGATCAGTGTTAAAAGGAAACAAATGAGTAGACCGATGCCTGCAAAAATAGAAAAAACAGCCCCTTACAGCTTCCGCATAGGTTAATTAGCACAAGTTGATTAGCTCGGCTTCCCCACTCTCAGCTGATTTGCTCTCAGCTGTTTTGCGCAGGGCTCTGCTGTGTTGCTAGCTGCAAAGAGTTCCTGGAGCAGATTTTTTTCCCCCTAGCTATGCTGAAAAAGCGAAAGTAAAGCAGGGTCTTTGCTGCAACGTGACAAAATGAGGCAGAGAGAGATTTCTTTTTCTTTTTCTTTTTCCTTACCAAAAAAGGTAGGTGCAAAACTGCAAACAATGGGAAATTTAGGGCAAAAGAGGAGAGTTCAAGATTTTAAAACACAAAAGAAAAAAAGCTCTATTTAACTAGGGAATTGTAATAATTGAGATACTATTAATTGTATATTGTGTTGAAAGCAGAAATGGTTAAGTTGTGGTTTGGAGGAATATATGGGGGAAATTATTTGGTTTATTATTATTGGTAAATATAATTAATTGATTTGTAAGAAATTGGATTGCATGGAAATAATTGGAATATTCATGTTCATATTGATTAATATATGAAAAAGATAGTTATATAACTAATTGATTTATATTAAAATGTTGAATTTGTATTAAACAACTGTATTACATTATTACATAATTAACCAATGTGAGGGTGGATATAAAAATAGATGACAATGGGAAGGGGTATAATATAGAATAGAAGGGAAAAATTGAATTTGATTAAGATTAGAGATGAGGATGAAGGGTAATATTGTTTTTTTTAAAAAATAGATGAGGAATAAATATGGCAAAAAGGAAATATAGAAATTGTAAATTTAATTGAAATGACTAAACACTGTTTAAATTTGTGAACCAGCCAAATATTCTGTTCAAAGAAAATACATTGTATGTTTGTATGTGTGTTTCTAATTATTGTTATTTATTCGTATTTGTTCTCTTTTATTCTTTAAAATTTAACAATTCATTCTTTATCTTAATATCTTTATATTTGTTTGGGGTTGGCTTTCTTCCCTTTCATCTTTTTTATTGTACAGCAATCTTTCTCCTCAAACCTACCACCTCTCTCTTTTCTTTCCTTCTTACTTTCTCTTCCCCCCACCCTCTTCTTCTCCTCCCTACTTCCTCTTCCTTTCTCCTCCTCCTCCTCCTCTCTTCCTCCCTCTCTTACCCTCATTCCTACTCTAATTTCCCTTCCCTTCCTTCATCCCTCTCTATTGCTGTATCCTTTTATGCATATGGACTATTCAGAGGGCTGAAAAAGTTATTTTTGACTGGTCCTCACACTTTTGACCAGTCCTCGAACTTACGACTGTCCTCACATTTTACATTTTTGCCCTATCTTGTCATCATGGTGAAGAGAAGCAGTTGTGAAATGAGTGACATGGTTGTTAAGAATGCTGCACGGGCATAAATGTGAGGATGGTCATAAGTATGAGGACCAGTCAAAAGTGCGAGGACCTGTCAGAAATGACTTTTTTCAGCCCTCTGGTTAGTCCTTTTGTGCACATGGACTACTCATGGTAAAATTTTAATGTCATCTATCATATATTTTTAGATTGCTATTTTTGTAACTGTTTTATCTTTTTCCCTTTTTCTTTTCTGTTTTGTTTGAAAAGGCCTTCAGGCTATTCAATAAACTATACTCTATACTAGATGTTATGTGGGCTTTTGGACAATATTAGTTTGCAGCCCTGCGATGGGGAACACATGTTATTTCAGACAGTAAATTTAAGAGATGTTGAAGAAAGAAAGAAAGAAAGAAAGAAAGAAAGAAAGAAAGAAAGAAAGAAAGAAAGAAAGAAAGAAAATGAGTTCAAAAGTTCAGAAGATGAAACTTCTTGTCCCAGTGACCACCCTAGATCCTGCAGTAAATATTATTAAATGCAGTGTAAATTATTTTTGGGGATTGAAAAACAATTCACAAGCATTTCTCATTAAATAAATCAGTAGATTAAATAATGTAGGAGAACCAATGAAGAGTCATGATTAGGGTGTTAGATATAATGTTGCAGATTCAAGTCCAAAATCAACCATGAGACGTCTAGTGACTTAGTGCTAGTTACTATCTTTCAAACTATTTTCCCCACAGGGGGAAAAATTGAAGTGCTATGTCCATTATCTACAGCTCCTGCACTAAAGGCAGGATATATTTAATAAATAAATAACTAATACGACCACAAAATATCCCTGGCTATGTATGGCAAGTCCATCTCTCTCTCTTTTTCTCCCTCCATCTCTCTCTCTCTCCAAAAAATCTTCATGAACACACTCACTCAGACATATTTTTATTAATTACTAAAATTGTTTATGATAAAACTGTTTTCTCTTCAATGGGATGGTTGACTGAACTTTGGTAATTGATTGATTTTCTAATTAATTGTTTCATATATGAATTTAAATGGAAGGGAATATATTTAAATCAATCATATTTTCTTTTAATTTCCCTATAAAACAAAATGATGCTTTTACTTCCACTTATTGCACTTTCTGTATAAGACCATTTGTGTAACAAATCAATATATTACTAGCAATTATAGTCTATTCTAAATAGGATGTTATTTTAAAATTCAATTCTTTCAAAGTCTTGACATTCACAATTTGCATGACATATCAAACTCAAATCTATGGTTTTCAATCACCACTGTATATCATCTTCCAGCTGCTGAAAATCAAATGCTATGTTTGTCATATTATTAGCACAGAATAACTACCGGTAATATGCTAGTTTGTTTTCTTCACGTTGTAGATATAGGGGCAATATGATCATAGTAAAAGCAAAGTATTACTTTTCTTATGCCATATTTTGAATGAATTTTCTGCTGATAGGATGAGATTAATTGGAGATACATAGCAATAAATTGAGGGTATCTTTCCTTCTGGGTATGTTCTCATTGTCCACCATATCATTTAGCCCATTTATTCAAGCTACATTTTTTGACACTTTTTCTGCTGGTTCCTATTTTTCTGGTTCATTGCCTATTCTTTTTCATCCTTGAACTCTGGACTATTTGCTTAAACTTTCTTTCATCAAGGAGTATTTTTTCAGCCCTCTCTTTTCTATGTTCCATCTTGCTTCAAACGCTCTACTGTCATCCCAGTGCTGAAGAAGCCCACCATCAAGGAACTGAACGACTTCAGACCACTTGCTCTAACATCTGTAGTCATGAAAACCTTTGAAAGGCTAGTGCTATCCCACTTGAAAACCATAATGGATCCGCTGTTAGACCCCTTGCAATTTGCATACCGAGCAAATAGATCAACAGATGATGCTGTTAATATGGCTCTGCACTACATCCTACAGCATCTTGAATCTCCAAAGACCTATGCAAGGGTCCTCTTTGTAGACTTTAGTTCAGCATTCAATACCATCATTCCAGACACACTTCTAACTAAGCTAAACCAGCTACAGGTACCTGAATACACTTGTAAGTGGGTCCTAAGCTTCCTAACGAACAGGAAGCAGCAGGTGAAGCTAAGCAGAATCGCATCAGATACCTGTACAATTAGCAGAGGGGCCCCCCAAGGCTGTGTGCTCTCCCCACTTCTCTTCTCTCTGTATACCAATGACTGCATCTCTAACACAGTTTGCAGATGACACAACAGTGATCGGTCTCATTTGAGACAATGATGAATCCACATACAGATGGGAGGTTGAACAACTAGCCTCATAGGTGTGACCGGAACAATCTGGAACTGAACACACTCAAAACTGTAGAAATGGTGGCAGACTTTAGGAGAAACCCTTCCATGCTTCCACCTCTCACAATACTAGATAACACAGTATCAGCAGTAGAGACCTTCAAATTTTTAGGTTCTACCATATTGTAAGATATAAAATGGACAGCTAACATCAAAAACATCATCAAAAAAGCAAAATAAATAATGTTCTTTCTGCACCAACTCAGAAAGCTCAAATTGCCCAAGGAGCTGCTGATACAATTCTACAGAGGAATTATTGAGTCTATCATCTGCACCTCTATAACTGTCTGGTTTGGCTCTGCAACCCAACAAGACAGACACAGACTTCAGAGGATAATTAGAACTGCAGAAAAAACAATTGCTACCAACCTCCTTCCATTGAGGACCTGTATACTGCACAAGTCAAGAAGAGGGCTGTGAAAATATTTACAGACCCCTCACATCCTGGACATAAATTGTTTCAACTTCTATCCTCAAAACAATGCTATAGAATGCTATCACTCTGCTAAACAAACAATTCCCTCAACACTGACAAACTATTTACTAAGTCTGCACTACTATTAATCTTCTCATCATTCCCACCACCCATCTCCTTCCACTTACGACTGTATGACTGTAATGTTGTTGCTTGTATCTTTATGATTTATATTGATATTGTTTCCTGGTTGCTTATTTGTATCCTATGATGATCATGAAGTGTTGTACCTTATGATTCTTGATGAATGTATCTTTTCTTTTATGTATACTGAGAGCATATGCACTAAGACAAATTCCTTGTGTGTCCAATCACACTTGGCCAATAATAAATTCTATTCTATTCTATTCTATTCTATTTTTGGTCCCTGTGTAAAAGTTAATCCACTTTGATTTTCATTTCTCCCCAAGAAGCTAAAATGCAAACTTGTTTGGTTTTAGAGTCAGTGAACACTTCAAACTTCCCAATTAGACAGAATGCTTCTAAAAGTACAGTGTACAGACATTGTCATCACATCACCACTAGTATTGGACACTGTAAATAACTTGCCAGCTTGTTGTAGCAGAAAATCAGGCAAGTTTTCTAGGGCAGCTGGTTGGCCAAATGTCTTATTCTGAGATTGAATTCAACTGGGCCAGACTTCCACAAAATTTCTGAGAAGAATTAGAAAAATAGCACGTTGGAAGAGAGCTTGAAAATAATCAAATGTTGTGTAGTTCAACCAGGTTGTTTCTGATAAAACCATGTATTAAAACCTAAGGTTATAAATAATACCTAAGGTTATAAATAATACCTAAGGTTATAAATAATCATGATATTATATAAGAAACTGTACCAAGTATAATCAAGGAATTGCTGATATTTCTACGCTACTATGCTGCAGATCTCTGAGCATCTGATATATATTCTATCCATCTTCTAATTACTAATTAATTTTCAACTGTAGCTTCCAGGTATTACTCATAGATTCATTAAATTATACTTCTTCTGAATTAGGAATCAATATAATTTGCTGACTTTTTTTAATGGGAATGCATGGTCATGAGCATGATTGCACTAAACAATTGAATTAAACTTGCAGATGAGTACCAAGTGTAATAATTCCATTGGAACACCCTATGTTTCATTAAAAATATTAATTTAAAGGAGTTGGAAGGATTTGGGGAGGTAAATTTAGGTAATTCTTTTTCTTTCACTGTAGAAATCCCAATACAATGTTTCTACAACAAATAATTGTTAAAACTCTGATTAAAGTGAAAAGTCCATTCTTACTTTTTAAGACTGGACAGATTTGACACACAAAGTGGGCAATTCCAGAGCCACTCAATTTGAAAAAAGTAGAGAGGAAATCTGAATAGAATTTTCTGTCGTAGAAGCTATTTGAGGCCATCTGAATTATTTTATCAAGGAGAATCAGGTTGGCCCTCATTTTGGCAAATCACTTCATCAAGGTGAGTCTAAGATACTTTACACAGGCCTAAGAACTGATGTCAGCTGTCATCAGATGATGTAGCCAGCTCTTTTAACTATTCTTTATAGAATTTGGTAGAAAAGAGTTGTCAGAAAAAAATAAGCTAAATTTCTTGCAACATTGTTGTGAAATAAGCAGAAATATTTCAGTAATGGAATACCAGTAATAGGTGTTCTTCTTCAAGTGAACAGTGCTACAGTGGTAAAAGAAAAGTGGCATATCCCTTATTTACAGAAAAGGAAGATATGAAGAATCTTTTATTGTTATACATATTATACTGACTAGCAGTTACTTATTTTTAAAGCTTTCTCTGCATTTTCACATCAGCAGTATTATATAAAAACTTGACTTTAATAATAAGCTCAACAGCAAACCATCAGAGGATTTTAAGGGGAGGTCTAACATTCATCTATTCAGTTTCTTGGAAGCTTCCCTTCTGTTATTGAGCAACTGATGGTTGCCTTTTCAGCACTATTCTTCCTAAGTCACTCAATGATTTCACTACTCCCAGAATATGCCCTTCACATGACTTTGTTTATATTAAGGGATTTACTGCAGCCTGGCTTCATCTCAACAATCTAGCAGACACCCCAGGAATAAAATCAGCAGGATAAGTTATTTGTTATTACAAACCTGTCAGTTGAGAGCAAAGTCTCTCTAGAGCTTTTGTAGTTGAACTAGTCTCACTCACTCACTTGCATATTAAACCAATACAATGAATGTGAATATGTATCACATAATGTGTGTGAAAGAAAAATCCCTATTTGTTAAAACACTAATGCTGTAATTAAGTACATATGTAACTGAAACAAATCCTTATCCATTTAACATGCCTTATTTCTGTGTAGATATCTGTACAATGAAATTATCAGTAAAGTATTAAAGAATCAAGTGAATGGTGTGTAACAATTTTCTCATGTGGTAGCTTCCCAGAATTAGAATTATTGTACAATCCAGGGAATGGGTTTATTGAATAATTCCAGAAGATATTTGTAGATATATTTTTCAAATGCCATTAGCTGACATGTGTGCTTTGCAAATGGTGTTGAAATGTTGTTACTTGATACCCTCAGACTTATTGTCATGGGGGATTTCAACCTGCCATCTGCCGGTGAGGTGTCAGAGGTGGCTCGGGAGTTCATGGCTTCCATGGCGGACATGGACCTGACCCAGTTAGTTCAAGGCCCCACTCACACAGGGGGACACACTCTGGACTTGATTTTTGTCTCTGGTCAGTGGTTGAATGATCTTGGTAGAGGGGATTTAGACATTAAATCCTTGTCATGGACAGATCATTTGCTCCTTCACTTGGACTTTCCAGCCGCTTCCCCCTGCCGCAGGGAGACGGAACCAACTAGATGGTTCCGTCCCAGGCACCTGATGGATCCTGAAAGATTCCTGACGGAGCTTGGGCCGTTTCCTGAGACCCTGGTACACGACTCGACTGAAGATCTGGTGGCTACCTGGGATAGTGTGGCTGCCAGAGCTTTGGACCGCGTCGTGCCTTTGCAGCCTCTGACCCGATGCCGTTCTCAATTGGCACCTTGGTTCTCCGAGGAGCTGAGAGAGATGAAGCATCGGAAAAGATGCCTAGGGAGCATTCGGAGGACTAGTCAATCCGATTCTGACCGAACACTGGTGAGATCTTATATCAAGACCTACCTACTGGCGATAAAAGCAGCGAAATCTAACTATTTTTCCGCTCTTATCGCATCTGCAGAGAACCACCCAGCCACTCTGTTTAGGGTGACCCACTCCCTTCTTCGGGGGGGAGTGCGGGAAGATCCCTTGCAGGGTCGTGCTGAGGATTTTGTGCAATTCCTGCATGACATAGTCGCTCAGATTCGGGAAGGCTTGGACTCCGACTGGCTGAGTCCAGGGAGGGAGACGGGGGTAGATCTTGAGAATATTATCTGGGAGGAGTTTGATCCTGTGGCTCCTGGGGATGTGGACAGGGTTCTGGGTAAGATTAGTGCTGCCACATGTTTATTGGACCTGTGTCCCTCCTGGTTGGTACTGGCCTCCCGGGAGGTTACACGAGGCTGGCTCCAGGGGTTTATAAATGCTTCTCTGAGTGAGGGTGCCTTTCCCGTCACCTTGAAAGAGGCCGTGGTGAGGCCCCTCCTCAGGAAGCCATCCGTTGACCTGGCTGAATTAGCCAACTACAGTCTGGTCTCCAACCTTCATTTTGTGGTGAAGGTTGTTGAGAGTGTGGTGGCACGACAGCTTCCCCGGTACCTGGATGAAGCTATCTATCTAGACCCGTACCAGTCGGGCTTCAGGCAGGGGTACAGCACAGAAACGGCATTGGTCGCATTGGTGGATGATCTCTGGAGGGCTTGGGACAGGGGTTGTTCCTCTGTCCTGGTCCTATTAGATCTCTCAGTGGCTTTTGATACCATTGACCATGGTATTATGCTGCAGCGGTTGAGGGGGTTAGGAATAGGGGGCACCATGCTGCGGTGGTTCTCCTTCCTCTCCGACCACTCGCAGTTTGTGTTGGCAGGGGGGCAGAGGTTGACCTTGTGGCGCCTCGCTTGGGGAGTGCCGCAAGGGTCGGTCCTCTTGCCTCTTCTGTTCAACATTTATGTGAAGCCACTGGGTGAGATCATCCATGGTTTTGGGGTGAGAGTTCATCAGTATGCTGATGATACTCAGCTGTACATCTCCACCCCAGACCACCTCAATGATGCCCTTGATGTGATGTCCCGCTGCCTAGAGGCCGTACGGGTCTGGATGGAGAGAAATAGGCTCAGACTCAACCCTGCCAAGACCGAGTGGTTGTGGCTCCCGACGTCCTGATATAGTCAGCTGGTGCCATCGCTGACTATTGGGGGTGAATCTTTGCCCCCCACAGAGAGGGTTCGTAATCTGGGTGTCCTCCTGGATGCACGGCTGTCTTTAGAAGAGCATATGATGGCCGTGGCCAGGGGGGCTTTTTATCAGGTTCGCCTGATTCGCCAGTTGTGGCCCTTTCTGGACTGGGATGGCTTGCGTACGGTAACTCATGCCCTGGTCACCTCCCAGCTGGACTACTGTAATGTTCTCTACATGGGGCTCCCCTTGAAGAGCACTTGGAGGCTCCAACTGGTCCAGAATGCGGCCGCATGTTGTGCCCATGTGACACCTCTCCTGCGCGAGCTGCACTGGCTCCCAATGGTCTTCCGGGTGCAATTCAAGGTGTTGGTTACCACCTTTAAAGCGCTCCATGGCTTAGGACCCGGGTACCTTCGAGGCCGACTTCTGCCACCAGTAGCCTCCCACCAGCCAGTCCGCTCCCACAGAGAGGGGCTCCTCAGGGTACCATCGGCCAAGGTATGTTGGTTGGCGACACCCAGGGAGAGGGCCTTCTCTGTGGGAGCTCCTGCCCTGTGGAATGAACTGCCCCCGGAATTGTGCAAGATCTCCAACCTCCGTGTATTTCGCTGTGCCCTCAAGACCCTACTGTTCCGCCAGGCCGGGCTATCAATGTAAATGATTTTAAATTGGGTGTTTTAAATTTTTGGGTTTTAATTTGGGCGAAATAATTTAATAATTTTAATTATTTTTTAATTGATGTCTGTATATTTTTGTGTTTTAATAGGCTGTACACCGCCCTGAGTCCTTCGGGAGAAGGGCGGTATAGAAATAACATTATTATTATTATTATTATTATTATTATTATTATTATTATTATTATTATTATTATTATTATTATTATTATTATTACTTAACTACTTGTATTTGTATATTTGGTTGATCTCATTTATTCTATTTAGGAGAAAGGTGTGGAAGAAACATTTTTATTTGTTTTTTGGGGGTTAACAGGCAATTCTGCAGCCAATGTTTTCTGACAGATCTTCTCACTATAGAAGTCAAGTCTTTGCTATTTGATTCTCTCACAATTACTAGGCATTTGATTAGATGTTAGTGGTCTATCAAAATGTCATCTTTAGCCATTTTCTAAAATTGGCTACATTCAATTACCTTTTTAAAGAAAACATTGATGGCAACATACATAACACTGGACAATTCAATATTGTGTAACTTTTCACAGATGCCTATCTATATGCATAAATGAAAAATCAGAGCTTAATTGAAATAATTGCATGATTTTGCAGCATCATGACTAGCTTCAGAAGTCCATGTATCTAATGCAATTTGTTTTCAGCAGAATTAGGCATTCCCATGCTAATGGCATCAGTAGCTTTTAGAGCCAATGGAGAAATTGTCAACTAGATAAGGGTATCTGAAATCCATTCCCCATCATTGTTATTATTAAGGAAACCACTTCTTCCTACACCACCCTTTTCACAGGGAAAAGAATATGCTGTCAGAAAACAATGCCCACACATGTATATAGACAAATATATTCATATGACCATGTCCCGAAGTTATATGAGCAGTATACAGTATATCATTATGTATAAGCATTAAAAGATTTACACTCAGCCCTGCTTCCAATACTCTCATTTTGAGCACGTCCTTGGGTCTTGTCCTGCGTAGATATAAAATGTGTTTTATTCACATTTACTTTTTATTCTATTTCAAAATGTGTGCTTATATAAAATGTGTATTTTGCTTTTCTGAACATCTGAAGTCTCTTCTAATGATGAAATGAGCATCTAAATAGTATTGTTAAAAGTAGATGGAAATGGAGAAGGAGGAGGAGGGGAGGAGGAGGAGGATGGATGGATAGATAGCTAGACAGACAGACAGACAGACAGATGATACCGTAGACACTTTGCTTAGTTTTGTGTCTTGGACTGAAGTTTTCCTAAATTTCTAGTCAGACAGAATTTGGCAAGTTTGCTGTGAAATCTAAGGGCTATAAATTCTAATACTCGAGCACCAGACCAGGCAAGGGAAAGATAAATTGTAATTTATCTTTTTAAATAACAATTACAAAATTGTTATGTTTATTTATTTCATATTGTTATGACACTAAATATTGAAATGTGAATTTGATGTTCCTGTCTATAACATAAATCATTTGGATTCAAAATGTGCTTTTTATATTTAGAAGCTGTTGCTCTGAACTTTCAACCTGTTGCTAATTCAGCGCCTATCTGCATTAATGTCAATGTCCTATAAAATGGCTAAATTTTTTTAACCAACAAAGGCAAAACATTAGTTTTTCATCTGTGTCGGCATAAAGGTTGCATCAGTTTGTTTCATCTCAAAACAGCTGCATACTTTCATTGACTTTCCTTGCCCTTTCTTTGTGCACTCATTGTAACCTCTTAGGTTATTTCCTGGCCTCCTTTAGTGACCTATGACCAGAGATGACCTTTAGCTAGAGAATGTGACATTTTGTTCTCCTCTGGCAGACGTGTGAGCCTCTCATTATTCAAAGGTATGTGAAAATAATGACCTCTAGTGACCTTTCAGTTTCCTTTCATTTACTGGTGTCCTAAGGATGCTTGTTCAGCATATTGTTGAGTCCAGATGGTGTGTATGTCTGCCTAATGTTGAATCATAATCTCTTTTTTAAACACAAATCTGCTATATGTTAATTACATATTTCAGCTCTTGAACTTTTTGCCTGTCCAATCAAATGTCATGGAACATGATAGCCACAAACAGGTGGTAAAATGATTCCATCAGATGAGAAGACTGTACAGAAATGGAAGGAGATCACATTCTATGGGCTGTTCCAAACCAAGATTTACCATCCATCAGCTTCTAGAAATTTAAGACACACAAAAGAGGTCACACTGTGCTACAAGCAGAGGACATGGATTAAAAAAAGGTACAATTCTGGGTTCTAGATGAGCCAAACATATGTAATCTAAACTACACGATAAAGTCAAGTGTAAAAAGAACTGAAAATCCAGCTCCATATGTTGAAAAACTGAAATTATATTAGTTATTTAAATTCAAATCCACTACCATTTGATTTGTCAATAAATTCTACTTTATTTGAAATATTTGATTTTCTATTAAGATGAAAAGAAAGTTTAGATTACACTTTTTTCCCAGGAATTAATATTTATATGTGGGATTTTGTTCACAGACAAATAAGCTTAGGGCAATGCTACAATGTATTAAGAAATTGACTTCTTAATTTACCCAGAAGCATTATTTTAATCAAATTTAATATCAATTATATGTGCTTCTACTTGTAGCATTGACAATAGCATGTATTGTGGTCAAGGTTTTAATAAAATAGTGCAAATAAATAAATAAATAAGTAAGTAAGTAAGTAAGTAAGTAAGTAAGTAAGTAAGTAAGTAAGTAAGTAAGTAAATTAATATAAGAGGTCCCCCCCACCCCTTTAAGGTCTGACAATGAAAGTATTCTTGGAAAAAGAAATCTATTTCAATATACAAAGTGACTACAGTACCTGTATTTGTCGTTACTGTTATTTTTATTCTATTTGTTGATATTTTTAATGATAGTTTAGTAGGGATGAAGTCCTCATATCTAGAAGCAAAAATGCATAGGGCATCTAAAAATTATTCCACTAATTATTATTGATAATATTTAATCCATATTTCTACATGTACATGGACACCCTCTCCATATGATTATACATTGGGCAAGCACTTGTACTAAATTAAATTCCAATAAAATTGCAAAAATAGTAAAAAAGATATACAGTATAACATATACAATTTAAATATAAACCTTACAAAAATAATAATTGAAAATTGTCAAAGGCTGACAATTTTTAATTTGTAATGATGCAGAAGAAAATATAAAAATTATCATATTAAATTTCTCTACGTGAATATTTCACATGAATATTTACATGCTTACATGTATTAAAAAAATCCACAAAACCAAAATGAAGCATACTTGATATCAAACACAAATCTAAAACAAAAATTAACATTAAAATAAAATCATATAATTTTAATAAACAAATATATAAATAAAAGGCCTGGGAAAATAAATATTTTGAAATAAGTGTTAGTGTGGAGGAGACACGCTCCAGATTCTATGGCAATTCATTCCATAATGAACACCTTGCAAAAACAGAACAAACCAAATTTCTTCTTAATGTTGAACATACTGCAGCAGGACCTGTAGGTATAGGAGTACAGGATGGACTGTATAGGAGTAAATAGCCTATAAGTAACTAGTAGCATTGTGAGGTTTTATACAATATTATAAGCATCATGAGTTAAACTCAAAGAGTAACTGTCAGCCAATTAGTTGTTCAATAGAGGTTATGTGAGGCCTCAAGGAGTTGTATTCTGGATTAGTAGCAATTGAAGACTGCCCAAAGGGTGCATTGCAAGCATCCTATCCAGTGGTGGGTTCCTCCCGGTTCCTCCCGGTTCCGTCAAGCCAGTAGCGGTGACGATATGACATCACCGAACTGGTTCTACCCCCTCGCCCCCCGCCCCCCCAACCCCCTGCATTATTCTTACCTTTTATTTGGCCCCACCCCCAATCTATTGCTGCCTCCTGAGTCCCAGCTGATGACTAGAGGGGAAAAAAACTGTTTAAACTCTTGCCGTGGGGCTTCAAAGGGCCGCCCTACAGCTGATCAGTGTTAAAAGAAAACAAATGAGTAGATGGTGCCTGCAAAAATAAATGGGTAAACCAGTGCCTGCAAAAATACATGAGTAGACCAGTGCCTGCAAAAATAAATGGGTAGACCAGTGCCTGCAAAAGTAAATGGGTAGATTGGTACAGCTCTGCAAGCAGTTTAAAGCTTGGTAGACCAGTACCTCTGCTAAATCCTAAATAATTGTCACATGACCATCAAGCCATGCCCACAAAAAAAGCCATGCCCACAGTAAAAAAAAATTTAGAACCCATCCCTGATCCTATCTTAAAGTTACCATAAATGAGCTACTGAAGTCAAATCTCTTCTACGTAGAGGAACACTTCATTTCTCAGCTGAACTGATAAAAGGCTGACCTTCCTATAGTTATTACAAGGGTGCCCACTATCCAGGAGGATCCAGATTCCAAACCTAATTTTAAGGTGGAAAGGGCGTTGGCTTACCTGAAGGCCCGTTCTGAGAGCGGAGAGGCCAGTGGTCATGCATGGGTTGACGTCACGATCCAGTCCAGATCGAGTCTGATAGTTGAAAGGCTTCTCCTCCTGTTGCTGCCTCCCAGCTTTCGGACGAGGGATGATCAGACTGACGATGCTCCAGCTGAGCTGAAATCAAGAGAAAGAAAACAGTACACCGGGCGAAACGGCTTGGCGGAGAAGGGTGGGGATGACCACTGGACTCTCCGCTCTCAGAACGGGCATTCAGGTAAGCCAATGCCCTTTCTAAGCGAGGGAGAGGCCAGTGGTCATGCATGGAACATGCCAAAGCCCATTACCTAAAGGGAGGGACCCGCCCGGGACGTGGAGCCCCCATCTGCACATACTTGTTGGAGCACTTGGCGACCAAAAGCTGCCTTCGCCAAAGCAAAGCTGTCATTTTTATAATGGTGGGTGAATGGGGTAGGAGACATCCAAGTGGCGGCCCGACATACCTCCTGAAGAGGAGCCTGGGTGGCCCAGGCCACTGAGGTGGCTGCGCTCCGAGTAGAGTGGGCAGTCAGGTGACGAGGCACCTGCAAGTTTTGCATTCCATAAGCGGTAGTAATAGTAGCCCTTATCCAGGGCCCCACAGTCTGGGAAGATACCTTAAGCCCCAGAGTAGCAGGCAGGAATGACACAAAAAGGCCCTCCGATCGGCGAAAGGAGGAGGTCCGCCATAGATAGATTCGGAGAGCCCGGCGAACATCTAGTGAGTGCCAGATACGTTCGCGAGGATGGGAAGGATTGGGACAAAAATCAGGCAGGACTAACTCCTGAGCCTGATGGAAGGGAGTGTTTATTTTTGGGATGAAAGTGGGATCTAAGCACAGTACTACCCGGTCAGGGTGGAAGATGCAAAGGTCAGCTCGGGCCGAGAGGGCTGCCAGTTCAGATATCCACCTAGCGGAAGTAATAGCGACTAAGAACGCCACCTTGTAGGAGAGAAATCGCAAGGCCACCGTCCTGAGGGGCTCAAATGGGCCTTGCGTGAGAGCCAAAAGGACCTTGGGCAAGTCCCAAGAAGGGTACCGGTGGATGGGAGGGGGACAGAGGTTAGAGGCGCCCCAGAGGAAGAGGCGGATGAGGGGTCTGTCCGCTAGGGAGCCCGGGAACCAAAACACAAAATGGAAGATAAGGCAGCTACCTGTCTTCGCAGCGTGTTAGGAGCCAATCCAGCATCTAACCCCTCCTGAAGAAACATCAGTACCTGTTTTGTTGACGCCAAACCTGGGTCCTGATCCCGCCTCGAACACCAACGAGCGAAAGATCGCCACGTGGTGCCATAGATTCGTCTCATGGCTGGCCGTCGTGCTGCTAGGATGGTGTTGATGACTTGGTCTGGTAAACGGGAGCTCCTCAGGAGGCGCCGCTCAACCTCCAGGTGGTCAATTGAAGCCAGTGGACATCTGGATGTAGAAGAGGCCCCTGGTGTAGGATGACCTCCGCAGGGGGAAGACACCACAGAGGGAGAATCGACAGCATCTGGAGGTCGGCGAACCACGGGCAATGAGGCCAGTGGGGCGCGATGAGAAGCAGCTCCTCTTGTTCTGCCAGGAGTTTCCAGATGACCCTGGGGATAAGAGGGAGGGGGGAAAAGCATAGAGAAGTCCCGGAGGCCACCTGCTGTGTAGGGCATCCACCGTCTCCGCTCTCGGGCCGGGAAACCTGGAAAAGAATCGAGGTGTCTGCCGATTGGCATGAGTCACAAAAAGGTCCAGGAGACGGGTCCAGGGTACGACACCTATACAAGAAACCATCTTTCCCAGGAGTTGGGAGAGAGTCGCCAGGGAGATGGGACGTCCCTGGACGACTGACGTGACCAGAGACCGCAAGCTGGCCAGGCGCTCCTGAGAGAGGTAGACCCTGCTCTCGACCGTATCGATAATCGCTCCTAGATGTTGTATGCGGGTCATCGGCACCAGGTGGCTCTTGGCACGGTTGATTGAGAAGCCGTGAGCTGTCAGGACCTGGAGGGTGGAGTTCAGGTCCTGGTGCGCCACAGCTTCCGAGCTCAACTGGATGAGGAGGTCGTCCAGATAGCACTGGACCCTGACCGGACGAGCCCAGAGGTGAGCCGTAAGAGCGGCCATCAATTCTGTGAACACTCGGGGAGCCGAGGAGAGGCCGAACGGGAGCACGTGATACTGGTAGTGTCGACCCGCGTGACAAAACCTGAGAAACTTGGAGTATGCCGGATGGATGGGAACGTGTAAGTACGCCTCTGTCAGATCTATAGACGAGAGGAGGTCCCCAGTCCGAATACCATCCAGAATGGATTGCAATGACTGCATTTTGAACTGTCAGTAGATGACCCAATGGTTCAAAGCCTTGAGGTCCAGAATTGCCCTCCAACCCTCAGAAGATTTCTGAATGACAAACAGGTGTGAATAGAAGCCGTGTCTGAGCTGCTCCTGAGGTACCAGTTCGATGGCCCGAATTTCTAATAAATGCTGAATGGCCGATACCACCAGGAGCTGTTTCACCCAATCCCTCGAGAGAGGGCATCATAGAAATCTTTCCAGAGGGGTGGAGAGGAATTCCAGGGAGAGGCCCCACCTGACCGTCTCCCTGACCCAAGAGTCCGATGTTGTAGCCTCCCATTGGCTGGCAAAGAGAGCCAGGCGGCACCCAATGGGAGAAGCAGACCTGCAGTCAGCGGGACCGGTGGAAGGGGCACCCTCAGCCCCCCCAAAAGGAGCGTCTGAAGGCCCCTCTGGGTCTGGGGACCCTGGCAATCCGGAGGACGGGAGCAGAAGGGAAAGGACCTCTGGTTTCTCAAGCCCGAGAAGCCAGATTCGGGGTTGCGAAAGGAGTGAAAGGGAATGGCGGAACGTTGCTCTGACCGACGGGAAAGGTTGGGAAGGACGCGCCTCTTGTCCCTGGTCTCAATCAGGAGAGGCTCCAGAGAAGCCCTGAAAAGAGAGGGCCCTGCGAAGGGAGATGAGGCAAGATGCCATTTTGACTTGGTGTCCGCCTGCCATTGGCGAAGCCAAAGTAGGCGGCGGGAAGCTACGGTGGCCCCAATGGATTTAGACGCAAAGTGTGACGAATTTAGTGTCGCGTCTGCGGAGTATTCCAGGGCCGCCAGGATTTTGTTAATAATCACCCAGTTGATATACAAGTGATGGAAAAGACATATGAGATAATAAAACAAAACCAACAAGATCAATTTACAAAGCAGAATGACAACCGATCAGCTGATACACAACTTGTAGGAAGGAAATCTGGATGGAAATGCAACCCGCAAAAGAAAAAGAAAAGAAACAGATCTCGTAGAAATAGTAGGTTCTAAACCAAGCAACAGTGAAGCCAGGGATTTTAAAAAATAAATAAATGAATATGTGAAAAGATATTGGAGGCGAATTAACGTTTAATACTATCTTGAGGAAAGTGGCAGATCTCTGCAATGCCGTGATTTTGGGATGTGGAAAGAGCCTTACATTGTTGGATTTGAACTATCTATTTTGGATTTCTTTTACCGATAAATATATTATATCTATTTTGAGTTACAAGGCAAGAGAGTCATGCTGGGGCATGCAGAAGATCTGGCTGTTACCCACTAAGATGATGGGGATTTATAATCCTGATGAAAACCACAATTACAACTATATGGAATATAATTATAATGTCACTCGGGTGGTTGTTTTTACTTTTATATATACATGAGGATATTCATTATTGATGGGGGCAGAAGATGACTGAAGATTTTGAATAAACTGTTGCACCAGGATGCTATGTTACCCTATTATGGATGACGGATTTAACAATCTAGTGGAAAGACATCAAAGAAGATACTAAATGAATTATAAATTTAAAGTTATTGTCTTTTCTCTTTTTATAAAATGGAATGTATATATAGACATATGTATATTTCAGCAGAGTGGGCAGTGGATTATATTTAGAATTGTAGTGCATGGTAATCTTGCAGGAAACTGGGTTGAAATAGGCTAGTTTAGTGATTGATTAGTTTAAGAAAAAGGATTTTTAAGTCATATATTTTGGGGAGTGGAAGAATTGGATAGAACTGAATAAATTTGGAGAAGGCTGCTTTGAAATGTTAAATTAATATATATAAAAGTAAAAGTTATGTTGTTGTAATAATAATAATATTTTATAAGTTTGGGGGAGGAGAAAAAGGGTAGATTGTGAAAAGCGGAGAAAAGCGGAGTTATAAGAATACTATGCTAAGGGTCAGTACTTTGAGGAGTGAGTAAGGGCATGGTAAAATATTATGTAATTAATTATGAATTAGCTTATTGTTGTGAAGAAGAAGTCACAGGGGGGGATGGGTGGTGAGGGCGGGTTGGGGAAGAAGGGAGGAAAAGGGGGAAAAACTTGTATTTGAAAAACTTTTTCAATAAAAAAAAAATATATCCTGCTGGGAGCGGGAGTCTGTCAGGAGAAGGCGGTCCCTGAGCTGGCGGAGCCACAGAATGGAGGCCCTGTTAAAGAAAGACGACGCCATGGCGGACTTGGCCGCCCTGGCGGAGGCAAGGTGAGCCTTGACCAGGGAGTGGTCAAGGCGCTTCTCCTCAGGGCAGAGAATCTCCTCAGGGGGTGCGGCCATGTTGGTGGGACATGAGAGAGCCACAATGGGGGTGGGTCAACCGTTGGAACCTGTAACAGAGAAGAAATGTCAGGTGCAAGGTTATATAGCTGCCTGTCCAGAGAATTGGGATTTGGTCCCAAGACGGGACTGGACCATTGACGTTGGAGAACGTCCTTAAAGAGTTTGGGTCCAGGGATCTCTTCCACCTCTGAAATGGGTTCCTCAAAGAGAGGAATTGCAGACTCAGATGACTCGTCGGATGGCAAAGGGGTGTGTGGGACACCTAAACGAGTGGTGACCTTCGCTTTATGAAGGAGGGGCCTAAATAATTGAGGCTTAAATAAGCCCACAAATGAAGGTTGGTCTGGTGCAAGGTCCTCATCCTCAGATAAGTCCTGCTCCCTGATCTCCTGGTCTAAGAGAGAAAGATGCTCAGAAGCAATGGAAGGGGCGACAACCCCAGCCGGGTTAGAGGGTTCATCATATCGAGATCCCTCAACATCAACTTGAGAAGAGGCGGAGTCAGCAACCCAGGACGAAGTACGTCGCTGGAGCTCTAGTTGAACCCCCTTTCTCCTGCTGGATGAATGATGCCAAATCAGGGGTTATGGAGGAACCAGCTGCTGCCTCTGTAGCAGTGTCTGTAGGAGGGGGAGGGGCTGATGTAGCAGCGATAGGAGAGGCAGCTCTCCGAGGAGAAGGGTCAGGTGGAGGACCAAACAAAGCTTCCGGGACATCAGCCTGCAAGGGAGGGTCCGTAGGATTCTCATCAGGAGACAACTGGGGAAGGGGAGTCAAGAAGTGGCCTTGTCCCCAGAAGGGGTGGAAGCAGAAGGGAGGGGAACTGAGACTGATGCTGAAGGGGTTCCTGAATGTGAAGGGACCTCCCTGAGAGAAGCCTCCCTGAGCGCCTTTTGAATGGAATGCTCAATCGCTTCATGAAGGCGCTGCTCCTCCTTGGCCTTTGCTGCCTGGGCCTTTGCCTCCTTAGAGGCCTGAGTCCCTTTGGAGCACTTTGGGGGCACTGCAGAAGAGGGCCCTGGTGTTGCTTCATTGTGAGCCGCCCTCTTGGAGGATTTGGAAGGACGAGAAGCCATTTAGTTTTGTACGGAAAATCGTTTAACACCAATTAGTCAAAAAGTGGATAAGGCCCAAGACTTTTTCTTTCCCCAAAATGGCGGCCCAAGCCTCGTGGAAGCTCAGACGAGTCTTTCAAAATGGCAGCTGATATTTACTGAAGACCTAACGGTCCTGAGGCCTAGAAGAGGCCCCGACCTTGATCGTGGCCCGACAGGGGAGAGCACGGGAGCCGGTAACAAGGGCAGAGAGTTTTCCACCCACCCCCGAGGGCCTACGATTGTGCCCGCCTTGCCTGACTGATGCGATGGCCCATGAAGATCCGCGCTGGGTCAAACCGGCAAGGCAGGAGCGTATGGGGAAGAAAGCTCCAGGGATGCTGAAAGTGTTGCACGAAGCACGCGAATGCTGCCGCTCCGTCTAATTCGGCGAGGGCTGGCTGAGGCTCAACCCGCCGATCGCCGCCAGAATTGTCAGCTGAGAGGCGGCAAAATATTGATTGTCCCAGCCGGCAAGCGCTCCGAGGCAGCTGAGCGTAGGGACGACGGGCGGCTAGATCACGAGGGAGCCTGCTACCAGCAAGACTGGGAGGCTCCGCAGTGGGCTTGGGCATGAGCCCTTCTCGCTGCTTGAGGGGAGAGATTCACTGAGGAAAGTCTCAATCCCCTTAATCGTTATGCGATCTCCAGCCCCCAGGCGCGAAGCCGGTACGCTGGGGATCTGCCCTCGATGTTTTAGAGCAGATCCTGTAATTAGTTTAAGAATTGGAGACAAAAGTGCAAATAAAGGCAATATAAGTCACAGAGAGGCTCAGTGGAGCGTCTGATCTGGTTCAGATCGAGTCAGAAAGCTGGGAGGCAGCAACAGGAGAAGGAGCCTTTCAACTATCAGACTCGATCTGGACTGGATTGTGACGTCAACCCATGCATGACCACTATCCTCTCCCTTGCTTAGAATATGGGTTCACCAAAGGTCACACTTTTTCTCTGAATGTAACTTCAACCTGTTCTTTCTAGTCCTTTACATCCTGGAAATATGCAGAGGTTCCAGAAATATCCAACCCTGAATTAATGGGAAAAGAAAAAATTGCTGAATATCAGCAGCATATTGACAACAACTAGTTTTAAATCTGTGAATTATCTTTCCAATAGCTCGAAATAGGTGTTAAATAAGAATATGGAACAAGATGGAATCCTGCATTTCTTTGTTATTCCGTATCTATAGACAGAATCTTATGAAACTCAAGCTCTGATCTCCACCAGGATTCCCCAACTCCCGGGCCATGGACCCACACTGGTCCACAGCACACTAGAAACAGGGCCACGCAAATAAGCAAAGACCCATCCATGCACACATGGGATGCAGGCAGCGCTTGAAACCATGCTCCCTCTGGACCACAGAAAAATCTCTCTTCACAGAACCAGTCCCAAAAGCTTGGGGGCCACTAATCTACACCAAGTATATACTCAGATAACAATTAGGGAAGTTCTGTCTTCATTCTTTTTGTCTCACAAAAACTATATGAACTGAGCTGCTTCTTATTCTTCCTTGGAGTTCAGACTAGCACACTCCATCACAATATATGGTATATTTTTCTTGTTGATTGATGCTGCTGTATGTTATTACTGTTGTTACATACTTTTCTATATTAATTTATAAACAAATATAAGACAAAATATTGAATATTGTCATTTTCTCTGAAAAAGAAGACAAATTATGTTTTTCTTTTAAAAAATAGCAAAATAAATTCCCTATGTATTGTATATGCATTGCCTTCAACTTTAGGCTCATTTTATTCATCTTTCTTAATTTTCAGGAGCCTTTTCCAGAGTATTCACTTATTCTAACTAATTATTGTTATTTGTCCTTATGCTTTTGAATCTATATCAGTAAGGCTTTTTCAAATTGCTATTATATGGTTACTGCAATTTTAATCTAGTTTTTAAGTAAGCAGTCAAATGTAACAAATAATTGTTGAATTGTTTCTGCTGTTCATATGTAAAACATGAGATGCAGTAATCTAGAAAAGACAGGAATGGAAGAACCAGATTCTAGTTCATTCTCAGCCATGGACGGTCACTGTGGATTTTGGGCCAAATAGTATCATAGCTATTTTGACTATCTACATATACAACAGGACACCAATCTAATAAATAAATATTTGTATAGGCTTTGATGTGTTCCTTGTTTTTCCTTTTGTTCTTGAATGTAAATCAACTAAAATAAAATAAATCTTTCTTTAGTGTTAATTCTACATCTAAGAAGATTGCACTGTTTCAGGAATCAACTCATTAAAGTTAATGCAACTTTCAACCACATGGCACGTTTTTTTCTGTCTTGCAGGAAAAGCTGACAAAAATAGACTACTTTAATGAATAGTCGAGAAGCATTGCACAGCTATGAGAGCAAAACATTTCTTCCAAACAATTCTTAAATTCTGTACAGCCCAAGCCTTTATGATATTTAAACATTTTTGATCAAAACATCCTTTTTTGAGTACTGGAATTTTTTATCTATCTATATCTATATATCATCAACTTCTATCTCTATCTCTATCGTCACCAACAATATTCAATTGAAAAAATTTTCATAGCTATGACTCCTATATGAAAACAGTAGTATTAGTGGTAATTCAATAACTTTGGGAATCATCCTGTATGAGGATATAGTAGGTGCCAAATTAAACTGAAGGAAATGGCGATGTCAATCGTTCCCTGGCTAAAATTATCTTTTCCACTCATTGGAAACATTTATGTACATATGAGATATCGTGTGGGTAGCAGTCTATGTCATAGACACTTCTTATGCTACCAATGTTACCAGAAATGAACCAGAAGGATATGTGCTGCTGCAGCTGCTTATACTAGTAAGGAAATTCCAAAAGGGATTTAGACATTAGTTTATCAAGTCAACATAAATATTTAATGTGCCCTACATTTAGCAAAGTTAAAGTGCCTGAGGTATTTGCAGAACAGAGCTTGGTTAGGCATCAAAGTAATTCTAATTTTACCGTGCTTGTATACATTCTATGTACAGTACAAATATGTATAGTTAAGAGTTCAAATGGTTCAAATAGGCTGATCAGGGCCATTATTCTATGACAACTATAGCCAGACAAGAGCATTTGGAAAATCTGTTATATATGAGCAGGAAAACAGGAGACATCCTTCATTGTTCTCCTTCAACAGCTGTTTGTTAAGTTGATGTTCCATGAAATTCTTGTACATTTGATAACTGTAAATTCCAGTTTAACTACTGTATGTATTCTATATGTTAAACAGACACATTGAACCAAAGTTCTGTAACATGTTGTCATTTAAATAGGATGGAGCTATCACTTCTAGGATTTTGGGTAGCCTCAAATGGAAGATGATAGTGTGAATAAATTAGAGCACGTTAACTGCAAATAATTTTACAGTTGTGGAGTACTTTTTGTACACCAGTTTACAGCTGGGTTATAATACAATGAACTAAATATTTTACTATCTCCTCTTGTTTCAGCACAGAGTATTTATTTTCATCATGTCTGGGTGGCAAGTTGTTTCCAGTCTTGCTTCAAAAAAAATTTATTACTTAAAAAAAGCAAAAAATAATACATAATGTCATATTCCCTAATAAGCATTATATTCCTAATAGCAATCTCTTTTCCAGGCAGTTGATTGTATATTTGAAAGGGCTTTTTCAGTAGTGGTGGATTATAGCTGAATATGATCAATTGCAAAAATAAGGCTTTCAGAATCAGCACACAAGTTATAACAGGAATTCCAATGATACATCATTAAAAAAAAAAATAGAACAAAACTTTTTTTAGAGTCAAAAGAGTATTTCCAAGATTTTTCTGTCCATGCTTGGAAAATTTTAGCTAAAAAGCCTCATGGCAAACAAGATATCCAACAAGACTTATGCTATTGTCAAATTCATTAAATCCATCCACTATGTGTTTCTGTTCTTCTCCTTTAATAGGGAAAAAAATATGGTGATTGAAAAAGACTTCATAGAGCAGAAATCCTTCCATTGAGGATAAAATTGGATATTACATATGATATCTGTAAACCCCATTAAAATTGAAGTGAGTTATTTTTCAGCACAACTTCTGGGATTGTGTTGTTAAAAATATCCAAATTTAATACTAGCTTTAGAGGAGAGGACTAGATTATGACCATGGTAATCCTTTTCTTTAAATGTGTTCCCAATAAAAATGTTGATTCCTGGCAGACACTTTCTCAACAGAAGAAAACTACAAATAGATTGTAACTTCATGCATGCTTTCTTCTATGGTACAAAGAGCAAATAGTGTGCATTTGAAAGAATCAGAAAGTGAATCTCTGAGAAAAAGAGTAAGTGATTCCCCTTTATCAAGTAATGCCTGTGACTCAGTTCATTCCTCTTTTCTGACTGTCCTTTTAAAACTGCTGGGAAACTTGATTGCTACACCATTACTAGTGTGGCCTTGAATGAACTGTCAGTGTTGGCAACTTTCTCACAGGTTCCTCCTAAGTTCTCTGTATTGTTGTGATGAACAAGGCACAGGAAAAACTTCCTAAGTAAAATGTGGAGTTTCTCTTTCGCACACTCTTTCTCTCTAGAGGTGTGTGTGTGTGAGAGAGGGGGGGGTGTTAAAGCATAAAATTGCAGAACTGAGAAAAGTTTCTCCACTCTCAGCAGCTGACCTAATTAAAGAGCAGAAACTGAGGAATCATACAGAGAAAGCTGGATGCATCAGAATCACATTCAGTGGCTTTAGGCAGTTGGGGTTATTTTTAAAGGCTTGAATACCACAGCACTTTCCAAGGGCCCTGGGTGCTTGTGAAATTGAAGGTCTAAGAATGGAGCATGAATAAATCAAAACTCAAGCAGGTGTTATAACTTCCCTTCACAGATCTGTCATAGCACTTTAATCTTGACTTGCAACACTTTTGTTATTCTGGTCTAAAATACAAATTTGGCAGAGAACGGGCATTATGACTAATGGTGTGAAGATTTTAGGGATATCTATGAATGGATGCCTGAATGAGAAATAGTCACATTTTCATTCATGACTCAGACTTAATATGCATATCACTGGAAATACCTGGAGTCAAGTCACCACAAATACTGAACCAGTATTTGAACCAGGACAATGTACAATTTACTAAAAACAATTAAAGAGCAGGTTTTTTAAACTTTATAATAATCTATGCAGTTGTATGTATAATTATATAATATGCTATAGTATAATTATAACAGTTTAGGCAGTCAGGCTATGAAAATTTGGATAATTTACAAATTATGTTAATAAATTGCTTCCAAAATGAAAAAGAAACTAGCTTCTAATGGCTAAAATCAAGTTCCAATCTTATGCCCTTTACTAGTTGAATAAATTAATAATACTTTGCTTTTAATTTTGGAGATACAGATCTCAAGAGACTGATCATTCTAGGCAAGAGAAAACATTAATAGACATTACCATTACCAAATATTTGTTAAAAATTGCCAGTACTTTTTAACAAATATTGAATTGGTATCCAAAGCAACTGTATCATAAATTTTGCTTTTGACTCAGAAACCCTAGCTTGTTTAATGTTCTTCGCCCTTACTTTCAGGTTCAGATACAGCACAAAGATAGACTTCTTTGTGAATAGGCGTGTCCAAAGGTAAGAGAAAGAATGAGTGATATCCAATTCTAATAATTTTAACTGAGGCACTTTTTCTTTTCAGGATTCTCCCCCCACCTTCCAGACTATTTGCTGTGAAAAGGAGACCAAACCTATATCCCTGTTAGATTTGATAGACTAGCCTGGCTTTTTCTTGTCAACATGTATTTTAAAGATATATACAACATAGTATATACTCTGCTACCAACAGTTATTAATAACTGGTAGCTAGACATTCTTAATGAGCATACAGGAGGTCTCATACTGAGAGAGGATAAGTTTCTTTAAAAATGAGGTGATCTTTAACCCAACAGTATAAGTACAGGAGCAAGACTAATTGCCCTGGATTGTACAATGAATTCAGTTTCTAAGCAAGTACAGTATATTTCTTAAAGAATTAGCTAGAAAATAACGGGAAATTTTTGGCGAACCATCTGCGGCCAGTGACAGCTCCCCATCGCCCAGTGCGTTCCCACAGGGAGGGCCTCCTTGGGGTGCCGTCGGCCAGACAATGTCAGCTGGCGACCCCTAGGGAGTGGACCTTCTCTGTGGGTGCACCTACCCTGTGGAATCAGCTCCCCCTGGGGCTCCGTGTGGCCCCTGACCTTCGCTCTTTCCGCCATGGCCTTAAAACATGGCTATTTTGCCTGGCCGGCTTGGACTGGAGGGGTTTTAGAAGGGATTTTAATGGTCTTTATAGTTTTATAGTTTTATTGGGTACTTTTAAAGGAAGGATTGGACTGTATGTGTTTTATTGTTGTGAGCCGCCCGGAGTCCTTTTGGAGATAGGGCGGCATATAAATCCAAATAATAAATAAATAAATAAATAAATAAATAAATAAATAAATAATGTTCTGTTAATTTTAAAACTAAAGTGAAAAACAAGCTTCCTTTAGGTGATAAAACTACACATGTAGTGGCAAGTAGATCGTTCTCTGGGTGTATAGTTTCTGAAAGACTGAGCAGTCATCGCCTTGTGGAGGAAGATGAGGAGACAGTTAAATTTATCATCCAATTCTCCCTTTTAATTTTTCTAATTCCTTTAACTCCATATACCAAAGTTAAATCAGACAAAATGAAAACTTCAAAACATAAAAAATATTTTTCAAATAGAATGACTGTTATCTTATGTTTCCAACGTATTATACAGGCTGTACTTCTTCTGTACCAAACATCATTTGTCAGCCTTTTATTTTTACATAAATATTCCCTTTGTTCTCTTGGTGGGTAAGCATTTTTCTCCACAAAGTTCGTGAATACTGAAATATTTTCTAAAAGATCTAGCATTTGATGCGCTTTGTAACCCATATTTGTATTTTCACTGAAAGTTGCTCAAGGAGACTTTATGGTTTTCTCCTATTAGTTAAATTTTCATTGTTAAATTGTATTTTTTAAACTACTGTAAATCATATGATTAATTTTCAGTTTGTTCTAGACTGGTTAGTATGAAGTGAAAGAATTTTAATTGAAATAGAATTACCTTCCTGCTGATATTCCTTTCTTCCCATCTCAACATGCTGTAAATTTCAGATACAACTTTCAGTTAGACATTTATTTTACCTCATCATGCAAATAAGGCTTCAAACTTAAATTGCATAGTTATCTGCATTTTAAGGTTATCCCCTAACAGTTTTTTCCTCTAGATTGAAAGAAGATCATTAGTGAGAATGACAGAAATGCCATATCCATGGGCTGCAGAACAGAAAAATCTTAGCAAGAATGCAATTTGCAAATCTCAGGAGCCTTTCCCACCACTGGTTTGAACAGGATTACATAAACATATATTTGAACCTCATGGCTTGCTGGCTAGGGAATTTTGGGAGTTGAAGTCTGCATAACTTAAAATTTCCAAGTTTGAAAAACATTGCCTTATGACTACTACAATATCTTGCTGCACTGCATAATAAAAAGAATAAACATACAACATGCAGTCTTTCCTGGTTTTTTTATATAGTTTCTCCTCTAATTTTATAACTGTGAAATTGGTGCTGTCCAACCTACATTACAGGTTGTCATTTCTCACTGCTAACCAGATAAAATATAGAAGGTTTTGTGGGTGAAGTGAAGATGTTCAGACTCAAAAACCTATCTTCAGTACATCTTGTTATATCCATTTGAACTAGAGGAAAATGCTTCCAGATTCAGAAAGCAGGAAAATCAATTTTTGCTGACACAATCTTTTCTTTAGTTAATTGACGTTTACTGCTATATAGGTGATTACTTGTCATATACACTCCCGCTATAATTAGGAAAGGTCAGAATTTTTTTTAAAAAATAATAATGTTCTTTTATAGATGGTTTAACAAAAGACAAGGAAGTTGCATACAGTAATATTAATAGTAAAAGAGGTACATCACTCTGAAGCACCTAAATGCTAAAGAGATTGGGAGGAAAAGAAAGCGATTTCTTCCTGTGGAGAGAGAAACTAATGGGAAACTAACTTATTGGCAACTGGACAATAGATAATTTAAATGAGAGGGGTAGTAGAAAAAGAAAGGAAGTATGTCCTTGACCTTTTATAAAAAAAAGACAGATCCCTCCCATAAAATATACTGTCTTCTAAAACAGGGATAAGTAGAATATTACTATTATACACTTGTGCAATAAAAAATCCTCATAACTTAGAGCTGTGATGGCGAACCTATGGCACACATGCCATAGATGGCACACGTAGCCATATCAGAGGGCACGCAAGCTCAGATCCAGTGCACATGTGTGCACCGGCCAGCTGATTTTCGGGTCTTCTGGGCCCACTGGAAGTAAGGAAACAGGCTGTTTCCTGCCTCTGGAGGACCTCGGGTGGTGGTGGTGGGGGGGAAGGCCCATTTTATTCTCTCCTCAGGCTCCAGAGCCTTTCTAGGAGCTTGGAGAGGGCAAAAACAGCCTCCCCAACCAGAGGCCCTCCGGAGGCAGGAAATGGGCCATTTACCAACTTCAGATTGGATCGGAAGTTGACAAACAGCCCATTTCCTGCCTCCGGAGGGCCTCCAGAGGGGGAGGAAGCTGTTTTCGCCCTCCCCAAGTTCCTAGAAAGGCTCTGGAGCTTGGAGAGAGAGAAAAATGGCCATCGCATGCCATGAGCGGGGGCGGAGTGGGGGGGGTCACCTGTGCATGCGTAGGGGTGGGCGCATATGCGACTTCCCCCCCCACTCCTGGCATGCGATGGCAAAAAGGTTCGCCATCACTGGCTTAGAGCAATGAATAAGCATGGAGCACTGAATATAACAGCCCAGTAAAAACCGAAAATAAAAAAATGTACCATTAAAATCAAAGAAATTCCTCATCCCTAAATAGGCAGAAATCCTCTTCATTTTTCTTCTCTGAATCAATTCCAAGTCTTTGTTCTAAAAATGCAAACTATAAGGACTGCTAATATCCTACTCCTTTCTTGGAATTTTGTTATTTTTTTGCTGTTGCAGACAAGTAATGGTGCTTCTAAGTATCTTTTATATGCTAGATTCAATTCACATGCTAAAGAGAATTTCATTCAGAGAGATGGATGTGCATTGAAGTTATTAACTCTGAAGATAATCACTTACACAGAATCATCCGATAATGGGCAAAATAACCCAGAATTAGAAGACAACAGAGAAGGCGAAGAAGAGATAAGTTACAGTGTATGAGTTTCTGCAGTCAGTCAGGGCTGTATGGCATACTGTTACCCAATAGATAGCTGTTCTTGTAGCTAATGGAAGCACCCTTACAGTAAACTAGATAGCACAACCCTTAGAGTTGACTAGATAGTATAATTTCCTAGTATGAATGGTAGTGGTGGGGTTACTGCTGAAGTGACTAAATGGAAGAAACTGGTGGAGGGTCAAAGAACTCTGATGAGTAAAATGGCTGGCCACCCAAGATATATTTACCCATATTTTTGTTGGTGGTTCAAGGACAGGCCCGGGAAAGAGTTAGGACTGATTTCCAAGAAAAGCATTTAAGAAGTTCTTTTATAGGACTCTATACACCAGTGATGGCTAACTTTTTCCGGACCAAGTGCCCAAAGTGCACAAGTGCTTGCGCAAATGCACATGCACTCGCCCAAACCCCCAAAATGCAATGTGTGCGTGGCCCCTGTGTATGCGCCTCACCCCCTGCCCATGCACATATGACCCCCACATGCGCCCTGTACTGCGCATGCATGCACGGCCCCCACGCATGTGCAATAGGGACCTGAAGACCAGCTGGCTGGTGGGAGGTGCATGCGCATGCGTGGCAGAGCTGACCTGGGGCGACGGCTCATGTGCCCACAGAGAGGGCGCTGCGTGCCTCTCTGCACTGTGTGCCACAGATTCGCCATCACAGCTATACACAAAAGGTACAGGACAGTTCTACTTTCTGCAGGTGGAGAAGAGTGAAGAGAGTCAGTTAACCCATGTCTTGCCAGAAGTCAGAGAGCAGCAACCAGTGTAAGAGAGAGAAGGAATACTAGGCAGTATAATTACTCCTAGGAGCTGTGGTGGCGCAGTGATTAGACTGCAGTACTGCAGGCTATTTCTGCTGACTGCCAACTGATTGTAATTTGATAGTTCAAATCCCACCAGGCTCAAGATTGACTTAGCCTTCCATCCTTCCGAGGTGGGTAAAATGAGGATCCAAATTGTTGGGGGCAATATGCTGACTCTGTAGATCACTTAGAGAGGGCTGTAAAGCACTGTAAAGCAGTATTTAAGTCTAAGTGCTATTGCTATTGCTATCTCTAAATAAGTTTTTTCAAGTGCAAACAACCAGATTCACATGTGTAGAATCCAAGATAACTACTTTATTATATTCTGCCTATAATACAGGAATCTTCTCAGACTTCTTGCTTTCCCTGGGGAACAGATAGATAAGGTTCTATAGAACTTAGGGATGGAGGATTAATTCTAGATCTCTTATGGCTATGCAATGATTCAAAGTTAATTCCTCACTTAAGCCTTTTTCCCTGTCTGGCTGGGCATTTCTATATGAGAAAAAATAGTCAATAGGAGTAATGATAGACTACACACTCTAGATTTCTTACTGATGAAGATGATGATGATGTTGATGATAATGATGATGATGATGATGATGATGATGATGATGATGATAATAATAATAATAATAATAATAATAATAATAATAATAATAATAATAATAATAATAATAATATCTTACAACCTGTTCACAACCAAGCCATGGAAACAGCAAGCACACACATCTCTACTTGCACAAACAGCAGACAAGCATATGTGTGCGCACTCCACTTGCATGATTGGCAGACGCATGTGCACACCACTCATGCAAATGAAGCTGCATGCATGTATGCTTGCCAGCTGCTCACACAGAACCATCCCATCTCCCACCTACATCAGTTCTCAAAGCCGAAAAAATTGGAGAACTCTGATATGGAGTGGCAGCCAGATCAGACAGTTGACTGTATCTGAATAGGCAAGAGAGAAGTTATAGGATTTATATCAGTCATCCTTTAAATGCTTCCTAGTGGTGTTCTCTATGAAAAGGAGTCTTGGGTTGTTTTTCTCACTCTTTCCTCTTCTCGTTTGCTGAAAAGAGTTGCATGTTTATATTCTCTGCGTTCCAGCTTCCTTGATTAGATAATTTGCAGAAGTTCATTTGGGATTTTCTTGCCACTAATAGAACCCTAACATCAGGTTTTATAAATAATGTTGTTTACAAATTACAGTGATTGGCTTCACAAATTACAATATATTAAAAAAAGAACGAACCACCTAAAGGATGACTTAAATGTTGATTTTTAACTATATAATAAGCTACATACACCAACATACCACAGATCATACTAACAATTCCCCTTTTTATTAATATTGTTCTGTTGTATATGAGATAAAGTAATATGTAATATTATTTGGATACAGCAATATTTATACAGTAGCACCTAGAGTTTAACACTATGGTGCCCTTTAAAATAAGGAAAAACGTTTATATCAACATTAATTATGGTTTCTGAAACATTCATGAACATAAATTTGCTTAAATTCCAAGAGATAATAAATAATAAAGGTTGGTTGGTCAGTCAGTCAGTCAGTCTGTCTATCTGTCTGTCTGTCTATCTATCATCTATCATCTATCATCTATCTATAAATTTTGAGCATATTTTGCATGTCCACTGTATCTTAGTAAAATGTTCCTTCTGTTTCATGGCATTTCCAAGATCTGTTACTGTATTCTGATCTGAATAATTCTTGCAGTATACTATCAATGTTCAACAATTACAGTCAGCAGGCTTTCTGGGAAGACTCGGGACAACATCTGAAGGTCTTATGTGGAATATGAATTCCCCATTCCTGGAGGACATAAGCGTATAACGAAAATTGAGAAAAGCTTACGCTTTTTTACATCTCACACTAAATTATAATATGGTTTTTTTTTAAAAAAAATAACAACAATCTATTAGTTTGTGGTTATCTCAGCCATTATCGCTTAGTATGTTGCTTCAAGTTTGACAAATCATCATTGAGATCCTGGGTGAATTTTGCACAAGAGCTTTTTCTCATAATAGCAAGACTTGAAATCTACTCTAACACATCCTTATCTAAAATTTACTTTACAAGGTTTTAAAAGATGGAAACAATTTATGGCCTGTGAATCTTACTTGATTATCTAAGTTTTGAATAAATAGATAAAATTTATTAATATAAGGAAGGGAAATACAGAATGCTTCATAAGATTAAATACATGATTATTCAAGGGGAAAAAAACCCCATCCCTATTTATCTTAGGTGAAGAAAGATTTGTTGGGCTTCAGTATACATATAAATGGAATCTCCCTCCTACTAAACTGTGGGCAGAGTGGTCACAGCTGCAAAATTAGTAATAAATTTACAGTTAAAATTGGCAAAGATCCAAATATCCTATATGCCTTTCCCTATGCAGTTGTGGAAGTTGTTCATTGCAACATTCTGGACTCTAGCCTCATTAGAACTATCTAATATGGTAGCCCAAAAACAAGCTATTCAAAAGAACATTTTTCTAGGTTCCCTTACATAGAGGATGTAGTCTTTTAAAAACTGCCCAAACTTTATCAAGGTGAACTGCAGGTTCCTCAAAATAAAAACCATCATCTAAATTTATTGTGCAGAAAATAATGTTAAGATACAATTCTTAAATTTGAAAGCCTCAAAAGTTGTTCCAAAACCTCAACTGCAGATCAGACATTCATTCAAACTTCACATAGTGACAGTCAAAATTAAATATTTGTGTTCCTTTTTTCAGGCATATCAGATTATATTGAGATGAGGTTTGATAAAGTTTTGTGTCTTTTGCAACTGTTCAGAAATGAGGGGGGAAGTATCATAGTCCATGAGCAGAAAGATGTAGATAAAACAGGTAAATATGGTTTACCTAGAACCGTGCTGGCGAACCTATGGCACATGTGCCAGAAGTGGCATGCAGTGCCCTCTCTGTAGGCACACGAGCCGTTGCCTCAGTTCAGCTCCACTGTGCATGCGCGAGCACTTCCTGCTGGCCAGCTGGTCTTCAGGTCTCTGCAGTGTATGTGCAGGGAACATGCGGGGGGCACGCACGCATGCGTGGAGGTGGGGCATGTGGGGGGCCCCACAAGCATATGTGCAGTTGGCAGGGGCATGCGGTGAGGTGCACGAACATGCGCTGGGGCGGCCGTGGGCAGGGTTGCATGTGCATGCACAGAGGTGGGGCGCATGCACCAGGGCTGCATGCACATTGCATTTGGGGGGTTTGGGCACGTGTGCGCTTTGGGCACTCAGTACAGAAAAGGTTAGCCATCACTGACCTAGAGGAAGCCTTTCTTCCTCTCCGCCCCAAAAGAGCACTGGAAGGAAGATATAGAGACGAAGAAAGATTGATTGTGTAATTGATGAGAAGGCAGGGTAAGTGCTTTCCCCTTTCCAAATACATTGGAATAGTTAAAATATTTGGCAAGCAAAGAAATGAGAGGAGATAGTGAAGGTTTATAATCCTGTAGACTCCACTAAATAAAATGTATTTCCTGAGGAGCAAAATTGATGTTCCCAGTGAATAGGTAGATGGTGAATTTGTAGCCAGTTCCCAGAACTACTAGAAAATATAATGGACTGGAGGGGAAAATAAATACAGTTGCCAACATACATATCAAGCCAAATGAAATAATTGATTACATAAAGTGTAAAGGAGCAAGGGCCTCCTATGTCTATTGTGGTTCAAATTCATCCTTCCCACAAATTAATGGCGTATTTGTGGTGTCTGTGGTGTTGAATCTGAGCAGTTATGTTATGTAACTGCCAACTCTGGCATGAGAACTGCTGGCTCTCAGCTTACTTCTCATATTAACAGTATTTCAAGAATGCTATATAACCGTATCATTTACAATTTAAACAGTCTTTCCAAAACTATATAAACCTCTTGTTTCAAAAGCCCCTTTTTTTAAAGCTTTAAGAAATAGAATCAGGAACTAGGATTTGAACTTGCAATTCAAAGAGAAATCCATATGACATTATATTTTTTTAAGATCAATTTCTGGGTGTCATTAAGAATTAATTATAAAGGAAATACTTTGATAATGCTATGACAATCTTCTTAGATTATGTTTGGGAATTGTAATTAAATGCTCATGTTATACCATACCTTATAAAAATATCTATTCATTTAGGCAAAACTGAAATTAAATACCAAATTGTCTTTCTATTGTGGGCATATTGATCATAATTCCCACTTTCTATATTCTCAGGTAAAAGTCTTAAATATGCTGTTAAAATGTTTCTGTAGTTTGGAAGCCCAAATTCCTGCCCTGATTTAATTTCATTCTTTTATTTTCAGTTTCCATCCCTTATATCAAAATATGGTGTTAAATGTTACATAGATGAATGAGATAGAATGTGATGCTGGCATAGGAATTCTACTTTTAAATCTGTCTGATTTTTTGAAATGGTGATCCCACTCTTCTATCCAAACAAGCTAGATGCCACTTTTTTTTTTTTTGAGGTTTTTCACATGGAATCATTTATTGCAACTGTAATTTACTAGATCCAAAGGATACATAATTGGGGAACGTCACACTGTTAGTATAGCTTTTTTAAAAAGTCCAAAATGTGTGGCCTCTTGTGTTTACCAAATGTAAAACTATATCAATAATACAAGAAGTTAGGGAAATAGACTTTTTTCAAGGAAAAAACTACTGCAATTTCAATAACTAGCCATTGCATATAGGGCCAAGGCTAAGCAATTGAAGGAAAAATATTTATTTAGATGTATAAAAGGTAGAAGAATGAATAATATAAAAATGCATTAATATAAAGTGTATAGCAAAGCATAAAATAAATCCAGCATAGGAGATTACTCTATGGCTCTTTGTGTTGTGTAAAATCATTGCTAGTCAAAAAAAGGTGCAAAATGGATTTGTCAACACCCCATAAATCTTAGTATATTCTATCATGTTATAATTTTCCTGGTGTTCACACATATATCCAATAGGATAAAAAATTTCAATCCCACATGCCTAATAATACAATTTCCATCAGCACATCTTCTGTAGATCTAACAAATTGAAAATTGTTTACTTAAAAAAAGAAAGTGCTCACTGGCACAAAAAAGTTGCTGACCCTACCTATAGTGTCTATTATCCCCCATCCAAGCACATCCTCTATCTTTCACAAGCTTAATAATATAAGAGAGATAAATTTTTCCCCCATTTCCCAAGCCCAGTGTTACACCAAAAACAGCAAACCAACTGCGTTAATGGATCATGTGGACCCACTATTAGGTAGAAAAGCATGCAAGAAAGAGAAAAAAGAGTTCAAGTAGAATGAAATAATTACAGATTCAACTGGTACTATTCATTCATATTCCATATGACAATTTAGTCTGCACAAGAAATAAAGCCTTCTAAATATTGGAACCTTATTTGAACATGTGAACCTTACAAAAGAATTGCCACTGATTTTTGTTATATAGATCATCAATAGATTTGACATTTCACTTGCTTTGTATGATGTGCTCTTAATGGTTACTTAAAAATGAATTTCATATGTTCTGTAAGTTTAATGAACATTTGACAATGTTTTTGGTTTGTTTTATAAACTATTATTTTATTCTTTCAAAATTCTTTATATATTTCACATCCTAATGTTTTGAACCTTAAAAGATGGATTAAAATATTTAGTTGCAATTATTCTGGGTTTGGGTAAAATAGTAAAATTTTCCAAGTCAAGTAGGTGAAGATTAGCTTCTTAATGTTTACAGTAGAAATCCTGGAACTAAGAGTATCACATCCATGCTCTATTAATTAGATTACCCTAGTTAAGAATACATATATGAGTTTTGCTAATTCTGAAAATGTCATAATTGTAATTTCTAAAATTATAACTGTTGTAGAAGAAGTCTAGACATACAAGTAAGTACAGTACATTTAACCCTTTTGAATTGGAGTCCTCAATTTCCCTACTCATCCTCATACAACATTTACTGAAGGACATTACCTCTTCCCTAGCAATCACTGAAGAGAGGAAGCGTATGTATAATGAATAGGGTTGCATAAACTGATAACAAATTGAGACTCATTCAAGGCACAAATGATCAGGCTCAAATTATCCTACTCTGGATACATTATGTAAAGACACAGCTCTCTTGAAAGGCTGTAATTCTGGGAAAGGTGAGGGGAAAGAGAAAAGCAAGAGTGACCAGACTCAGTTAAAATGCCAATCAGTGTACCACTGGGAGACTTGAAAGACCAGATTAAGTTCTATGATCATCATGAAAAACATCTATTTGTTGCTAGGAATCAAAAATATTTTGATAGCACATAATCAAACAATCATGATTTAACAATAATTTGGAGAAGATGAAGTTGTCAGTTCTAGGAAGCATATTTCAGAGATTGGGTGACACTTCTACAGTTTACACTTCCCCTTTAAAATCACATTAGCAGTCTGGCTTCTCTTAGATCCAGTACTAATATTAGACAACTACAACCAATAATGAAAAAAAATAATAATTAAAAGTTTACATGTTTAATGCTTAATCATTTGTTCCTCTAACTCAGGGGTGTCAAACTCACGGCCCACAGGCTGGATAAGTCACATGACAACAACGCCATGATGTGAGTTTGACACCCTGCTCTAACTAAAGAAGAGAGATCTAGTTATAGGTGCTAGTACTAGACTATATACATATGTGCTAGTAACATTGTGGTTTGAACTCTTTAATTAAAGGGGCAGTATGAGCAATAGGTGGCCCTTCCATTAGGGGACATATAGAACTGAACATATATTGGTTACCAATTAACTATTTAAGCTGAATTCCTTGTACTCAGTTTGGTATATAAACCTGTATTGGGGTTCATTTCAAAATACCTGTAGAATTGTGTATTACTGTAGAATCCATCCAGGGTGGGTTTTACTTACCTTTACTACCGGTTCGCAGCGGGGCTGCGCGCACATCTTTACCTAAGTCTTCAGGTAAGCTCTCTATGTAAGTGCCTAAAGCAGCGTATAAATTTGCAATGACCTATATCAACGTATCAGTTTAAATAGCTGTACAATTTAAGACCAAAGGCTGAGAAAAATTCTAATTGTTTTGAATACTAAGGTGAATATTTAAAAGTATTAAATCTTGCCTCTTTTATCCTAAAGATCTGAAAACACTGAAAGTAGGAGGAGGGTAGGATGGGAAGTAGCTATATAAAGCAAAAATAAATTTTAATAATGTATTTACTCTGCCATTTAGCTCGCAAAAATTAGAAACTAAAGTTTCCCATAAAATCACAAAGCATACTTTTAAACTGTAGAGAGAAGCAGTAAAATCATCCCACAAATGCAGATGTTTGTAATATGTACAAATATTTGGTTTCCATAAGTTCTGAATACATGAAAACTGTACTGAGACTGAGCTAATTCAGATCTCCAAAGTCTATTTAACATGCTCTTAACCCCTACTTGACCTGAGATTGGCAATAGTCTGAAGCAGATTGATTCCAATCACACCCACAGTCAGAAATGTGGTGGGTGACGTTTCCGTATCTAGGAAGTGGCTAGAATACATGCATTTAGTAATTGCTTCTTGAATTTGATAACCATGGTTACCATATGTCAACGCAGGGCTATTTATCACTAAGATAACAGAGTAAAAGTAATACAATAGTTCTAAAAATTCTTTGGGGAATTGAACAAAATGAATGGCAAAATCCTCAAAAGGCTGTTTTGGGGATTTTGGTATGGTGACGTTTCCTGACAAAATTCTTAAGTTTGGAGAAATTATGTGACTGGGCCTTGTGGCACAAACATATTCACAGCTTTACAGAAGTTTCATGACCCTGTATGATCCATGATTAATACATAAGTCATGAACCAAAAATGCAGAATCACTTCTTGTTTTCATATAGGTTAGCTAGCTCAGTATATGTTTTGCCTCAGACAACAAATATGTCTAATAGTACCAGAGGCAATTTTTTTGGGCATGCACTTTTCAAATTGAAAATCAACTGTGTTGAAGACACAACATTTAGGTTCAGCATGCATGGGATTCACATTCAAGAAAGCATTCTCAGAAGGTAATTATATTGGTAAAGATCACAGGTAGAAAGCTAATTAAAAGTGAAGTGTAAACATGGTTTATGTATCGAGCCAATTTATGCAGTTCCCAGAACTCTGTAGTACCCTTGCAAGCATTTTCATTTTCTGTGGTAATACAAGAATAAGTGACTGAAATAGGTGATCATCCCCTAAAATATAGCATCTGTTGGTGCCCGATTATTTCATAAAAATATATGTATATACACTTTGTGAAATTGCTTTTCAATTAATATTGAAATGGAAATGACATCATAGTTCAATCCCTTTTTAATAACTCCTTGCATAATAATATGCTTGAAAAGATGCATAAACTTCATTATCAGGAAAAAGGGTGGCCATTCCAAAGCAAAGTTTTTGTGATTTATTGTTTGAATCTTCTGCAATAAACTTGAAATAATGCTTTTAAATTTCAGAGTTCTACAGTCAGTGACACCGTCATTAGTTCTTATAACTGAATTTTCTCAATGTAATATTCATTGGTAACTCTAAGAGTCCTCCAGTACTTTCTGTATGTCTTGTGCCAGCACAAGTTCATTTCCAAGAATCCTCAGACCTTTTTAATGAGTATAGTGAGAAGTCTTTTTAAGTGACTGCTTATGTCCCTCTCCAACAGCTATTTTGTTATTTTTAGTCTTTCTTCCATTAGGCACAAGGTCTGAACACCAGAGGCAGAGGAGTTTGGGACTCATAAAAAAAGTCAATTACACAGTATTTGTTATTATAATATTCTAATTTCCAGAGGTAGGGAAAGAGTGTTGTGGGATTTTCTGTTCATGTGCTAAAATAATTTAGCTGGTGTTAAATTAATTAGTTTGTTTACTGGATTTCAATCCTTCCTTTCTTCTAGGAATTCGGGTTGGCATACATAGTATTCTTTCCTTTAATTTTACCTATACAATCTTGAACTTCCATGAGCAGAGAATGAACCTGAATCTTAATCTTTCTAGTTCTAGTCCAAAATCTGAATTGCTACATCATAGATTAATCAATCAATTCACAATCTTTTTGTTGTGAAAAAAATAGGAGGAGGAGGTATGTTATGGATATGTTCGCCGCCATGAGTTATTTGTAAAAATAATAAAGGCAGGATACAAATAAATAATCTTAATTATCAGGGGAATGGGGCCATTAGTACTTACAACATTGTGTCCAGCATCTCTATTCGTCTTTCAGAAAAGAGCTGGCAGTTACATCAAATTGTTTTCCATGTAAATCTTAAATTCGTAGTCTCTTGAGAAGCTATCTCATTTGTTCAGGAACATACTTACAATACAACCACTACAGACATGGCATGTCTAAATTTATATTAATATTTCCTCTTTTTCAAGTTAATAGAGTTTTGACCATATTTTTTGTCCTTGAATATCAAAGATATCTACTTAATGTTCAGAAAACAGTTCTCTGAGTTCTGCTGATTAATTCACTAGCTTCAGTCATACAATAACACCATAATCAGACTATATGATAGCTTGATTTACTGACAATCTAATCAAAGTGTCACTGAAAGGTGTAATTTAATAATTAAAATTTGCATTAATCCAACCTCATTATGTTGTTTTGGCTAATTCAGAAAAGTTCTTTGTTTAGCACAAGATATTCAATCAATACTATCCCACAGTGTATAAAACACAAATACACCAAATGCTGAACAAAGAATTAATATGCTTGGTTAAAATTTTTATATTTTATTAGCGTCATTTTCAATATAAGACATAAATCAGTAATAGATTAGGTATAAATGTACATTGCAACCAAGTACTATAAAGTTAGATCTGCTCCAGTCCAGCTTCAGGCCTGGGTACAGCACGGAAATGGCATTGGTCGCGTTGGTGGATGATCTCTGGAGGGCTCGGGATAGGGGATATTCCTCTATCCTGGTCCTGTTAGATCTCTCAGCGGCTTTTGATACCATCGACCATGGTATCATGTTGCACCGGTTGGAGGGGTTGGGGGTGGGGGGCACCGTTTTGCAGTGGTTCTCCTCCTACCTCTCTGACCGGTCGCAATCTGTGTTGGCAGGGGGGCAGCGGTCGATCCCGAGGCGCCTTGTTTGTGGGGTGCCGCAAGGGTCGGTCCTCTCGCCCCTTCTGTTCAACATTTATGTAAAGCCGCTGGGTGAGATCATCCGTGGCTTTGGGGTGGAGTTCCATCAGTACGCTGATGACACTCAGCTGTACATCTCCACCCCAGGCCACCCCAACGATGCCGTTGAAGTGATGTCCCGGTGCCTGGAGGCCATGCAGGCCTGGATGGGGAGAAACAGGCTCCAACTCAACCCTTCCAAGACCGAGTGGCTGTGGCTTCCGGCGTCCCGATATAGCCAGCTGGTGCCATTGCTGGTTATTGGGGGCGAATCATTGGCCCCCATGGAAAGGGTTCGCAACTTGGGCATCCTCCTGGATACACGGCTGTCTTTAGAAGAGCATATGACGGCCGTGGCCAGGGGGGCTTTTTATCAGGTCTGCCTGATACGCCAGTTGTGTCCCTTTCTAGATTGGGACTCCCTAGCACGGTCACTCAGGCACTTGTCACTTCCCGCCTGGACTATTGCAATGCTCTCTACATGGGGCTCCCCTTAGGGTGCACCCGGAGGTTCCAGTTGGTCCAAAATGCGGCCGGGCAGGGGATTATGGGAGTGACGGGGCGCTCCCATGTGACACCTCTCCTGCGCGAGTTGCACTGGCTTCCTGTGATCTTCCGGGTGCGCTTCAAGGTGTTGGTTACTACCTTTAAAGCACTCCATGGCTGAGGGCCGGGGTATTTACGAGACCACCTTCTGCCGCCAATAGCCTCCCACCGGCCAGTTCGCTCACACAGAGAGGGCCTCCTCAGGGTGCCGTCGGCCAGACAATGTCGGCTGGTGACCCCCGGGAGGAGACCGTTCTCTGTGGCGGCACCTGCCCTCTGGAAAAACCTACCCCCAGAGATACGCACGATACCAGACCTCCGGACTTTTCGTCGGGCCCTTAAAACACATCTATTCCATCTAGCCGGGCTGGCCTGACTCCATCCTTGCGGTTTTAAATTTATAATTGGTTTTAATTGGGTTATTTTAAATTGATGGCCAAAATTATTTAATGTTTTTTAAATTGTTTTTAAATTTTATATGTTGTGTTTTTACTGTGGCTGTTCACCACCCTGAGTCCTGTTGGAGAAGGACGGTATACAAATAAAATAAATAAAATAAATAAATAATAAGGCAGATATCTTAATATGATTGAATGTGGCTGTGAGAGGGATCTAGTCGTCCTTATAGACAGCCACTAAAATATGAGTCAGCAAAAAGCCAATGCAGTCCTAGGTTGAATCAACAAAGGAATAGTATCAAATTCATGTGATGTATTAGTAGTACTGCTATACACTGCTTGGTAAGACCACATTTGGAATACTGCATCCAGTTCTGGTCAACACAATACAAAAATATTGAGACACTAGAAAGAGTGCAGAGAAGAATAACAAAGATGATTAGGGATTTGGATGCTAAAACATGATGAAATGGTTGCATGAACTGGGTATGACTACTCTAATGAAGAGAAGGACTAGGGATGACATGATAGAAGTCTTTCAATATTTGAGAGGCTGTTACAAAGAACACTGGGACAACATATTTTCCAAGGCATCTGAGGGCAAGACAAGAAGTAATGGATGGAAACTAATCAAAAAGAAAAAAGAAAAAATTGCTTAACGCATTGTAAGCCGCCCTGAGTCTTCGGAGAAGGGTGGCATATAAATCAAATAATAATAAAAAAAAGAGAGATCCAACTAAGAACTAAGGAAAAATTTCATGACAGTGAGAAAAAATGGATCAGTGAATGGCTTGCTTTCAGAAGTTGTGAGTGCTCCAATACTGAAGGTTTTTAAGAATAGATTGAGCAGCTATCTGTCCAGAATGGTATAGGGTCTTCTGCTTGGGCAGTGGGTTGGACTAGAATACTTTCAAGGTCCCTGATGTGACTTATGAACAAATATTCTGTTAATGAATAACACAGTGAGGGAAAGATATCTCATGGAAATGCACACTATTAAAAGAAATGGCTAGAAAATATAACACAGTGAAATTTTCTCAAAGTTTAGTTTAGATTTAAAAGCACAGTATATACTGATTTCTTACTGACCTAGCAGTAGCCATTCATGAGCTCTGGATCTAGTCAATCTGTCTCTGGGGGACTGCATAATGTTGTCTGCCTTAAAGAAGATGGTAGTGATCCTTCTGCTGAAAAGATCCTCACTGAGCACCAGTTATGACTTTACTTCAACCAAGATGTCCTCAGCCAAAATAATAGGTGGAGGAGTGGAGGAAAATATACTGGAAATTAGCTTAAATATGAAAATGCTGGAAATTAGTTAAAACAATAGATATGGGGTGAAGAAGAATATGCTGGAAGATAATTAAAATGAAGCGAGATGAGTATGAAATGATTCTGTGTAAAATGAAAAGTGTAATAGATGACAAGTTTAAGAAAATTAGATATAAGTTAACAGAGTTTAAGATTTAAAAACTTGATGAAATGGGTCTAGAGACAAAGGAGGATAGATAGAAGTTTGATTTATAAATGGAAATAAAAATAGAGTTGTGTTTATTTGGTCATTAAGATTAGTGGTGATAAAATAATAAGGTAAATACTTAGTTTAAGATGTTAGAATATTTGTTAAAAATTCGTGTTTTGATTTTTATGTTAAAAGATGTAATCGAGGAAATTTGGGAAAGAGTTGTTAAAGAGTCCTAAGTGAATGTACCTATTCATGACCGGACCAAGACTTCGTTCTTAAAAGATGTATTTTGTGTTTATGTTTTTAAAAAATAAAAAATATCTTTCAAAAAAAACCCAAACCAAGTTGTCCTCATGATCATGTCCTTACTTATACCCCAATCAGTCAAATTACCTTAATATGCTCTACATGGGCTGACTAGGAAGCCAGAGTTGTTACACAGCCCAATCAATGAGAATAAGATCTATTCTGAACTTGGTGCATTAATTTCCAGTAAGCTTCAGGGACCAATTCAAAGTGCTGATTATCCCTTTTAAAGTCTTTATAGTGCAACACCAGAATGAAATATTCAATGCCTTGTCAAAATTGAATCTGCCTACTCCATTCAGTTATTTAGAGAACTTCAGTTGGAGATTCCCATTCATGGAACAGAGGTCAGGTGACAGGTATTTTCAGAGTGATGTCCCTATTTTATGAAATACTCTTCCCTTGAAGATATGAAGAGGTCTTATTCTACATGCATTCAAAACACTAGCAAAACAGCATTGATCCAACAGATATTTGGTCCTATGGATAATTTAACTGAATTGTTTCTATCATGTATTAGATTTCTATTAATGATTTCTCTTGATTATGAATGATTTCTAGTGATTTTATTTTGACTTTGTTGTAACATACCCATTCCATTCGGGTTTGGGTGGGCTAGAAATATTATTAAATAAATAGATAAATGTGGTCTTCTTACATCTTTGATTGCTTTCCTTCATGGCTATCATTTCAACATGTTAGAAATTTGAGAGCATGAATTATAGCAAAGCAGTCAACTATTGAATTAATTGATTATTCATTGCAATGAAAGCAAAGTCAGTGCACAGTATTAGGAGTTATTATCTATCCATGGAGAACTACATCTACTTGGACTTTCTATTAAAAAGAATTGTCAATAACTAACAATGGACTGTGCAACCTTGGACAAAGGCACTCTTTTGTTCTTTCTTTCTTCATATGCTCTACTGTGACCTCAAGTCTACTCTTACATAATTAGATTTACTACTTTTATTACCATCAGAGCAAAGGGTCCAGCTAATCTAGTATTCTGAGTACAAGTAAAGGTGAAGGCAATTATCCTCTCTATATACAAAGTACCTGATCTCTCCTTTATGTCTAGTGAAATGGGGTATCCACTGGACACTGTTATCATTACTGAACTGAATCCACAACTGAACAATCCACAACTGAAGCTATCTTGAAAGTGTCTCAGCTATAAGGGTATCCATTGCTGCTATCAACCTTGCTGATTCAAGTAATCCATATTTTTATTTCTATTTTGACATATCATACTCCTGTATTATTTTTCAAAGTATGTATGATATTCAAATTAAAAGCCTGTTTTTAAAATAAATCCAAAAAGATTGATAACTCATGTTGTATATACAGCTTGACATAACTAAAACACCAAGGTCATTTTGACCTGCCATGTAACAGAACATTGTTTGCTCTGTAAAAATGAAAGAAAAAAAGGAGGAACCAAACTGAGTCATGTTTTAGTCAGCAGTTGAAAATGAAGGGAATGTTTTGAGAAATAAAATTAAAAATACATTATAATAACTGAGGAAAAGCTGATCATTAAATATGTCCTGTAGTTCAAACGCAGCTGGAACGCTGATTCTTCTCTTTTGCTAATCATTTATTTTAATTGCAGGGGTGCTAGGCTCTCTGTAGTTCAGAGGTTTTCTGACATCCTTTATTCTGACAAAACTAATTACCAGAAACAAAAAAACCTGACCTTAAAGTACAGTTCATGGCACCCCTCAAAGGTATACTTTCCAAAATGTGCAGAAATTGAATGCAGTCTGAAACTGGCAAGGATTATGTAACCTTTGTAAGCATTGCTTAGCCTATGTAATATAGTCTTCTACTTCTGTTTAAATTTCTTTTATGGTGCATAGAAACCACATTTGTCAGTTGAGTGTATTTTAAGTTTTTATTAGCTTTATTTCACACAACATGTTTAACAAAAAGTCAATTTGACACATAAACATTTGGTGAGCCATTCACAAACAGCACTCTGTGAAAAAAATTTAGAAAAAAAATCTTACCAATCCAAGGACATGTTAGGTTAGGCTTTATTATATTATTATTCACAGCTGCATGAATTAGCTTTTCAAATGGGGAATAATTAACAGCAACTATTTTATATACAGTAAAGAGGGAGGATGAGGGAGAGAGCTTAATAATAGCAAATATAAAATCTATTTGTTGTATTCTTGAAAAATATACCATTAACATTCAAGCCACTCACAAATTTTTAAGTGGTGAAATTCTCCCCCTCCCCTTTTAAAATTAGGGAACATTTATTACCCTATTTTTTCTAAAATAAGACATCCCCTGATAATAAGCCCAATTGGGCTTTTGAGCGCATGCACTAAAATAAGACACACACACCCCAAAAATAAGCCCTCCCTGAAAATATTTAAACACACATGCAGCCGGTCCCTGCCACTTCCTCTGATTAGGGTTAGGGAGACAGAACTGGAAATCAGGTAAGATGGCAAGAGGTCTTGCTCCACATGCCCCAGATAAAAAGACATCCCCGAAAATAAGGCCAAGCACTTATTTCGGGGTTCAAAAAATATAAGACAGGGTCTTATTTTCGGGAAAACACGGTATTTAATTATATATTTGTCTTAGCAATAGGACTCCTTTGGGCACAGGGCACATCTGGGATTTGGTTATGGGCACTCTTTTGTAAAATATGTGTTGAATAGTACTTGCCACTCACAAAATGGCATGGGGATATGGCAATTAAAAATAATTAATTACAGCAGAATTTTACCTGCTGCCACCTGCAGCACCTTTCTCTCACAGGATGCTCTTTTCTAGACAGGTTTTACAATTATAAACAATGCCCAAGGCCCTCTGCTGATTTGAGGACTTGTCCCAAGGACCTCACTGGACTTTCTCAAATTCCTTAACAAAAATGGCAGCATGGGATTTTCTATCCAGAATTGGGATTTTGTTAAGAGAGGGGAAATTCCTTTTCTCTCCTCCATGGATAATTCAGCAAAACTAATAAAAAGAACCATTTCCTGATTCACTGGTACTGTTTTATTACTAAATAGTGACTACCAATTTTCTATTCTTTCTGTTTCCAATCATTGCCATAACCTAATACAATATGTGGCAAAAAAAATTTCATAGTGAAACAGCTCTCATTGGAATTAGGATAAGAGTGCTTGATAAGAAAAAAATGCTACCTTAGCATACCTACACCTTGTCTCAGTCATGAGCATGAGCAAAAAATGAAAGGAAGGAACATCACAGAGGTATGACAGAAAGAAGAAAACGTGCCAGACCACATGTTTGCCATGACTAGATGTAACTGTGATCAGGCTTATGTTGCTTTTCCCTGCTTCAATTTCCTGTTCTCTTCTGGCTCATGTTTCTTTTCACTTGATGTTTATTTGCACTTTCCTCTGTCATGTTATCAACTTATACTTTCCTTCAGCTCAACTCTCTCAGTATTGTTGTCTTTGGTCCCTTGCCTTTATCTCTCTGTGTTTCTCTTGTCCTGTCTTTCTTTCTTTCCTTGCCGAAAATCAAAAATATTTCCTATTCACATTCATTTTACTAAATTGCAGTACAAAATAGTAGTCTGTATTGGCACATTTAATTTCCAAGATAAACTTTCCTTTGAATGATTCCATACGTTTTCTTAGAAAAAAATTAAATCCAAATTCCTGTAAGATTATTGCATATAGGATGGGGCAGAATAGCTCTGTGGCAGCAGAATTGAGCAGGATGAGAAGTGGAGTAGGTTTTTTTTTAGAAATAGAAGATAAATCAAAGCATAAAAAACTGAAAGGAAGAGGAAAGCTAACAAGAGTTAAAGCAAGTGAAAAGCAAGAGTGGGAAGGAAGAGGACAAAGATGGGAAAGACAGCAAGAAGGGAGTCATGAAAAAGGTGAAAGGAGTGAGATGCAGAGAAAAAGAGCAGAGAGAAACTACAAGACACAAATAAGTATGGAGATGACAGCAAGGATAGAAAGACAGAAGAGAGAGATGACAGGAAGAAAAGATATAGATAGTAAACCTGCAAGAAATTATGATTAAGAGGCACAACAGGTATGATAAGTAAGAAAACTACAGCAGTGAGAACCAAGAGATACAGTAACTGCAAGAATAGATTATAAGAAGAGAACTTGGGTTACCCTATAGCAGTGCTGGTGAACCTTTTCAGCACCGAGTGCAGAAATGGGAGCACACGCGTGTGCACGTGTGTGTGCCAGAAACCAGAAGAGCAGCCTCCTGGTGTGCATGCATGCACCGGGAGTATGATCTTCCGGTTTCCAGTACATGCATGCCTACTGGCCACATGGTCTTCTGGTTTCTGGCACAAATGTGCACAGGCAGACCAGCTGGCTGGTGTGCATGCATGGGCCAGAAACCAGAAGAACAGCCGCCTGGTGCGTGTGCGCGCGCTGGGAAGATGATCTTCCGGTTTCCGGAACGCACAGGCGCACTGGGCACCTGGTCTTCCGGTTTCTGGTGTGCATGCGCACAAAGACCAGTTGGCCAGTGTGGATGCATGTGCCAGAAACTGGAGATCATCTTCCCGGCATGTGCATGTGCACTAGGCGGCTGCTCTTCTGATTTCCGGCACTCCCGCGTGCATGAAAGCCAGCTGGTTGGCCTGCTGGAACCTGGAAGAGCAATGGGCAATGGTTTGCATGCCCAGAGAGATGGCTCTGCATGCCACTTCTGGCACATCTGCCATAGGTTCGCCATCACGGCCCTATACAAAAAGTCAAGGAGAATCTGGAGGTATCATTTTAATTATAATTTTTTAAAAACACATAAGCTTGTGTGAACTGCAGCTCACTTCATCAGAAATATTGGATGAATTTTGTAGACACCAGACAAAAAGGTAATTATAGTAATTGAACAGGAATAATAGGAACAAAGCAACCATTACTCAGCCTGCACTTAGATGCATTTGATATAGACTGCTGGACAAAGTTTTAAACATTCATGCTAGAATTTTTTGATTGCTGGGAAGATTTTATTCTGCCTGTAACATTTGAAAGATTTACAACAATGAAGAAGTAAGCAAACATTGGATTTAAAAAACAAAAGAAAAGAAAACCCCAATTACTTGGAACAATTTCCATATCCCTGACTAAATTATGGTTCAGTAGAAGAGAAAAACCTGAAGATTTCAGCAATACAAGTAAAAGTTTCAAAATATTGCACAAATTCTAGGATAGACAGACAGACAGATGATGATAGATAGATAGATAGATAGATAGATAGATAGATAGATAGATAGATAGATAGATAGATAGACAGACAGACAGACAGACAGACAGACAGACAGACAGACAGACAGACAGATAAAGATGGGATGTGGCACCAATAAAAATCCTGAAAAAAACTATTTGGTGAATCTTTGGTAACAAAAAAATAACAAAATTTATTTAATGTTACAATCATATGCAATTGGTACACTGATAAATTACATATTTTCATAATTATTCTATACTATAAAAGCTAAATAATAATACAATACTCTGGTTAATATATTATCTTTAATATTTATTATTGTAAAGTACAAATTTAGATTTTATATAGCACGAGAAAATCTCAGCGTATAACATATCTCAGACTGCACTATATTAAGTCCTTGAATTAATAAGTAATAACTAATTCTTTGTGCTAGTAATTAGCACTAGGATCTCTCAGGGGTAATACCAAAAATATTAATTAAAAATGAAGACTAAGGCAGAAAATAAGATAATTACAGGGGGAAGGCAAGGGTGTGGGCCTGTTACACACGCAATGACTAAATTGATCAGCATTACATAAAAGCAAGCAGCTCCTCAATGGGGATTTTATACTCTGACAAAGTTGGTACGGGCCGACGAAAGCTTAGCACAAGTTTTAAAATAAAAAATTTTAAACTTTTAAATGTTCTGGAGATTGTGATGTCTATCGCTTCTTCTATAACTATACCTGGAACTCGCATCTTTAGGACAATTCTTTATTTATACATATATATATACATATACATACATACATACATATATATAACCTCCAATTTTACGCAGGAGAAAACCCGAATATATATATATATATATATATGTGTGTGTGTGTGTGTGTGTGTGTGTGTGTATGTGTATGTGTATATGTATATGTATATATATATATATGAGGCTATCAGGGATCATGTTGACTAGTCCTGCCCGTGTTACCACTATTTGTAAGCTATCTTGGAAGGATTTGTATCCTAACATATGAAATATAATTTAATGCACTATGGGTTTAGAAATATGATCAGAAATTGACAGTCCTATGCCCTTTACCACATGCTTTTAAATATGTCTGTTGCAGAGACAGGGGTGCAGGTGGGATTTTTTAATCTAAATTTGAAAATGTTAGATGCTGCAGTTTTCATAGTTCCCACTGGGAGTTTGAGGAAGTGAAAGGGTTTTGGCACAGACCTGTAGATATTTTAGTTATGTAAGATCAGGCTTGAACTGCTTTTCTGTGTTAGACTGCCTGCTTTAGTAAGTTAGAAGAACACATACATGTGCTCCAGAAATTGTGGAAAAGAATATGTTAGTAACGCTAACCAGAACTTACATAGCAGGAAGGTTTATCTAATGTAACAGTTTTATATTCATACAGTTAAGTAACTATATAAATCATAGAAGACTAGTACATTGCATTATATATAATCAGTTTAATAAAGTGTATATATTGTTCACATGATCTGTTTGTTCTATTATTAGAATTTTTAAAGAGCTCTTTTTGAAGAAAAATCACAACTTAGATTTATTCAATGTTTCATATCTAAATCAAATAAATCTCAGTATGCTTATTCAGAAACATGAATTTCTGAATTCTGAATGCTTATTCAGAAATATGTAAAATGTCTGGATAAGCTATAAGCTCCCCTATTGTCAGCAAATTTAAATACCTGGGTAATAAATCAACTATTTGAATAAGCCTGGAATTTACTGCAGCCAACAATACAAATCGCAGCTAGTTTATTGTAAATTTCCCTGCTTGCATTCCACATAAAAAGGTTTGGTAAAAGGGCAAAATTCACAATGCAGTGACTCTGACTTACTTGTTGATGGGAACTAATCCTTATAGGTGGGAAATACTTTCAGATGTGGTTCAATTTGTGTAAACTATTCCTATGTGGAAATGGTACACTCAAAATACGTTAGAAGATAAATTAGACTTGTACAACTCATTCACAAGTACATGTTTCCAATAGGCTGCAGACGTCATATTATGTATAATGCTATATGTATTACTTTTAAATCTTTGTTGGATATCAGCTTTCTATTTTACACTAAAAAGTTGGTTGATTGCCAACAGAACTTTAATTTGACATGCTCTACAGATGACAAGGTCAGAGTTAAATAAGTTGCTTGATGCGAGTCCAAGAATTTAGACTTAGGGAGTCTGGAATTGGAAGAGTCTGTGTGTTCTATTGCCTAGAGCCTAGGCAAATGGATATTATATATTTTATGACCTATGGATCAAAATTTCACACTGTATGACAGTGGATTGAAATTCTTTGTAACAAACAATAAAAATATGCAACTGTAGGATACATATGCCTATATGTATCCTATATGTATGACTCTTGAAATTTACCCAATTCTTTTGTGCAGTTGCACAGTTCATGGTTTCAGATCTCTTAAATTTTAATTTAATTCCCTACATTGTACAATGTCCTTTGTCAAGATTTTCATGCATGTCTTGTTGCCCAATGCCACCGATTTAAGGCAATTTCTTAAAATGCTACAAAGTCATGATGTACAATATTTTGGAATAGTGGTATAAGATCAGATATTTCTTGATTTAAATGAAATGATATCATTTGATGGGTAAAATTTTCTAAAAAGCTATAAGCATTTTAGTCAAAAATAGATTAATATCATTAAATATAGCTATTTCCTGTGAATATTTAATGCTAACCAACAACATTTTGCATATAAGATTAACCAATATAGTAAGTTAGGTAGAAAAATAATTATCTCATGAATAATGAAGATTCAAATATATTAGGCTGGTAGTTTGGGGAGAATTGAAGGCAATGCTTTTTCCATTGTTGCTGCCAGATACGCATTTGTTTAGATTTAAGGAAAGCTGTCCCATAGGCTTTGAAGGCATTAGAAAATCAATTCTGTCCTTCAAAAAAATTCTGACTTCCAACTGTAAATTATCTTTCCCAATATTATTTTAATAAAGAGATTATCAGGAATATTTGTGTGGAAAGCAGTTGTATCTTATCGTTATCATGGAGAGAAGAGCAGAGTGTTAGGAGAAGCAGTGGAATAAGGGAGGGATCTGTTGCAACTGCCTATGCCCTATCTCAACACTTAGTGTTGCAGCAGAGCAGAGAAAGTGGTAGGGCATATGAAAAATTTCCAATAGCCATGACAGATGATGAAGTATAGTACTTGTTAGTATGCTATATAAGCCATGTCTTCCAGCACAGGATAAGGCGTTAATAGGCATATGGTAACCAGTAAGAAAACCAGTACTTAAAATAAACCCAGGTCTTATCATTTTAAAAGTTTGTATCAGGAGTGAAATATAGCAGGTCCTGACAAGTTCTGGAGAACCGGTAGCGGAAATTTTGAGCAGTTCAGAGAACTGGCAAATACCATCTCTGTCTGGCCCCAGAGTGGGGTGGGCATGGAGATTTTGCAATATCCTTCCCCTGGAGTAGGATGGGAATGGAGATTTTGAAATATCCTTCCCCTGCCACGCCCACCAAGCCACACCACACTCACCAAGCCACGCCCACAGAACCGTTAGTAAAAAAATTTGGATTTCACCACTGCTTTGTATGTACAATATATTTTCTGTCACAGGATCCAGATGAAGCATCAAAAGCCACGAAGTAAACCACACAATTTCAAAATCTGGCAAACCATTCAAAGCTCACCATATTTACTTGCCTCAAGAAAAGTGTCTTTCTGTATTTTTCTCCACAGCCAAATGTTCATTATCAGCCTGATTTCTTAGCACATGACCACAACAGATTGTATATCATTGATGAGTCAATCATTTGAAACTTGTCATTACAGAAGCCTTTATTCAAATTATTTTATCATCACACATTTTTATTTGAAAGTACTTTTTTTTTTCATTTGGGCGGAAACAGCTTGGAAAGCCTAATTTAATTTAAAAAGTTTTGATTTTAAGGTGAACTTTATTTAGAGCTTTTTGATGATTTGTTTTGTAACTTTACCGCATTGACTGTGTAACTCTAAATATACTTGCAAGTACAAAACCTAGCTGAGGAGAAGCTGTGAGCAAATGTATTAAGAAAGCAGTGTAATCTGATGTATAATGAGAACTGAAGCTGTAGAATGAGGCTAGGATAGCAACACATTTCCATTCATAGTTTATCAGCTCCTATCTTGCTTTGAAATTAATAGCACATTCCCTTCAGAGTCAACCTGTTAGGTGACATTTAGAATTGATTTATATTTAGTTATTACAGATTTGCTCATAACTACTCTGCTAAATGATACTTAATATTTACCTTTGAGACTGTAATGTACCTTTTCTAAACATTGAATGTTAGTGAGAATTATGCTCAAATTGATCAATGAGATTACTTTAAATCTTATTGCATCCTTACTGGTAAAAAAAAAAACTTCATTATATATGCCCTGATCTATTGTTCAGATGTTATTTCTAAACCCATAAAGAGCTCTTCCCAAGACATCACCTTTTTTGGTTAATCTATGATTGGAAAGAGTAATTTCTTTCCTGCTGGTTATGTTATTAGCCCTTGAGCTCCAGGGAATTGGAGACATGGTTAGTTAGATCCATTACTGAACTGGCTATTTTTATCCTCTCTTCACCTAGGGTTTGTATCTCTGTTTTTATAATATTTACATTTAATGTGGTTTTTATTTTTTTATATTACGGGTTTTTATATGGGTTTGGGGCATTTTTGTGTGCACCCAGAGTCAACTTCAGGGCAGGTATATAAATCTGATAAATAAACCCACCCACCTGTGCCAAATGTTCCCATTGCTGCTGTCCTACACTTCCAAGCAAGCAAACCAACAGCCTAAGAGTTTCTAATGGCATAGAATAATTAAGCTTCCTAAAAAATATAATGAAACAGGAGGACCATAATATAGCTATCCAGAATACCTTTCTGTTCCTGATCAAAATGTTGTAATGTTTACAGGTGCAGCTACAAGATTATTCAAATATGAATATTGTTGTAAAAGATAAAGATTTCATATTCAATTAAAATGATACATAAATCATAATATATATAAGGCTATTGATTATGCTATTTGTGTTCTGCCAAATTTAACAGAATTTACTGTTAAGCCTCCAGCCTCCAGCTCATACTCCATGTATGCATATGCTGATGGCACCCATTACAATAAATGAAATATACCTATATTACTTGCAGCCCGTTAATATAATAGCTGTCGGTATAATAAGCATGTTAGACTTGGCTTACGGTGAGTTGAAGACCAGGCTAAAATTTTGCATTGTTGCAGTTCCATTGTCACTAGTTTATAAATCAAGAATTCAAGTGAGGAGTATATAAACTGGAAATAGCATCTAAAGAATAGGACAGAATCACAAAGGGGCAAAAAATATGTTCAGGATAGAAAAATGCAGATTAAAAAATCAGACAATTTACAAAATGAAACAGAAACCTTTCTGATTCTAAGCAACCTTAGATTTAGTTTAAACATCTGAAGGTCCCCAAAAATAAAAACCTTGGAAAATACTGATTCAGTCTAAAAAATTTAGCAAAAATGTTTTGTCTCAAGACTTTGCATTTCTAGTCTAAATTCAGCTTGATAAAGAACGCAGGTTTTTTTTCTCTGCTTTTCTTTTTGTTTGTTTCTTTTCTTTACCAGATCACTAAAATCCAGAGAGGAAAAAAGCTTTCAATAAAGTCTTGCAATACTTCAGTGTTCTTAGATTTCAACCATTGAAATCTTATTTTATTTTATAGGGAGGGAAGGAGGGAACATCTTTTCACCGCTTAATAGGTATTATAGCATCTTCAAATGAAACACAGCTGATTTCTATTATACTTAAATCTACATATGAATTAAAAATACAAACAATGATCCAGATACCATCTGTTAATTAGGTAATCTGATTTCAGACTTGATTTATTCTGCAAGAATAGCATTGAATAACTTAATAATTGAAACACAATACTTCCCCCCACTTCCAAGACCTAATAATATTGTAATCCTGCCTTGAAACTGGGGTCATTGTGACCTTTTATCAATGAAGCTCACATTTGAACAGTTTCTCACATGCTTGTTCCTTCTTGGACAAAACCTCAAAAATCAAATAATCATCCATGCTGCAGTAGATGATTATTAACTTAGGGAGTTCTTGGCTTCATCTTCAAGAAGGTTAAACTGACCTTAAATGACAGTAGAATATTATGGATGCGTACTGTTGTACTTCATGCAGAGTTTTTTCATATATATATATAATGAATTCAATGGTGTGTTCTTAGAAGAGGCAGTTCTTCTCACTGCCTTCTATTTAACTGCCAAACTAGACAGCAAGGTTAATCTAAAACAGTGGGTTGATTATTTTCCATGCAGTGCAATTCCTGTCCTCCACTATACATTTCTATCAAATTTGTTACAATCATTCTCCCCACTTTCTTGCTACTTTCATTGTCCAAATAAATAAAAAGTTAAGGATTACAAAAATACTCACCTGAATCATACAAAGTTTGGTATATGATGATATGAAAAAAACAGAATCAGATTGTTTAGGAGCACAAAAACCGGAATATGCCCTAATGTATTCTAGTAACTGCTTAATTTCAGGAAGAAAGGAAGATTTTGTTAGATTTTTATTCATGTGAGTGAAAGCAACATCCATGACTTGGCAAGCAGCTAAAACACTTGCATGCAGTGCACATACAAATATAATGTCAATGTTTTCAAAAGACTAATGTATATATTAATAAAACAACACTAACAATATTCCACCAATCCATGTCAGAATAAGTAGAAAGACACAGTATATATTTACAGCCAGCCTAAGGAAAAAGGAGGATAATTTAATTTCCTAGATTACTATACTAACAAAACAAGTCTTTTTATACATCTTCATATGTAGAGCTGAGGATATAATTAAATTATTCACTAACCTCTGAAACATTCTTCCTTAGTCAAACTACAAAGGTTGATTATGACAAATGACTACTGCAGTTTTCAGGAACAGATTCTATTGCAAATAGTTCCAGCAAATGCACTTACTTAGATATGTTAACAAATAAGAAGCCTTATTCAGAGAAGTATTGATGATGTGTTGAGTTTTGGGAAATGCAAGCAACATTTCCAAAACATCAGAAACATACTGAGTAACCATGCTGGAGTAGTTTATCATAGTTATTAATGTCTATTTAGTTCAAACAATGTTGATAATTTCAAGATTGCAGAAATTAGGAAATCTATTATCTATCTATATCCATCCATCCATCCATCCATCCATCCATCCATCCATCCATCCATCCATCTACCTATCCATTCATCCATCATGTCTTCTTTAATTTATATGCTCTTTGGGGAGGGGTCCATGTTCATCCTGATGACTATTCAGACCAGAGATTTTTGAAGTGGTTTGGCCATTGTCTTTTTTCTTGGGGCTAAGAGAAAGTGATGGGTCCTCAAAGTCTCTTATTTTCTAGCCTTAAGCACTGCACCAAACTGGCTCTCTAATTCCAAAATATTATTGACATAAAAAGAAGCTATGAAAGAAGGTTCTTTGAATTTGACACTTCAGTATACATAGTGTGAAAATCTTCTTAAGTTAAAAACAATTTCAAATGCATAGTCTCCACTAAGGGTGTAAGCTGAAAAATCAAAGATGATTATTAAAATCTCTTTATATATGTTAAAGAATTTGATTGGAATTTGCATTATGCCATTTTAAATCATTGGTCAATTAACTGGAATTCTGTGCTAGATCTAGAAGTTGCTTTTCAGTGTTTAATGAACAAACCATTACCATCTCTACCTGGACATAACAACACTGAGCATAAGAGTATGTGCACTAGACATGTGCATTTGATTCTATTAGTTTGTACACTTCAATATTAGTAAACCTAGAAAATACAGCAATTATTTCACTTCTCATGATTATAGTAGCCCCCTCAAAGCAAGATCAGCTGCTGAAGAGCCTGTAGTACAGTGGACTAAAGCACTGTTATTAACATCTGCTGCTTGCAATTACTGCAAGTTCAAATCTCACCAGGCTCAAGGTTGACTCAGCCTTCCATCCTTTCAAAGGTAGGTAAAATGAGGACCCAGATTGTTGGGGCAATAAGCTGACTTTGTATAAATATACAAAAGTATGAAGGCTATTGCTTAACATATTGTAAGCCGCCCTGAGTCTCCGGAGAAGGGCGGCATATAAATTAAAGCAAAAAAATAAAATAAAATCAGGAGTTAGGGGTTTCATATGATATATATGTGTACACATTCATGTTTACACATTTACACATTTAAACTTATTTATATACACATTCTATGGGATGCACATTGATCAACTTTTATTTCCCCCTTCCTTCTTTCCACCCTCCCTGAGTTATATGAGTTATATGGGCTAGATATCACATTCAATGGCAACATAAATCCTACATATTATATTTCACAGATTTAAAACAATCCACAAGTAGGCCAATTTTATTTATCATATTGCTGAATGATAGAAACTGAATAATGTGTACAATTGATATTGTTGGGCAGCCAAGATTAAATCTCAAAACTTCCTTACTGCTGTTTTCTTTTTCTTTTTTTTTTCTATTGAAAAAGTTTTAAAACAAACACAATTTCCCCACAACCCTCCCACCCAACCCCCCCCGACTTCCCAGAACAGAACACAAGGTATTTCTATTAACTTTTAACAATAAACTAAATTGCTTAACCAATCATTAAACTAACACCCCCTAAAAAAAAAATTCTTAACCCCCATATATAAAATCCTGCTTCTTAGACATAAAACTTCTAATATCACTTATATAGCGCTTATACAAATAAAAGAAATCATTCATAAGCTATTTGATATTTTTGGTCTGATACTTATTTTGTATATAATCAATCCATCTTCTCCAGTCCTGTATATACCTTTCTTGTGTGTGATCCTTCAAATATGCTGAAATTTTAGCTATTTCAGCTAAATTAGTTACTTTCAATATCCAGTCATCAATAGTAGGCAAAAAGTCCTTCTTCCAATGTTGTGCTACCAACAATCTTGCTGCTGTTATCAAGTTCAAAATCAGTTTAGTCTCTGCAACTGTACAGTCCATAGTTATACCCAATAAGAACAACTGTGGAGTAAATTTCAATCTCTTTTTAAGAATATTCTGCATCACCCACCAAATCTTTATCCAAAATGCTTTGATTTTTCTACAAGTCCACCATATATGATAATAAGTTGCATCATCACAGTCACATCTCCAACATTTAGCTTGCACATTAGGATACATACATGATAATTTTTTGGGATCTAAATGCCATCTATAAAACATTTTATAAAAGTTTTCTCTTAAATTTTGTGCTTGTGTAAATTTCACATTTCTAATCCAAATCTTTTCCCAAGTCTCCATCATTACTGGCTCTTGAAAGTTTTGTGCCCATTTAATCATACAGTCTTTAACCAGTTCTGTCTCAAAGTCTATTCCCAATAAAGCATTATACAACCTTTTAATATGCATTTGTTTTTGATCTCTAATTTGTTTTACCAAATTCTCTTCATTTTGCACAAAGCCAGTTTTTTGATCTTCCTTCCATCTAGCTTGAAGTTGATCGTACTGAAACCATGAATAAATTATACCTTCTTCTCTCAATGTATCTAAAGGTTTCAAATACATTACTTCCCTTTCCATAATAAGAAGCTCTTTATAAGTAATCACCTCCTGTTTTTGTTCTATACTTATATTTTCTATTGCATGTCTAGGATTTGCCCATACAGGTATCTTATAATTTAACTTATATTGATATTTTTTCCAAACCCTCAACAAAGCATTTCTAAGTATATGAGCCTTAAATACTTTATCCACTTTTTTGTCATATAACAAATAGGCATGCCATCCATATAACAAATCATAACCTTCTAGATTCAAAATTCTCCCCTCAGTTAAGTTAAACCAGTCACTAATTTGTGATAAGACCGCTGCTTCATAATATAGTCTTAAATTAGGCATTTTGAGACCCCCTCTTTCACGTGTATCTTGTATGATTTTCATTTTTATTCTGGGTTTTTCCCAGCCCAAATGAAAGTATTAACACCTTTCTGCCATTCTCTCAGATTTTCATCTTTCTTAAGCACAGGTATCATTTGGAACAAAAATAAAAATCTAGGTAACACATTCATTTTAATTGCTGCAATTCTTCCCAATAAAGACAACTGTAATTTTTTCCAATTCTCCATATCCTTCTGTACCTTCTGCCAAAGAACCTCATAGTTATTTTTGTATAATTTTGTATTTGAAGCTGCTATGTATACTCCTAGATATTTAACCTTTTTAACTATTTCAAAATCTGTTAATCTTGCTAGTTTATCTCTTTCAAGTATAGACATATTTTAACTATCATCTTTGTCTTATGTGAATTAACTTTAAATCCTGATACTTTCCCGTATTGATCAATTATATCCAATATATATGGAGCCGACTCTATAGTTTGGGATAGGGTAACAACCAAGTCATCTGCAAATGCTCTTAATCTATAATCTTGATGTCTAATTACAATACCCTTCAATTCTTCTGAGTCACGTATCTCATTCAATAGTACTTCCAAAGTCAAAATAAACAACAATGGGGACAGAGGACACCCCTGCCTTGTTCCTTTCTCAATTCTAAAAACCTCTGTTAAACCTCCATTGACTATAATTTGTGCTGTTTGCTGCTGGTATATCGCTCTAATTGATTGTGTAAAATATTCCCCAAAGTGCATTTTCTCTATTATTTTAAACAAAAATTGCCAGTTCAAGCGATCAAATGCCTTCTCTGCATCCAAAAATATAAACGCTGCAGGGACTTGAATATTTTTTTCCAAATATTCCAGTAAGTTTACAATTTGTTTAACATTATATTTCATTTGTCTCCCTTTCATAAACCCTGATTGGTCATTATGAATTATTTGTTGCATAACTGGCATTAATCTATTAGCTAGTATCTTAGCAAAAATCTTATAATCAGTATTCAGAAGTGAAATTGGCCTAAAATTCTCAGGTTTGATGGAATTTTGATCCTCCTTTGGAATTAGTGAGACAAAGGCTGTTTTCCAGGAAGGTGGTACTCCTCCTCCTACTTGTATTTTATTAAATAAGATTTTGAGTGGTTCTAGCATTTCAGATTGTAAATGTTTATAATAAACAGCTGTTAGTCTATCTGTTCCCGGAGCCTTACCTATTTTTAATTGTTTAATTGCCCCAACAATTTCCTCGGAAGTTATTGGCTGATTCAATCTCTCTCTCTGTTCCAGCGTTAATTCAGGAATCTCCATCTTTAAATATCTATCAATATCAACATCTTGAATTACATCTTTATCATATAACTTTGTATAGAACTCCAAAAAAGCCTTTTTTATTAAATTCTGTTGATAAATCTCCTTACCTCTAAATTCTATCTTATCTATAACACGTGATTTTTGTTTTTTTCTCATCGTGTAAGCCAACCATCTCCCAGGTTTATTAGCATTACAAAATGTATTATGTCTGGCATATTGTATGCTGGTTGCTACCTGCCCAGCCATTAACATATTAAATTGCTCTCTTAAGATATTAATCATATCTTTTGCCTTTTTATCTCCCGGGTTAATTATAAGCAATTGTTCTTTCTTTTTAATTTCCTCCTCTATCTCTTTCCGTCTGTTTTGTTGTTTTAGTCTATATTTATTGTTCAAGAAAATTAATGTTCCTCTCATATATGCCTTACTCGCATCCCATACCATCTCCATCGAGGTTCCTTTATTCATATTGTTAACAAAAAATTCTTTCATTTGTTTTTTAAGTTCACTCAAGTTATCTTCATATCTAAATAAATTCTCATTTAACCTCCAAGACCTCCTTTCCCCTCTTTCCTGCTCTAGTTCCATCCAAACCGGGCTATGATCAGTTAAAGTTCTTGGACATATCTTCGTATTCTTCACCCTAGAAAAAAGATCATTTGTGGTTAATATAAAATCAATCCTAGAAAAAGATTGATGCCTATCTGAAAAAAAAGTAAAATCACTTTCCAATACGTTCCTTTCTCTCCAAATGTCTCTGAGCTCCATATCCTCCAAAATATCAAAAAAAGATTTAGGCAACTTAGCACGCATGGGTGTCTTGGAAAGACTTTTTTTATCTTTCTGGGTATTTATTATCCCATTCCAATCACCCATTAGAAGTAAAGATCTATAATCCCATTGTAGTATTTTAGTATGTAAAAGTTTATAAAATTTGTCTTGTTGTTGATTAGGTGCATATACTCCAATTACAAGCAGCTTCCCATTCTGTGTTGTTAATTCGATTGCAATATATCTACCTTGAGTGTCAGCCTCAATTAAATTGGCCAATAAGCCTCTTTTAACATATATAACTAGGCCATTTTTCTTCTCTGGTGCTGATGCCACAAAATGTGTACCTAATTTCGAATTTATCAAGTACTTTTGATCTGAGGATTTAATATGCATTTCTTGCAAACAAATAACATCATTCTGAAATTGCTTCAAGTAGTGAAATATTTTCTTTCTTTTTTGTGGAGAATTTAAACCGTTGACATTCCAAGATAAGAATGTCAACTTACTGCTGTTTTCTTAGGCTCTAATAAACTGTTGTTTTCTTAGGTTCTAATAAATTGCATATTTATTTTGTGTACATCTTATTTCATAAGAAATAAGAATTTAAAAATATAAATAGAGCCCTGTTGGATCAGACTCCTGGCTTATCTAGTCCATCAGTCTGTTCTTCCGGTGTCCACCGACTGCACGAGGAAATCCACTAGTCTTCCAACAGATCGCATTCAGGGGCAGTTCACATCAACAGCAAGACTAAAAGTCATTGATTCCCAAAACTTCTGTGAATTGGCCCAGTCCTTTTCTGAAGCCAAGTTAATAGCCAGCATCACATGTGACTGGAGTAAATTCCAAAGATTAATTATGTGTTGTTTAAAAAATAATCATTTTGTCCAGTGGTGGGATTCAGCCAGTTCGCACCACTTCGGGAGAACCGGTTGTTAACTTTCTGAGCAGTTTGGTGAACTGGTTGTTGGAAGAAATCATTAGGGCAGAGAACCGGTTGTTAAATTATTTGAATCCCACCACTGATTTTGTCTATCCTGATATTTCCTAGGTTCAATTTCATTGAATGACTTCTGGTCCTAGCATTTGGGGAAGAAGGGGAATTGATTGTCACTCGCTTTATCTACATAAAGATGCATAAACACTTCAATCATTTTTCTCAATCACTTTCCCTCAAACTCACTTTCTTCCTAAAGCTAAAGACTAAAACCCCAAGTATCACAATCTTTCCTCACTGGGAAGCTGCTACATTCTCTGGTTACCTTAACTGCCATTCTCTGAACCTTCTCTAGATCTTCTATAACCTTTTTTAGTAGTAGCAACCACCACACAATATTCAAGATATGGTTGTGCCATTGATTTATGTAAGGAAGGGCATTATAATATTAGCACCCTTCTTTTCAACTACATTTTTATCGTTCCTGAAATGCTGCCTTTTTTAGTAGATGCATACCCTTTTACTGAACTGTTTACTATTACTTCAAGATAACAGTTGCTGCTCTCTTTGATCCCATTAATTTGTATGAGTAGTTAGAATTTTTGGCACCAATGAGCATCAATGTACATTTGTTCGTACTGAACAACATATATCACTCCCCTAATGTGCAGCAATTCTTTTGGAGCTCTTTGCAGTACCTTATTTTTCTTTACTCTGCACACACACTTATAGGAATGCTCTATATCTCACAAAAATTCTATATCAGCATGATATCAATGCCAATAATGAATAGACAAATATTAGGAAGATTTCAACTCTTATGGTGGACAAAATACCAAGTGTTGTCTCTAACATAAGTAAATATTCTAGATTAATAATTTTCAGGTTCTCCTAGGTATCAGTAGTGATAAGGATTAATATGTAATGATTCTTATGGTTAATAATTGATTGTTGATTATATTCTATCATGTTAGTGACCACATAGGTATTCTCTAGTATGACCTGTCCCCAATTTAGCCATGAATGTCATCCACTGTTATACTATTGCTACTGTAATAGTCCCTCCACTTTGCTGCTGGTTGTCTTCTTATCTTTCCCTCATCTTTTCAAGAATTATTTACCTAACAAGGAAACTGATTTGTTATATAAGGTGTCTAAAATGTAATAATTTGAGCCTTTATACTTCAACTAAAAACTCTGGATTTATTCTATGATCCATATATTTGCTTTCTTGGTTATTCCTAGTCCACCAAATTCTGTACTGGATCTATCCTATCTAATTCTATAATCCCCTTTTTTTTTTTTAGGTTTTTGGAGTTACTAAAAGTTAGCAATAACTGAAAAAAAAATCTGTGTCTTCCAATTAGGAGTCATGTTTTCAAATGTACATCATCAAATCTTTGCACCTCTTACACATGGTAAAATTCTTTTTAAAATATTGTGCATACTTTATGTTTTAGCAAAAAACCCAAAACTTTTCACAGTGGATATTTTGCTTAGCAAGAGACATTATGCAATTTGACACAAGATGAAGGAAGCCTTCAGGCAAGCACAAGATTAGAAAGCAAGCTCCTATATACCTTTTGCTTCCCTCAAACAAAGATAAGAACAACAGGGTTTAACACATCATCATTTTAGCTTTAATTTGGATACTTATTTTTAATGACATAAAAAAGTAAGCCAAATCTTCAGATGAGTAGAATTTGCTTGTTTTCCTTTCCTGGGGTAATTGTTGCTTATCTTGGGATGTTATTTGTTATTAGCTTAAAAAGTTAGTCTGGCATATTGAAACCGAAGACCCAATGTAAACTACATTTGCTTTCTCCACAATTGCTGCTTTTGCTAAAAGACATCTTTGCCTTGATACCTCTTTCTGTTGAGACTGGTGGATATATCATAAAGGATAGAAGAAAGTATGGTATCATTATTAAATAAACATGGGATCCAGTCTAAACTATAGCAAACAACAAGTTATTCTCAGAAAGTCACAGAAACAATAAAAATCTTTGGATCTATTTGATTAAATATTTTATATATACTTAGACTTAAAGAAAAGTAAGTGTTTTTCTTCATTAAGTGAGTTGCTAGAAATATTTATAGTACATTTTCTGAAAACATCACTGAGAAAATATCACTTGTTTCATTGGTATGTCTTGAGTTCATCAAAAACCTTCAAAAAGGTGAACATTAAAAAAAATGTAATCTTGCAGAATGACCCATTAATGTCCTTCTAAAGGCAATATATAAGAATATTTTTTTGACTGGAAGAATTCATCATAATCATTTAGGAAGAGGTAAACTCTCACCAAAATTATGATACAATCATTGAAGATTTAGCCTTTTTTATTGGGTGATGAAATATCCATTTCAATTTTTTTAGATTCCAGACATTAATCACTTGCTGTCTGAGATAGGTTTGCCATAGCAGTTTTCCTAATAGGTTTTTTTCCCTTACCAAATTAAATTGGACCACTTATAGACTTCATCACTTCATAATTCAGCCTCAGGAGTTATGGCATATTTTATTTTGTGGCTTTTAAAAACACTCTATGTCCTATCGGTACTATCTGTAGGATTTTCAGCAGTCAAATTACTTAATTTTCAGATTGGTTCTTCCTTATCAGCCGATCGTACACAAATACTCACCCAAAGTATTTATTCAGTCTGTTTGAATTGTTTCTAGCTACATATCAAAATTTCTTTGGAGTGCATCTATTTTCATATCGTTTCATATGAAGTTTCACGAGTTTGCTGAGGAAAGAAGACTTTCCTGTAGGCCAGTGTGGTTTGGGTAGTGGCAGCCTTCCAGGTGGTGAGCTTTTAAGCCTGCAGCAACCAGCAACTTTATTAAACAAGAAGCATGAAAAGATTAGAAATCAGTCCTGCCTGGAAGCAGGACTCTGCGTTGACGTATTTCTGGAGCTATAAAGTAATATTTATTCACTATAAGAAGCTTCGCAGTGCTCTCAGGATTGCTCATGATTTTGAAGGGAGCAGCAGGAAAAATGTTCACAGCGGATTTGTCATTTTTAGCAGGCTGGATTTAAAGAGTCATTAGCCTTAGGTTCATCCTATTTATGTGAAACATCCTGAAATGTGATATTTTAAAATATATATCATCCTTCTCGGGCCAGAATTTTTCCACTAACATTTCTTATCTACTAGAATTATTATAAAGACAGCGTATATTATACTAGCTGACGGTTAACTGAAGAAGAGAAATGCAGATTGTCATCCATAGTCAGCTCTGCAACTCCCTGGCTAGCTTTGAGCCATTCTCCTTTTTCTAACTAACCTTTCATCCAGAATTAGGAGGTTAGGCATTTGCTTCAGATGTTACCTGGTATGCATGTTCATTAAGCAGAGCTGAGATGAAATATTTTCCAAATTTATACAGCTACTAGCAACAGTGTCACAATATTCTTTCCCTTGGGTTGATTTCCTACACCTTCTTCCCATCCCCACCCCACCCCCAATATTTCACTTGTGAAAATGCCTCCTTTGAATTGTCCTTTCATTTGCTTTAATTAACAATTGCACTCCTTGCCCTTAGTGATGTCAGATCAAGTTGAATTGATGGTGTGCTATTGTGGCATTTGCCATGAAATACTTATATTTCTCTACTGCAAAGTTGCTAATTTCTATGCTGAATTTGAAATCGATGCAATTCCAGTAATAAGAAAATCCATAGGAAGAATGTGTGCTGTAAAATTGTTTTTGACTTCATTTAATAATAAAGCATACTTTTCTACTGTATCTTATCTCCATAATAATATCTGAGCTAAGACACTTTATTTTTATTCTGCTATAATGATCAAATTTCAACTTTCAGTGTAGAAGTTGGTTGAATGTATTTTCAAATACACTATTCTAAGTCAATTTGATAGTTTATAAATCACATGAAAATAGCTAAATTTGATGATACTTAAATCCAGTTAGTTTCAGTTCATGCCCAAATGGTTTACTGTATATTTGACAAATCTGATGTTATGTAAATTTAACATCACCATCCCATAATAATAATTCTGCCCAACTCTGAAATGTATACTGATAAGGATATGCAATGAGTCAGTTATGTTAACTTTTCAGATTGTATAAACAGTTGTATTGCTTAAAATGGCTCCAAAATTATAAAAATTCTCAAAGATTAGAAAACTGATGGCACTTTTATGCTATTTCTGTTCTGAACCCTCAAAGGCAGAGATAACTGTCTTTTCTTTCTGTGCATCAATTTCAACATACTGATCAACCAGTTCTTTTTCTCCATTACTCAATAGGAAAATTTAAGAATGACATTCAATCTGTACTTTACATTCCTCACTGAAGTTTATGTGGTGTATGTTTCCCTGATTATCTTTTCAATGTACATTGTTTGATATACGAGAACCAAATCAATCTACCTATCTCTCTTTCTCTCTCTCTTCCCCCCCCCTCTCACATTTTAAGAATAACTTCTGAATACAAGATCTAGCATCTTAGCATGACACTGCAGCAACTAAACTTCTGTGGGCAGACAGGAAAATCTATCTTGACTGTAGGAACTCCACCAAGACATATGGTGATTGAAATACCTACCACACCAATATTCTACAGAACTTCAACATTGAAAATAGAAATAGAATATTTTGAGCAATTCTAGATACACCACTGCTGAATCAAGAATAAATTGGTTAACTTGCCAAATACTAAGTATGGTGCGAGCCAGAGGTGGGTTTCAGCAGGTTCTGACCAGTTCTGGAGAACCGGTAGCAGAAATTTTGAGTAGTTTGGAGAACCAGTAGTAAAAATTCTGACTGGCCCCACCCCCATCTATTCTCTGCCTCCCAAGTCCCAGCTGATCGGGAGGAAATGGGGATTTTGCAGTAACCTTCCCCTGGAGTGGGGTGGGAATGGAGATTTTACAGTATCCTTCCCCTGCCATGCCTACCAAGCCATGCCCACCAAGCCATGCCACGCCCACCAAGCCACACCCACAGAACCAGTAGTAAAAAAATTTGAAACCCACCACTGGTGTGAGCTCATGAGTCTGAGCTTACTAATGGAATAGGCAAGGATTGCATGTACAGGAACTCTAAATTTCAACTAGCAGTGAAAAGAGCACACAGTGAGCATTCATTGAGCTTTATTGTTGTGGTGGTTCACCTCTTTCCTCTCCGATCGCTTGCAGTTTGTGTTGGCGGGGGGGGCAGAGGTCGACCTTGAGGCGCCTCGCTTGGGGGGTGCCACAAGGGTCGGTCCTCTCGCCCCTTCCGTTCAACATTTATGTGAAGCCACTGGGCGAGATCATCCGTGGTTTTGGGGTGAGGGTACATCAGTACGCTGATGACACCCAGCTGTACATCTCCACCCCAGGCCACCCCAATGATGCCCTTGACGTGATGTCCCGCTGCCTGGAGGCCGTATGGGTCTGGATGGAGAGAAATAGGCTCAGACTCAACCCTTCCAAGACCAAGTGGCTGTGGCTATCCGCGTCCCGGTATAGTCAGCTGACGCCATCGCTGTCTATAGGGGGTGAATCTCTACCCCCCACAAAGAGGGCTCACAATCTGGGCGCCCTCCTGGATGCACGGCTGTCTTCAGAAGAGCATATGACGGCCGTGGCCACGGGGGCTTTCTATCAGGTTCGCCTGATTTGCCAGTTGTGTCCCTTTCTGGACCGGGACGCCTTGCGCACAGTCACTCATGCCCTTGTTACCTCTCGGCTGGACTACTGTAATGCTCTCTACATGGGGCTCCCCTTGAAGAGCACTCGGAGGCTCCAACTGGTCCAGAATGCGGCCGCGCGGGTAATTATGGGTGCAACTCGTTGCGCCCATATAACACCTCTCCTGCGCAAGCTGCACTGGCTCCCAGTGGTCTTTTGGGTGCGATTCAAGGTGTTGGTTACCACCTTTAAAGCACTCCATGGCTCAGGACCTGGGTGCCTACGAGACCGCCTTCTGCCACCAATAGCCTCCCACCGACCAGTCCGCTCCCACAGAGAGGGACTCCTCAGGGTGCCGTCGGCCAAATTATGTCAGCTGGCAATACCCAGGGGGAGAGCCTTCTCTGTGGGAGCCCCTGCCCTTTGGAATAAACTGCCCCCGGACATACGCAAGATCTCTGACTTCCGAGTTTTCCGATGTGCTCTTAAGACCCTGCTCTTCCGACAGGCAGGGCTAGCTTCATAATTGAGTTTTAAATTCGGAGTTCTTAAATTTTTGGGTTTTTTAGTTAATTTTGGCCTTAAATGTAATACTTTTAATAATTTTTAAAATTTAAATTGTGATATTTGTATTGTGTTTTTACCTGGCTGTACACCGCCCTGAGTCCTTTGGGAGAGGGGTGGTATAGAAATAAAATTATCCTTATCCTTATCCTTCTTCAAGAAGGATTCTACAAATAGGTATTGCTGCTGCAAGACTTCTGGTTATAAGTATTATCAATCAGGAAGGTAAATTGGCTGTGTGAAAGGTTATTTCTGCTATGTAAATCCCACAAAATTTCATTCCAATTTATTTTCTTTCTTCCCAAAATTGCTCCGGGCTTTATACTTTGGGAGTAGTAAACTGGAATGCAAAATATAAGGAGAATGATTTACTGGCCTCTTCCCTTGACTACTGCACCAATACACTTGTATTATAGCATTTGATATTATAGATTTTTGATAGTATAAAAATTAATATTAACAAATATAAAAAATGTTAACTAAAGTTCCCAATGACAATCGTACAGGCCAGGGTCTAGCTTCCCAGTGTCCTGACAAATATCATGATTTGGTTTGCTGGCATGGTGAGTTTCAATGATGTTTGATAAATGTTTAGTTTGTTCTATTGCCCTAATATTTGTTCATATAGTTGTTGAATAGAAATTTGTTCTGATGTTTTCTATTAATTTGTGCTTCTCTATTGAGGCATATCATAACAAGTGATTAATCATATACGATCAAGTCAGTGTCACCTCTTAGCAACTACACACTGTTCATAGATTTTCTCAGGAACTATCTGTTCCTAATCTGGTCCTTCAGGTTTTGGAACAGAACACCCACCAGTACTGTAATTGTGACCATTTGTGTCATGTCATGGCTCAGGACTCAGAATCTGTGAATGATCCTGCACAAGAAGCTGTAGCCGAACCTGTGATATGACACTTTCAGGAGGAACCACATGAATCTGATCAAATATAAGAAACATCTGAGCCAGAGAAGCATTATGAAAGATCTCTCAGTGCACACATCTAATGAGTAGAGAGTAGAGTAGAATAGCAAAGGTCTATTAGGTTGCTTGCCAATTAAAGAAGTAAACCTCCTGATTAATAACAGCTGGGGCTGCCCAGTGGTGGGTTTTAATTTTTTTTTACTACCAGTTCTGTGGGTGTGGCATGACTTGGTGGGTGTGACTTGGTGGGCGTGGCAGGGGAAGGTTACTGCAAAATCCCCATTTCCTCCCAATCAGCTGGGTCTTGGGAGGCAGAGAATAGATGGGGGTGCGGCCAGTCAGAATTTTTACTACTGGTTCTCTGAACTACTCAAAATTTCTGCTACTGGTTCTTCAGAACTGGTCAGAACCTGCTGAAACCCACCTCTGGTGCTGCCTATATAAGAATCTTCTCAGCATTTATTCTCTTTGCTGGAAATAATGCCTAACCTCCAGCTTGAATATAACTCCCATGTGTGAAATCTTCTTTGGCCCTTAGACTGGCTCATAACCTTGACTTGGCTCTTTGAAACTTTGACCTGTGTTGGATGCCTCTTCAAAACCAATTTTGCAGGCAAACTTTTGTTTTACTGACATTCCTTACTTTTTTTATTAACTCTGCTGTCTGAAAGTAATCTTGTAACTGATAATCTCGTAAGAAACTGCATGTGTGGTTGAGACCTGAAGCAGGACAATTTGCCTTGCTGTTGATCATCACCTTCCTCTTTTTCCTTGCATCTAGAGCCACCTAGAAAGGAACAAGGAGATTACTAGAAGTCAACATGGATTTGTTAAAAACAGATCACACCAGAAAAATCTTATTGCTTTCTTGGATTAAGTGATTAAATTAGTTTAAATTAAATCAGGAAAATGCTGAGTGCATACAGTATGCGTGGACTTCAGTAAGGCATTTAATAAAATAGACTGCAACTTACTGCGATTAGACAGAACCACCACCAGATGGATTTGCAATTGGTTGAGCACCTACACATATCATAGGAACTACATCTACATGGAGGGAAGCATGAATTCCTCAAGTTACTGTATTGGGGGCAGTACTCTTCAACATCTATTAAAGGAGAATATTTGCAATTCAGCTCATGAAGGGTCTTTGGCGCTCTCTGAGCTTTCTTGTTTTCTTGCAGACGTTTCATTACCCATATTAGATAAAAGCTAGCACTACTTATGAGTGCAGTTTGCTATCACTTTATATTCTAGTGGTTTGCCTGTCAGTGTTGGTTGGGCTGTTTGCTGTTGGCTTCTTTGGCAGTTTCTTGATTGGGCCATTGTTTACTTGATTGTTGGTCTGATGTTAACTTTGGAATTAATCTATGCTGATCTGGGTGCTGATTGCTGATGAAGAGATGCTTGGGACTTTTTGTTCCTTTTTTGGGCTGGGTGATAGTCTCTTTTGTATAGTCTGTAGATGTTGTTAATGTCTACATGTCTATTGATGGCTGATTTGTCAGAGTGGCAGGCTTCTAGAAATTTCCTGGCCTTTTTGGACTTGGCTTCGTCTAGGATTGTCACATTTTCCCAATTGAAACTATATTTAAATCTATCTATCTGTTGTGCTAGTTGATGCTTATGGATGCTTTCTGCCAGTCTTCTGCCTGTTTCTCCTACATGGTGGTTGTTGCTATCCTTATATTGTATGTTGATGATGGCTGTTTTTTTCTTCTGGAGTTGTTGGGTCTTTTGGTCTGCTTAGGATGTTTTGAAGGGCATTAGTTGGCTTTTAGCCTTCAACATCTTCATAAATGATTTAGATGAGAGCATGGAAGGGGAGCTCATCAGATCTGCTGATGATACCAAGCTGGAGGAAATTGCTAACAGAAGGATTGTGATAGACTTGAGGATTGGGCCTTAGCCAGCAAGATATGCAATTCAGTGGTGAGAAAAGTAAAGTCTTGCACTTAGGCAAGAAAAACCAAATGCAGAGGTGTAGAATAGGTGGTACTTGGCTGAGCAATAGTAACTGAGGGATCTAGATATCCTATGGGACTTGAGTATGAGTCAGCAGTGCGCTGCAGCTGTCAAAAAGGCCAATGCAACCAAGATCATGACAAATGATAGTCCACTATATACTGCACTAGTGAGATCACTCTTGGAATGTGATCTCATAGTGTCCAATTCTGGTCACTATGATACAAAAAAGATGCTGAAACCTTAGAAAGTGTGTAATGAAGAACAACAAAGATGATAAGGGGTCTGGAGGCTAAATTGTATGATGAATGGTTAAAGGAACTTGGTTGTCTGGATTAATGAAGAGAGGTTTTAAAGCTGATATGATACTGTCTTTCAGTACTTGAGGAGCTGTCACAGAGAAGAGGGAGTTGACTTATTCTCCAAAGGACTTGAGAATAGAACAAGAAGGATTGGGTGAAAGATCATCAAAGAGAGATCTAACTTGGAACTAAGGAGAAGTTTCTTAACAGTGAGAACAAGTAATCAATGGAACAGCTTGCCTCCCGGAATTGTGGGTCTTCATTACACTCAAATAGTTTAAACAGTTTAACAAGTTAACAGTTAATTTTTTTAAAAAAAACTAATTTCTGTTAAAGTTGTGCTTCTCAATTAATAATTGGTCCAGTCAGTTTCAGCCCTAGGAAGAAGGTAATGGCAAACCACCTCTGAAATCCTTTAAGAAAACTGCAGGGATTAGTTAAAAAGTGCCTCAAAGGTAATGTATGCACCAATAAATAACAGTCTGAGCAAGGCGCTACTAAAAACACTCCCACCAATACTGACAGGGCAAGCTACTCTATTTAAACAAAGAACACTCCATCATTCCCCTCTGGCACTGAAGATGTTACCTAGCTGGATAATAAAACATCTGCAAGAAGGATTCTATAAGGTCATGTTTCCACAAAAACCTTTAGAAGCCATAGAAGCCTTTTTATGTGTACCACTAGTATCACAAAGCCATTGAATAGCTATATAATAGAGAATATATCCAAGTTCTCAAGCTCAACATATTTGAAAGATTCTATGTATCACGTTACATAGTAATGTGTTTTTTATACAAACAAGCAACAGGTATGCTTATCATTTTGGCTTTGTCAAAGAAAAGACTTTTAATTATTTTTTTGGGGGGGGAAGCTATTGTAATTTTTAGCGCAATCCCCTCATTTAGGCTGCTGTATAACCACAACAAAATTTTACCTGCAAAATAATTCAATGGAAGTTTCCACAATCCTGTTTCGTGACAATGCAGCTTTTTGATAAATAGTGTCATAAATTTTACTAAACACTAAAACTTCATGCTAATTTTGCAACATCTGGAACCCCAAATACCAAGAAAGGTCCAAGATGACAACTGGCTTACAATTTATAATAGTTGTCTTTCTCTTTGGTATATGGCATTTAAAAATCATAATTAAGGCCACTGAATCCTGAATAGGTCCTACAAAAATTAATGTGAGCAATGCAGCAACATTACTGAGTCCATAACTTATGATAATGTCAATAAAACGAAACATAATTTAATAGTGCAGATTTGACATATAGGTAGGTGCTGTTTCAAAGCCAGCACCTTCTTTCATGTCTTCTTGCATGTTAAAATTAATTGCCTGCCTGAAAACTTATGGGAACTGTAATTCTTCAACTAGTCATTATAAATAGCAAACTTGTAAATACGTCTATAGCTTTCAGGGATCACTGACCTTGAACTCTTCTATAAAGTATAAGTACATAAGCAAGAAATCTTTATTAAGCAGGTCCCATATTTATTCTAGAAATTGGCAACATAAGGAAATGTTTTTTGATTGGCTTGGAATTAAGATTGTCTTTCTGAGTCTATTTGAGTACAGGACTGGGGTACATTTAAGATACCATAACAAGATAGCAGGACAAATTACTGGAGAAGCAAATCTGTTCTGGAAAAAGCTTAAATAATGTAATTTGTTCAAGAGAACTGATGGATAAATTATCCTTTTCACTGGTTACACAAATCTACATAATGTAATGTTTGTAACCTTTAACTGGGTAAAACTGCATCATAGGGCAACAATTCTTGAATCAAGATACCTTGAACATGTCTAAAATCAAGGAGTCTGATTCCCATGCAACTGAAATTTGTCAAATTTTATAAAACATCATAAAATTATCATAAAGCATTTTATGACATAATATGCAAAATGTCATAAAACATTTCCTGTGGTCAATGTCTGATATATGACTGTGCTACACAGTTCAACCTGAGCTCCTTTCAAGGCAGACATATCTCTGAAAATCTCCCTGAATTTTAAGGAACTTTTCAGGTATGTTAAAAACTCTACTATGTTAAAAGCTTTGACGTATCTGATAAGGAAATGTCCTGAAGCATTATGGTTTATTTAGTTGTATGTAAGTTCAGAACTCTGCCTCAAACTTAAATCTAATGTGTCCTCCTTCTTATTAGAACTTGATAAAAAAAAAAAAAGCTTGTGATTGTGACCCATTTAGTAAACAAGAGACAGATGGCCAAGAAAAGAGTAGTCTATTGGCTCATTGGTTCAAAAAGGCAGGAGGAAAATGTCCAGAATTTAACCCTTAGCCGGATTGACTAAAATCTATCTGATTTCCTGGGTACTGCTATAATTTGAATTTCTGTGTATGTATTATTTTCTCAGCAGCATTTCTCTGCAATAAAGCTACTATGCTACATTTTTTGAACCTGCTAAGAACACAAAACATAGGGAACTGATATAGTTAGTCCTGGTATTAAGCCTTGACATACAAAATTGACATGAACAGGAAAAATGCCATTGACAAAACATATTGCACTGCAGGGAACTGCCTTTGAGGGCATATCCAATTGGCTATTTTATTTTTACTTTCCTGTTAGTTCTTAATGACAAAAAGCCAATTAGTTAAGGGGGGAAAGCTAATAACTAGCAATTTTCCTTCATTTTGTTTCCTGCAATGAAGGGATTTAAAAAATTAATCTAGTTCTATTTGCATAGATCTGTTTATTGTTCCTTGTAAATATGGCATCTAAATATAATTCAGCACGTGTATACATTTTTTCACATATATATGGGTTATGATAGAATATTATTACTTTTTAAAATATCTAATTTTTTAAACATGCCTACATAAGTATTTGTTATGTTGTCTGAACTCAGGCTCCGAAGAAATGTTTAAAACATTAAAAATCCATCTCAGTAGAGTGAATTTCAAAAGAGCCTACTTGTACAGTTTATTCCCTTTTACAAACTGGCATTCATTGGATAAGACTTCAATCATAGTAGAAAGCAAGCATTCTAATTAGTAAATCTTTTTAATAATGAAATTAACTTTGGCTTCTAGAAGCAAAACTGTTATTTTCCTGGTCCTAGATTGTAGTCAATCCTAGATTTTGACATCCTCAATTCCTTTAGATAGATTAATATTTTTTTACAAATGCTGTATATTTTCATGAGTTGAGATGGTAAAACAAGATAAAATGCTAAATCTCAGCTTACTGCAGAACTATTAATAAAGTAGGACTGGGATTTCTGGCTGAAAAAAATCTAAGTATCTAATTAACAGCACAATTGTCACAAGTTTCAATTTTCTGTAACTATTTGCCATCATCCACTGGTTGATTAGACTTTTGCAACTCAGATTTGGTACTTCTAAAGAAGGCCAGGAATCTAAAATGTCCAGGCTATCAAAACTTATCAAGTATTTCATAATTTGTTTGAGAGTGTCTATATTGCAGAATGGTATTTTCACTTTTTTTAATGATTTTTTACTTTTCCTTATAACAATAATGATATTGTCGGCTGACAGCCCCCAGGAGGAGGGTGTTCTCTGTGGGAGCCCCGACCCTCTGGAATGGATTGCCCACCGAGCTCAGGATAGCCCCCGACCTTCTTTCCTTCTGTCGCGAGCTGAAGACGTGGCTCTTTCGTCAATTTAACTGATCCGTTTGGTGATAGATTGTCATAATTTTAAACTGTTTTTAATAGGGTTGCTGATTTTAATTTTATTTCATTGTGATTTGTATTGAAATTTGTCATTTTGTAAGCCGCCTTGAGTCCCTAGGGAGAAAGGCGGCATATAAATCGCAATAATAAATAAATAAATAAATGTGTGGCTTGTAATATTGCATGAATCCAGCCAACTCTGGTTTATTTAAAAATATGGATGAAAAAAGCCTCTAATATTACACTATTCAAGATTTTTTTTATAAAAAAACAAAATGTGTAGGAATAAGTCTAAGTCAAGAGTGTCAAACTCACGTCGTCACGGCAGCGTCATGTGACATATTGGGACTTTTTTCCCCTTTGCTAAATCAGGCGTGGGCGTGGCCAGAATGTGACACATCCAGCCCGTGGGACAGGAGTTTGACTGCCCTGGTCTAAGTGAATTTAATGAATATGTAAGTAATATCTTGTATAGATACCAAAGATGAATAAAACTTACTGTAGACATAATTATTCCATACATAATGTGAAGAAGAGTTTGGAAGAGGTCTAGTTAAGCAGTGATGTTAAGGCAAAACTTTAGAACAGAAACTCAACAGAAGAGAAGTAGAGAAGTCACAGACTATAGCTTGGCTAGTTTACTAACACTAATTTACTAACACTACTTATTGTCACTAAACACTAGTTTAAGGTTGTAAAGCAGTGCAACTAAGTTGTTTTCAAACATTGTGGATCCATAATGTGGTTTCTTTGGTTGTAGTTGATGTGTAAGTTCGTCATTATGATGTAATAATGTGATTTAGTTGCAGGCCAGTGAACTTGAGGTAGAGAAATGTATTGCTTCACATCCATAAGTCAGAAATATGACTAAGAGATCAACCAACCATTTCCTCCAATGAAGATTCTTCTAACATTCTCTAGATGTTCAGCCATATATCAGATGGATCAGCCTTTAGAATCTAACCTATGCAAACAGATTCCTGCTTCAAAAAGCTTCCATCATTTTCTAGATGCTGCTCATTTCAAAGCAACTGGTAAATGTTCCCTAGCAATCATCTGCATGTTGAGTGTGATATTTTTAAAAAAATAATAATCAAGAGTATGATAAGAGTTAATGAAGACCCAGACAATCCCCCGCTGATCTGGTAATGAGTAAGCAATGTAGCTGAATGTCAATAGCTTATTGTGAACTTGGGTAACCCAGCTGAGCCCTGCTGCTTGCCTGAGCTAGAAGAGCTAATCAGCACGACCTCTCTGACCTTCCTGAGGCTCAGGCTGTGTCTTGCATTCACAAGTCTGCTTGCATATGATTGCTACGTGCACCTTGGACTGAATATGAAACCATTTTAAAATGATATTTGACTGTGTCACTTGCTGAATGTAATCTAATATAGTTTAGTCAGTAGGCCTATGATGTACATCTATATTTCCTCCCTTATTTTACAATTACCTGTCTTAACCATCTCTAACACTCTTAGAAGAAAATGATCCTTCATCTCCTTCAGCTTGTTCCTATCTTCAATATATTCAACTGCGGAGCTCCTTGAACTGCGAGATTCCCCCTTCTCGCATGTCTGGCCCTCTCAGTTATCGAGGGCCGCCCTTGAGGACAGGTTTTGGAACCCTGAGAGGTGGTTTGCAAAAAAACGACGGCTTTGGGGTTTTTTAGATAAATCTTTAAGTTATATTTTAAGGGGTTCTGGGTGGGAATAGATCTGGGGGGATCCATAAATCCACTGAATGGGGTAATGGGTCTGATGATCACGGTGGGGAGGATGAGGACAGAAATCTGACAAGGATGCAGGGGGATGAAGCAATGGGCATTAGTATAGTAAGTGGGAGGGGCAGATATGACGGCTGCAGGGGGCCATATTATGTTTCAGGAGTGCGCACTCGATGTATACGAGTGATTGCGCACTCCGACCCCCAAAGCATTGCTCGTTTCCCGGGTTGTTCCGAGTCTCAGACCCTGGGTCTACGGCTGATGTTATGTAATGCCAGGTCAGTGGTAAATAAAGCCCCCCTCATTCATGATCTTATTTCAGAGGGGGGTGCTGACCTGGCAGGGATTACGGAGACCTGGTTAGGCCAGGAGGGAGGAGTTCCCCTTGTGGAAATGTGCCCGCCAGGTTTCCATGCATTCCATCAGCCAAGGACTCAGGGAGGGGGTGGGGGAGTGGCAGCAATTATTAGAGAAAGTCTTTGCCCGAGGGAGGCCACTGTTCCTCGGATAGCCGGATGTGAGTCCCTCCTTGTAAAGTGGGGTCGGGGGATTTAGATGGGCCTACTGATTGCGTACCTGGCTCCCTGCCATGTAACAGCGGTCCTGCCTGAGCTGCTTGACGTTATAGCCGGGGTGGCGGTGGAAACCCCCAGACTTATTGTTATGGGGGATTTTAACCTGCCATCCACTGGTGAGATGTCGGAGATGGCTCGGGAGTTCATGGCTTCCATGACGGCCATGGACCTGACCCAGGTAGTTAAAGGCCCCACCCACTTGGGGAATCACACTCTGGACTTGATTTTTATCTCTGATCAGTGGCTGAATGACCTTAGAATAGGGGATATAGACATCAAGCCCTTGTCATGGTCTGATCATTCTCTCCTTCACATGGACTTTCAAGTCACTTCCACCCACCGCAGGGAGACGGAACCAACCAAATGGTTCCGTCCCAGGCGCCTGATGGACCCCGAAAGGTTCCTGATGGAGCTTGGGCCATTTCCTGAGACTCTGGCTCATGACTCGACTGAGGACCTGGTGGTCGCCTGGGACAGGGCGGCTGCTGGGGCCTTGGACCGCATCGTGCCTTTGCAGCCTCTGACCCGATGCCGTTCTCGTCTCGCTCCTTGGTTTTCCGAGGAGCTGAGAGAGATGAAGCGTCAGAAAAGACACCTGGAGAGCGATTGGAGGACAAGCCGATCTGAATCTGACCGAACACAGGTGAGATCTTATATTAAGATCTACCTAGTGGCGATAAGAGTGGTGAAGTCTAGCAACTTCTCCGCTCCTATTGCATCTGCAGAGAACCGCCCAGCCACGCTGTTTAGGGTGACCCGCTCCCTACTTCAGGTGAGGGTATGGGAAGATCCCTTACAGGGTCGAGCTGAGGATTTTGTACAATTCCTGCATCATAAAGTCTCTCAGATTCGGGAAGGCCTCGACTCCAATTGGGTAGATCCAGGGGAGGAGACGGGGGTAGGTCTTGAGAGCGTTATCTGGGAAGAGTTTGACTCTGTGGCTCCTGAGGACGTGGACAGGATTCTTTGCAAGCTTAACGCTGCCACATGTTTATTGGACCCGTGTCTCTCCTGGTTGGTACTGGCCTCCCGGGAGGTTACACGAGGCTGGCTCCAGGGGATTATAAATGCTTCTCTGAGTGAGGGTGTCTTTCCCGCCGCCTTGAAAGAGGCGGTGGTGAAGCCCCTCCTCAAGAAGCCTTGGGAAGTCTGGGGGGGGGAAGGTGGGGGGGGGGGAAAAGGGGGTGAAAATGTAATTGTAAAACTTTTGCAATAAAAAAAAAAGCAAAGTTGGCTGATAAGGGGGAATCAGAATATTTTAAAACATGGAATTATTTTTATAGTTGGTTGGAAAAGAGATATAAATGACTGATACTATAATTGCGTACAAATGATGATTATAATATTGAATTTAGAAATGAAATGTTAGAATGGTTTGGATGAATATGAAGATAGAAGAAACTTATGGAAGATGGAGAAGAAGCCTAGAAGATAACAGCGAGACGTCACAGGGAAAGAAGGATTGATGTATTAAATGTTTGTTTGTCTTAAAAAAAAAAAAAAAAGAAGCCTTCCCTGGACCCGGCTATATTATCAAATTATCGTCCAGTCTCCAATCTTCGCTTTATTGTGAAGGTTGTTGAGAGTGTGGTGGCGTGACAACTACCCCGATACCTGGATGAGGTTGTCTATCTGGATCCATTCCAGTCGGGCTTCAGGTCACGATACAGCATGGAAACGGCATTGGTCGCGTTGGTTGATGATCTCTGGAGGGCTCGGGACAGAGGTTGCTCCTCTGTCCTGGTCCTATTAGATCTCTCATCGGCTTTTGATACCATCGACCATGGTATCTTTCTGCACTGGCTGGAGGGGTTAGGAATAGGGGGCACCGTGCTGCGGTGGTTCTCCTCCTTCCTCTCTGACCATTCGCAGTTTGTGTTGGCAGGGGGGCAGAGGTTGACCTCGAGGCAACTTATTTGTGGGGTGCCGCAGGGGTCAGTCCTCTCACCCCTTCTGTTCAACATTTATGTAAAACCGCTAGGCGAGATCATCCGTGGTTTCGGGGTGAGTGTTCATCAGTATGCTGATGACACACAGCTATACATCTCCACCCCAGACCACCCCAATGATGCCCTTGCTGTGATGTCCCATTGCCTGGAGGCCGTACGGATCTGGATGGGGAGAAACAAGCTCAGACTCAAACCCTCCAAGACTGAGTGGCTGTGGCTTCCAGCATCCCGGTATAGTCAGCTGGTACCATCACTGACAATTGGGGATGAGACCTGGCTCCCCACAGAGAGGGCCCGCAACTTGGGTGTCCTCCTGGATTCACGGCTATCTTTAGAAGATCATTTGACGGCCATGGCCAGGGGTGCCTTTTATCAGGTTCGCCTGATCCGCCAGATGCATCCCTTTCTGGGTCAGGAAGCCTTGCGCACCGTCACTCATGCCCTAGTCACCTCCCGTATGGATGCTCTCTACATGGGGCTCCCCTTGAAAAGCATCCGGAGGCTCCAACTGGTCCAGAATGTAGCCGCCCGGGTGATTATGGGCACAGCTCATTGCGCTCATGTAACACCTCTCCTACGCGAGCTACACTGGCTCCCGGTGGTCTTCCAGGTGTGATTCAAGGTGTTAGTCATCACCTTTAAAGTGCTCCATGGCTTAGGACCTGGATACCTATGAGACCGTCTTTTGCCACCAATAGCCTACCACCGACCAGTTCGTTCTCACAGGGAGGAACTACTTAGGGTACCATCAGTCTAATTATGCCAACTGGCAACTCCCAGGGGGAGGGCCTTCTCTGTGAGGGCTCCAACCCTTTGGAATGAACTGTCCCCTGAGATACGAAATATCCCTGATCTCCGTGCTTTCCGCCGTGCCCTCAAAACCCTGATGTTCCAACAGGTGGGGCTAAACATATGAACATATGAATGTTTTTTAAAATGTTATCTAATTTTAGGTTCTATTTAATTGGGCCAAACTATGTTATAATAATAATTTTAATTAGCAATTTTATGATGTTTGTGTATCTATATTTTTTCTTGACTGTACATCGCCTTGAGTCCTACGGGAGAAAGGCGGTATAGAAATATAATAAACAAACAAACAAACAAACAAACAAACAAACAAACAAACAAATGCCATGCAGTCATTCCTGTCCAAGCAGCGCGTAGAATCATCACCACCTGGGAAATCTTTTTAGGATTTCCAGGACCGGCAGTGGCATCCAACTTTCAACTGTTATTAAAAGAACCTGGTGATTGTATAACTGCTTGTAACAGACCCTCACTTCTCCAGGGGGTTAATTTTATCAAATGCCTATATGATTCTGAGCTTCACAATTTCTTTATATTATTGTTTACCCTTCCATAAGTATTTAATAATTTACTTAATTCTTCTACAGTGCTCCATTTTTCATGTTTGTTAAAAGGATTTTCATATTCAAAACATATTTCAGTAGCAACAGTAAAGTTGTCCCTCATTTTTCCCAGAATACTAGAATGCTAATTAGTTTGTAGCTAATGATTAGTAACTCAATTTGCTTTTAATAATGATTTTGCATGAGCTGCAGACTGAACAATGTTGTTTATAAAGTTCCCAGAATTTAATAATTATCTATGTTGGGGAAAGATGGATGCAGAAATTCATTTTTTTTTTGTGGGGAGGAGATACCAAGAGTATGTACATTTTCCATTTTTTTCAATTTCATATTATAATTCATACAACTCTTAAACCATAGTTTCCTTCATCATGGTCTATTGATTAAACTAACCGAGTTTATGACAAGCTATTACCAACAAAGCCACATATCATCCTAAAAGGTCTTCAAGAAATGTTGGAAATCTGAACTAATAATAAAATTAACAATAGAAGGCTGCCCATTAGTAACGGACCTTTTAGATGTTTGGAGCTATAACTCCTATTATCAGTGAAAATTTGCCATGCAAGCTAATGCCTAAAAGACACTGCATTATCTATGCCTAACATGTGTTAAAAAAAAACCAGAAGTACGGGTGAATTAAATTAAATTGGTAGCTCATGTTCTTTTAACATCATATACTCTATTTTCTTAAACAGCTGTCCTCAGTGCTAAGCACATGGACAATTGGTTTAGTTGATATAATACAGTAGTTAAAATAATGAACAATGGATTACAGAATTCTCAGTTTTAGTATGCAAAAGCACATAATGACTTCAGATAGGCTGCCTTTCTTAGTCTATTTTATCCAGTTGCTGAAATTATCACATCAATGTGTCAATGCACTTGAAGAGCCTTGGTAGTACAGTGGTTTAGAGCACCCTGTTATTAACACAGCTGCCTGCAATTACTGCAGGTTCGAATCTTACCAGGCTCAAGGTTGACTCAGCCTTCCATCCTTTCTAAGGTAGGTTAAATGAGGACCCAGTTTGTGGGGGCAATAAGCTGACTTTGTATAAATATACAAAAGTATGAAGGCTATTGCTTAACGCATTGTAAGCCACCCTGAGTCTCCGGAGAAGGGCGGCATATAAATCAAATTTTTTAAAAAATGCACTAATACTATTAGATTATTAAGTATAAAAGCTCAGTCTCTTTTTGAAATGAATCTCTTCAAATAATTAATTCATCTGTTGGATAAAACAAAGTCATTCACTCTTGTAGCCCTCAAGGGCAGAACCAAAGAGGAAAAGAGGCTACTATAAAAACAAAACAAAACAGAGCTATATAAGATTTAGAATCAAGGGATATGGCACTGGAGCAAAAGTATAGTTGGAACAGATTCTGATTTTGTAATGATGTTTCATGCTGCAGCAAGAGTCAGTTTATTTTTCAAATAGGATGCTTCATAAAGTGTGTTAGCATGAGGTTACACATTTTTCCAAGTGTTAAAGAGCTGTATTCTTCTGAATATTCACAGATGCTTCAAGAAGATATAGCTGCTTTAATGATTCAAAGGAGGATGCTTTTTCATGCTAACATGCTTTATGAATTGTTCCTTTTGAATGCTTCAAATAGCCTCAGTTCAAAATATTTAAGAGACAACAAAGCATCTTAAAATAATATCTGAGGAGTGAAAAAAATAATTATAGAAATGTGTTGCAAGACATAGATTCGCAATGATGCATCCTCTGTTGCAAGGTTTTTTTAATGAAATGAAACAGCTCAATTGTCTTTGTCCAATTGACCATCTTGGCTTTTCTTTGGGTGTCTCATGTCAAGATAGCACAGATGGGCAGAAAGTTTTACATTGCCATAGTACCTTGAAATTAATAAGCTAACCATCAGAAGTCTGCATGGATTTGCTGGGACAAGTCTTGACAGATATATCTTACTTCGTTTTTCTTTAGCAGATGGTAGGAATGTTGTAAACACAAAGCATGAGACAAGATACCCAATTACATGCTGACCACCAAGCAATTGTCTTATTCATTCATACATACATACATACATACATTTAGATTTCTGATCTTTAAGGGATATTTTTAAGATACTCCTCTCTTTCTTTTCTTTTGCCTTTATTCTGTTAAATGAAATTTAGCCTTGATTTGGATATTATCCATCATATTTACATTTTATCTTTAAATTGTATTTGCCTTTTTGTGTTAGGAGTTCAAGGTCATTTTGTTTATTTTGCATATCCTGAGTGTTTATGTATAGACAATGAAAGCCATTGGCTTCATTACCTAAGCATCATTGCTCTATGCTGATTTTGTGGCTGAGAGGGTTCAGTTTCCTGTCCTGTCCTGTCCATCACAGTGTGATGTAATCAATTTTCCAACTTTTTCCCTCTTTATCGGAGGTCCTATTTTGGAGTTTTATTACACTACCATCCATAAGTGCCAGTTTATGGTCCTCCTAATTAATGTCATCAAACACATGCTTACCAGTCCTTGTGAGGTGCAACCACCTTATTCCATTGCTTCATCATGCAAATAACTAAGCCAATCCTTCCTATCAATTATATTTGCTTACCAAGTAACTGGTTTAGAGCATTTATTTTCTCTTTAGGCTTCTTTCATGAATCTAAAGATGCATGAAAATGCCACCTGAACACTAGTTTCTTTCTAAAATAGTTGAAGTTCATGGTGATACAGTTGTTGCCTTTTGTAGTATCATTAGTTCTCATATAATTTTCAGAAAATTTTTGAAGTTATTCATGATCCTTACTCCTTACTACCTTTCATTAGTCATATTTTGTTGGCATTTTTTTTTTTAAAATGTATTGAATAGAATAGAATTCTTTATTGGCCAAGTATGATTGGACACACAAGGAATTTGTCTTCAGTGTATAAGCTCTCAACATAAATAAAAGCTATAAGTGATAAATCATGATCGTCATCATAAAAATACATTCATCATAAATCATAAGATACAACACTTAGTGCTAGTCATAGGATACTAAAGTAATCAACATAAATCATACTAGGAATCTAGATAAAACAATATAAATTGTAAAGATATAAGTAACATAGTCATAAGTAGAAAAGGAGATAGGAAATAGGAAAGATGAGAAGAATAATAGTAATACTAAATAGTTTAACAGTGTTGGGGGAATTAGTTGTTTAACAGAGTGATGGCATGGAGGAAAAAACTGTCCTTGTGTCTAGTTATTCTGGTGTGCAATGCCCTATAGCGTCGTTTTGAGGGTAGAAGTTGAAACAATTTATGTCCAGGATGTGAGGGGTCTGTAGATATTTTCACAACCCTCTTTTTGACTCATGCAGTATACAGGTTTTCAATGGAAGGCAGGTTGGTAGCAATTGTTTTTTTCTGCAGTTCTAATTAACCGTTGAAGTCTGTGTCTGTCTTGTTTGGTTGCAGAGCCAAACCAGACAGTTATAGATGTGCAGATGACAGACTCAACAATTCCTCTGTAGAACTGTATTAGCAGCTTCTTGGGCAGTCTAAGCTTTCTGAGTTGGTGCAGAAAGAAAATGACTTGTTATGCTTTTTTGATGACGTTTCTGATGTTAGGTATCCATTTTAAGTCTTGAGATATTATAGAACCTAGAAACTTGAAGGTCTCTACTGTTGATACTGTGTTGTTTACTATTGTAAGAGGTGGTAGTATAGGTAGTACAGGTAGTATAGGAGGGTTTCTCCTAAAATCTATCTTGTGGACAGTACCTTTCATTACTCATACCTTGTTGGCATAATTTTTTTAAAAAAATGTATTGCTTTTATATACTAATATTGAAGTGATTTTTGCAAGTGTGTTCATGCACAATTAAGATTTCAATAAGTGAGAACAACTCTGGTTTCGATTCAGCTATGATACTCAGTAAATGCCTTTGATTTGTTACTAATTGGTTTTCACTAATAAAAACTTTGTTTTAACCAAAATTGTGATTTGAATAAAGCTAAGGTTAAAGAAACCATGATTTAGCATAATGAATGGAGCCAAGCAATGTTTTTCAGGTGTTATGTTTAAGCATTGCTCTACAAAATTGTTATTGTAGTATAATGGTAGATAAACATATATACAATGAAAAAAAACAGAAGAAACTGAATGGGTAAGTCATATAAATTCTGTCAGGAAAGTATTTATTTTTATTACATTATTTATGTAATAAATAAATAAATATTTATTTTTATTACATTATTTTAATCTACAACTGATTTATTCTCAAATAGCTTTCAAAAAGGCAACTAAAATTGATAGAGAGGCAGTTAAGTTCAACTCTGAAAGAAATATTTTTATTAGATGTATCCTCTAATAAATTATATCCAAAGAAATGCTGTCTAAGAAATCAGACATATAAGGAGTCTGAACAAAACAGCAGCATTGTAACATCTTGTAACACTGTTGTGTTATGAACAAAATTTAGGAAACTGGATAAGGGAAACCTAAAGTATGCTGATGTAAAGCAGAAAGATGAACTCAATTTTTCATGAGCACTTCAGTCTATTTCAGTCTGCAGCACTGTTTGTAGAAAAATAATTGTTCTTGAAAAGATTCTTTTTCAAGATCTAAAATGAATTACTCCTATTTCTCTTCAGTTTACTATTTCTTTCTGCCTTAAAGATAATCTAGGCAAGCTAACTAATCAAAGCACTATGGAAATAAGAATCTGACAGCTGAGTGGTATTTGGCACTAGTAATTGCTGAATGGATTGGAACTGAAGACTGTTTTTCACTGGCTCATAGGAGTTAGCAAAAATGAACTGGCCACGATCCAGTGCACAGTTTTAGGTCCTTAGGTCCCACCAACAAGGGCTGCAGTGTCATCAGAATGACAAGAACCACATGGCAGTCAGTGGAAGACACTAAATATCGAAGGGTGGTTTTTAGTACAAGCACACCCAATTCCTGGGGGTTATTATATTTGTTGTGTAAGTCATTCTAATGGCAGTCATAGCAATAGCAATAGCAATAGTGCTTACAGCCCTCTCTAAGCCATTTACAGAGTAAGAATATTGTTCCCAACAGTCTGGGTCGTCATTTTACTGACCTTAGAAGGATGGAAGGCTGACTCAACCTTGAGCCGGTCAGAATTAAACAATACTGCATTCTAACCACTGTGCCATCACAGGCATAAGTTTAGAATATTTCTATTTTTTCCCTTTTTTGTTGTTATGCTTCTCATCTTTACTTTTTGTTTTGACTGTCATACAGGTAGTCCTCAAGAAATGACAGGTCATGTAACAACTGGTCAATGTTACAGTTGATACCCCAAAACTACATGTAACCCTGTTTCATAGTTACGATAGCTGCAGTGCCCCCAAAGTCATTCACTCTTTTGACAGACCATGGGGAAGCTGCAGTGCCCCCAACTCTAATATTCATACCTCTCATGGTTTCTTCAAGGTTTTAGGAAACTAGCCCTCTCTGTATGCGAAGATGGATGCTTCAGGATGAACTTCTCAAAACCTTTTACTTGCTTTAACCTCTTCCTTCCCCCAGAAAGCACAGTTCTTAAATAAAGAAAACCAAAAAAAAAAACAAAAAACTGGGAGTGGGTTGCTTGTTGATCTTTCTCCCCTCTCCCAATTAGGTGCAAAAACTAAACTCCTCTGTTCTCCAATCTCTTATGTCTTTTAAAAACCTTACCTTGACTCCAGGCTGAAGAGTAGAAGAACAGAAGCAAGCAAGGGAAGAAAATCTTTCTGCAGCTTTTTCCTTTGAACAGGAGAAAAAAAACACATTGTGTTTCCTAAGATTTAGTGGACTAAAGACTTGTGCATCAAAATGGAGGAAGCTGAATCTTCACCAAGTTTAGCTGTTCACCTGACAGCCTGTAGAGGCAGTCTACAGTCTAGCCTTTAAGTCCTAGCAGGGCTGTACATCCCTTTTCACTTTTTCTCACTAAGTTTTTATCTTTGGGGCATCTCAAATATCATGTTATCAGCCATTCTGCATAAGGAAGCCTTTAGTAAAGGCAAAGATGCTACTGACTTAAAGGGGCCTGTGCAGATTTGCATGTTAATGATTTGTTTGCAATATCGTAATAGGGTTCTACTTATTTACTAATTGAAAAGCTAATGTAAATGAAAATGCCATCGTTTGTTAAATGAGTTCATCATTTAACCTAATGTTATTACACTGAAGGCTCAGGAAGGTTTACTATGCTGGCTTAGGAATTATGGGAGTTGAAGTCCACTAGTCATAAAGATGCTATAATTCCCCCCCACACTCTGTTTAAAGGAACCAGCATTTTGAAAATAAACTATGAAAACTTTGTAATTTTGGTGGGAGGGGCAGTGGTCAAACTGCTTTATAATGTTTGTAATATTCATATCTTGATTTTATTCAAGGAACTCAAAGCAGAGTACAGGAGGAGAATTTCATTTTATCCCTACACCAACCTTATAAGATACAAAGGTCTGTGAAAATTTAGTATTATCAACATTAGTATCATCTACATTTATTGCACACAGGAGGCATAAAATTATTCGCCTAAGACCAATGAATTCTATTGACCATTTAATTCTTGGGGGTGGGAAATAAGGCCTAAATTTGCAAACTGCCCAGGATATTTTCCACTGCGCAACAATATCTTTCAACACTTTAATGGTTTATAGTTTCATATAAAATACATCTGTTTTTCCTAACAAAAATGGTTGAATAAAATAGATTTCTCAAATGTATCTTGTTTCATTTGTTCTCTTATTGAGTACAAAGGATTTGAGATAACTGCATATCACTTTTCTTAATATGATGTTGGAAGAATGAGAGAAAAACAGGAATGGTATAAATCACAGCAGGATAATGTGTACATATGCACTTTTAAAAGTAAAATAGTTCATGCTGAAATTATCATATGTGAAAATAGGAAGGTAAAAACTGAATGCCAAAGTCACTTCTTTCCAAATAATTAACTTAATTGATTCAATATCGGTTTATAAATAAGTCTTAACAATTATTCCTGACAGGTTTTTTTCTTGAAAATTGCTTGGAGTAGACTAAAAATGCATTTAATAGTACTGGATTTTTGTGATTTTGAGTTATTCTAGTTCAGTGAGTTTAAAATAATCCTTAAAATATCAAATCACTAAGCAAAAAAATGTGTTGACACAGGAGCACATGTTAATTTGATGTATTTGACAAATAGTCAATGGACAAACAGACTTATTTTGCCATAACTTGCTCTAATAAGTAATTTATAATTACTGGTAAATAAAAATAAATGCAGCTTCTTATACTGTTCTCAAATCAGTTAGAGATCCACTGTGAGATAAGAGAAAAAAATCTTCAGATGTTGACAAAACATATGGCGATGACACAAGAATGCAGCTGGTTCCATTCCCTGTTCATCCTCAGTAGCTTTGGCATGTTCATAAATAGGTATGCAAGCAACTGATCAGCAGAATGATTATTGTGAATTGTGCAAATGGGATTTTGCACTATTGGATCTTCCCATTGCATGAGCATTTTAAAATCAATTGTTTTTAATGCTAGATGTCATTGCACTGAGTATTAAGTTGAATATTTAATATCAAAATATTTTTGATATTGTCTTCTGATATTTAACATTTTATCTTCCGCTTATATCAAACATTTGACACTATTTATTTTGAGGATATCTAGAAAATTAAAAGAAATGCAATGGTTTTCAAATACATAGAAGACAAACCTTGATTCAACTAAATGTAGGTATAGTTCATTTTCAAACCTTACAAAGAACATAAAAAACTCAAGATCTGTCTGTCTCTCTCTCTCTCTTTCTCCCACCCTCTTTCATAAAATGTCTTTTCTTTGTGGGTCCAGTGAAATCCACTGGCTATGGAGAGTGACTTTTTCTTTGGTTAATACAGAACATTAGATGAACAGAGACTAAATCATTTGTGTCAGGATGATATTAGTAAACTGAAGGTCACTTTCCACATACTTTAGCATGCCTTGGAGGCAATACTGATAAGGAGAAAGACAAAAGGACAAAGACAAAATTAACTTTTAATTTCTCACCAAAGCTACAGCTGACAGAAAAGGCGAGACTGAGACTGCATGCAACATACCATGTAGGGGTGTATAACTTATCTGATTTAGTTCATCTGATACTGAGCATATAGTATTTATTTATAAGGATTTATATACGCTCCAGTACGTACGAAATATTATAAACCCATTTCATAGTGTTCTTCAGTGCCAACTCTTTTTGCCTGAATTAGGTGATATAAACAAATCAGATATATTAATTTTCTTTTGTGGAGCTGTTCATGAGTGCTTTCCAAGAAAACATACTCACATGCTGATAAAAGGTTTTACTTAACATGTGACCTGATTTTCTTTTACTTAAAGAAGTACATTAAAGTCACATTTTCTGTCATCATGTATTTGCAACTATTCTCCAGAATAAATAGATTAAAGGGAAATGGTTACTTTGAACCTGTTTTATTTCTATAAAACTGATTTTTTTACATTCTAGACACTGACTATATAAACCAGGAGCCCTCCTGAAAGTGATGCCTTCCAGGTTTGTTTATTGCTAAGAATTCTGGACATCAAGTCCACATATTTAAAGAAAGATTGAATATATGTGGGCAACCTGATACCCTCCAAACGTTTTAGATTGCAACTCTCACCATTCCTTGTCATAAACTATATTAGTTAAGGCTGATGGAATGACAATTCAAATCACCTACAATAGGGGTTTTCTAGGCTGCAGAATATTTCAAAAATATCATAAAATTTCTGATCAGGAGACAGAAATCTAGTAATAGAAAATGATGGTTGGCTTGGTGTCAGTTGCTTAAGGTTGCACTGATTGGAGTAGTTTATAAATCTAGTCAAATATGTGAATAAATTTGTACATCAGTTTAATGTGAGCTAGGTTTAAAAAAGCACTTAATTGTAGCTGAAGAGATGAATACCTTCTATATAATAATTATCTATTAGGTTGCTCTACAACAGCCTTTTGTAGGCATCATGTCTATTTTGTACGGAAAGAAGTTGAATATATTTCCATAGGTACACTCCTGGTGTAATTCTGTGACACTATTGTGTTTATATGTGAGCAGTTATTTAGGGAAGAAAGATAATCTTATAAAAGATAGTTTGAAAGTATGTTTTGTATTTAGAGACTACTTAAGTTTCCAGTTGAATAGGAATGAAAAGAAATATGACATAAGCAACATGGAGAATTTTTTCCAGAGAAATAGCCATCATCTGTTGCAGCAAAAGCAACAAATAGTTTCAGAGTATTATAATAATGAACCAATTTATTACAAAATAGTCCTTGGATTACATTCCACTTAATTCAAGTGGATTTTGCTTTTTTCTGAGATAGAAACATTTGTATATGTGCATACAGATTCGGAAAGAGTATATAGTGAAATTGGCGATATGTGAAGTATTTAAGGTGTAGACAGTGATAATTATTTTCTTTTTTTTTTTATTAAAAAAGTTTTCAAGTACAAGTTTTCCCCCCTTTCCCCCCTTCTTCCCTAACCCCCCCTCACCACCCATCCCCCCCTGTGACTTCTTCTTCACAACAATAAGCTAATTCATAATTAATTACATAATATTTTACCATGCCCTTACTCACTCCTCAAAGTACTGACCCTTAGCATAATATTCTTATAACTCCGCTTTTCTCCGCTTTTCGCAATAATCTACCCTTTTTCTCCTCCCCCAAACTTATAAAATATTATTATTATTACAACAACATAACCTTTAATCTTTTATATATATTAATATAACATTTCAAAGCAGCCTTCTCCAATTTTAACATTTATTCAGTTCTATCCAATTCTTCCACTCCCCAAAATATATGACTTAAAAATCTTTTTTCTTAAACTAATCAATCACTAAACTAGCCTATTTCAACCCAGTTTCCTGCAAGTTTCCTACAATTCTAAATAATTCTAAATATAATCCACTGCCCACTCTGCTCAAATATACATATGTCTATATATACATTCCATTTTATAAAAAGAGAAAAGACAATAACTTTAAATTTATAATTCATTTAGTATCTTCTTTGATGTCTTTCCACTAGATTGTTGAATCCATCATCCATAATAGGGTAACATAGCATCCTGGATCTTCAGTCATCTTCTGCTCCCATCAATAATGAATATCCTCATGTATATATAAAAGTAAAAACAACCACCCGAGTGACATTATAATTATATTCCATATAGTTGTAATTGTGGTTTTCATCAGGATTATAAATTCCCATCGTCTTAGTGGGTAACAGCCAGATCTTCTGCATGCCCCAGCATGACTCTCTTGCCTTGTAACTCAAAATAGTTATAATATATTTATCGGTAAAAGAAATCCAAAATAGATAGTTCAAATCCAACAATGTAAGGCTCTTTCCACATCCCAAAATCACGGCATTGCAGAGATCTGCCACTTTCCTCAAGATATTATTAAACGATAATTCGCCTCCAATATCTTTTCACATATTCATTTATTTTTTAAAATCCCTGGCTTCACTGTTGCTTGGTTTAGAAACTACTATTTCTATGAGATCTGTTTCTTTTCTTTTTCTTTTTCGGGTTGCATTTCCATCCAGATTTCCTTCCTACAAGTTGTGTATCAGCTGATCGGTTGTCATTCTGCTTTGTAAATTGATCTTGTTGGTTTTGTTTTATTATCTCATATGTCTTTTCCATCACTTGTATATCAACTGGTTGATTTACGCACTTGTCTGTAACTTGATAATTCATCACATTAGAATCAGATGACACTGCTCTCAAATTTATAGACAGTCCAGCTGGGGTATCCAAGGAGTCCGAAGACAGTTTATCTACCACAGCCTCTGTAATTTGATGTTTTCCCTTTATTTCCAACTCCTTTTGCTTGTCCTGTGTTATGCCTAAAGATGTTAAATTTATTTTTAAAATTTTTGGATAAAATTCTTCCGCTTTTTCGACAGTATTCAGTTGGTATCTTACTCCTTGGTGTCTCAATATTAAACCAACTGGGACGTCCCACCTAAATAGAATATTCCTTTTTTTTAACTCATTCACTAGAAAACCAAATTTCTTCCTCTCCATTAACATCTTGGGCGGGAGTTCCTTAAAAATCCAAATCTTTCTTCCACGAAATTGCAAAGTAGAATCATAAGAATTCTGCACAATATTATTTCTAATTTCTTTGTCTATAAAATAAATCACCGCATCTCTAGGCAATTGCCTTTGTTTTGCCAACCAGGAGTTTATTCTATAAATTCTGTCAATCCTGCAAAACACTTCATCAGGTTGAACCTTTAAAATCCCAGCCAGAATTTCAGAAGATATCTTCCTTAAATCATCTCTGTCATTTTCCTGCAGACCTCTCAGTCTAATTGCATATTCTGTAAAATTGTGTTGGATCATTAAAACTTCTCTTTCAATCCTCTGTTGTACATTTTCTTCATTACCAGTCTTTTGGTCAGCCTCCATTTTAAGTTTGTCTTCTGAGCTATTATCCTGAGTGTTTGCCAAATCCTTTTTAATTTTTTGGATCTTGTCATCCAAATTCTCCTCAGTTTCTTTCATTTTAGACTCTAATAATTTAGTATTTGCTTCCAACTGAATCACAAAGTCTGCTAAGCCATTAGCTGTTTTTAAAATCTTTCGATCCAAAAAGCCAAACTTAGATTTCACCAATTCACCAATTTCTTTGATTTCCAACTTAAATTTTTCAAGTTGCTGATTCACAATCTCATCCCTTCTTACAATCTCCTCAAGAAGAAATTCTATTATATTAAAGTCAGGTTTCTGAGACTGGAGAGTTAAAACTTGTTGATGTAATTTATTAATGGGGGAATCCCCCCCCACTGCCTGTTTGTCTAGCTTTATAAGTCTCAGTGCCATTTTTCCACGCAGACAAAATTTACTGGAAAAGAGAAAAAAAAACTTTTTTCCAACCAAGATCAATATCAGATCCCCAAGGAAAAAAAAAGGAAAAAAAAACAAAAGTGAGAGTGAAGTTTTGCCTTCAGTTACAGCCAAAAGTATTCATTCCGCTACTTTGTAATTGAAAACGGAAGGAGTTTCCCTTTCAGCCTCTCTTCAAGCCGCAGCAGCAATCGCCATTAAAAAAAAACTTTTTTCCCTTCACTTCACTTCTTGGCAAAATAGAATAAAAAAAATACTTGCGCTTCAGGATCAGAGGTCCAGCTCATATCTTCTTTAATTAATTTATTTGACAGATTTACAGGCTTGCTTCTGCCCCCTAGCTCTGCGTGTAGCAGAGATTTCCCAGAGCCCAGAGCATCGGCTGGGGATACGGGGAGTCTCTTCCGCTCCCTCCCAAAAGTAAATAAAAAACTTTTGGGATTAGGCAGAGGACTCTACCCACCCCAGCCGGCTCTATCTCCGTTTCCTAATGGAAACAGAGTTTTTTCGAGCCGCCATTCCGCTGAAAAAGGCGGCTCTTACAGGCAGTGGGTTCGACGATCCCGAAGGAGCGTCCAGCGGGGACAAGCAGCAAACCGGAAGTCTGATAATTATTTTCTTGATAAATGCCTGGTACCTACAGGGCACAAAGTCTTAAACTGATTAGCCAATTACTACATATTAGTGTTGGGAACCCTAACTTTTTGAGAGTAATGCTGTCTACTATTTCCTTCTGACAATCCAGAGGATAATTTCTGTTAGTGAAATACCGATTAGGATATCAATGTCAATAAACAATGAAATGTGTTTGTATGTGCATGCATGTGCATGAACATTAAATATATAGTGTTTGTGCACATCTCACATACACATCAGGTGGTGAGCATCCTAAATTTAGCGCACATCACTTTTTACTGTTTTTGCTCCACAAATAAACAAAACTTTCCATTCAGACAATAAAGCCTCCTTTAACTTGTCTGCTGTATAATAAATAATAAGATGAGAAGGATTATTGCATTACTTTTTTTGTTTGTGATTTTTGGCCCTCATTGTTTCAATTTGATTGTAACTACCACCAAGTGATCACAGGAAAAATTGTTTCTTTTAGAAATACTACATCATAAAGGCTATTATATGATCTGATGCCAATAATGTAATTTAGGTGAAAGTAGAAGTAATTTATTATACTCTGAAGCTCAAACTTCCCCATGCTTGTTTGCTTAAATGTAATCCCACTAATCTAGTTATTTATTTCCAAGAAAGATTGCTTTCTTATTATTCTATCCAGAATTTGCTGTTTAGGAGCTTTTTCAATCCAGCAGATATTTCTCTCTGCATGTGAATTATCATCTGAATATTCAGTTCTGCCTCACAATATAATGTCCAAATATTCCATATTTTTGTAAGATTGGCCTGATTAAGCAGAATGCACTGCATTTGTTTGAAGAAATTAGAAAAATTCTTGACAAAGACTAAGGAAAAATGCTTATCTATCTCCAACAGCACTGGTTTGTTTCTTTTTGAGCTGGTGGGATAAAGCTGTCAAGTAAAATCTAGTAAAATACCAAAGTATATGAAGTTAAAGTAAACTCACAAGCAACTTTAAGGTTCTGTGTCTAGCACCAACTCAGCAGATGATTATAGGACATTCTGACCCTTGGCAATTTGACAGGGTCACATTTTGACATGGCTGAACTGTTCCTGAACAATTCCTCCAATGTACTGGGTACAAACAGTCTTTTCTTCAACATCAGGCATGCATGTCTTATCTTCCCTACCTATTATTTTTTAAGAAGCATGGCTATTGAAATATAGTGAAGGTTAACTCGGCTTGTTGTTTATGTCATCCTTCAGCTCAGACAATAGTGTAGCATAGCCCGTCATGATTTACTTCTATAAGGGAGTCACTGTTGGGCCTCAAATTTAGTTCTGATAAATTTAATTATCAATTTTTCCCCTTAAACATATTGCTAAATCTGTGCAGTTTTCACTGTTTATCAAATGGCCATTTTTATTTTGCAAGATTGGCATGATCATTAAATAATTAAAATCTGAAGACAAATACAACATTTAAAATCTGCATATTCAAAAATTCAAATTGATTATGAAGTGTGTGTGTGTGTGTGTGTGTGTGTGTGTTGTATTTACAATACTTTGTTGAAAACTAGTGTAGTGTTGTAGTTAAGGTGTTTAAGCAGAACTAGCAAGATCCAGGTTCTAGACTAGCTTCAACTGCAGAAATTCATTGGGTGACTTTGGCCCAGGTCATCCTTTCTCAATTTTGTAAGTTTGTTACTTTGGGGTAAAATAAGAGGAAAGGCTATATGTATTCCACCTTGAACTTCTGAATGAAAGGCGAGATAATAAATAAAGCTAATAATGGAGACCAAATGTGAATAAAATCGTCTAGTTAGCAGAGTCAAGACCTTGCTATTGTATTAATGTTTCAGCCAATGCTATTCCATGCTTCTAAAATTTCACTGATTCAGAGAAATAGGTGCTTTAGTATTCCACAGTGTACAATAGTAAATCAAACCCCTAAACAGTGAAAAAGAAGATAACTGATTGTGTTGCACCGTTTCATATGTCGTGGGGAAAAGAGTAAATTAAACTATATTTTCATTAATTATTATAAAATGTTGTGTATTTTTTCCAATATTCTAAAACATTTTCAATAGAAATGAGCCACTAAATGGGCATTGCCTGAGAGATGATACTATTTTCAGTTTAGCTATAGCATCTCCAACAAGTTTAGAAAAACTTTAATTAAAATAATGCAAGTTAAAGAGGGTAGAGTACCATCTACGAATTACTTTCATAATCAATGCTTAAAGCTTGCCAAAATAGATTTCAAAGGAATTTTGTATTATAAAGAGTTTCAAATTCAAAACTGAAGTCCTTTTCCTATACTTTTTAATGTTCAAGAAAACCAGATAAATTAAATTTTGTTTAATTTAATCTAAAATGTTTGTTTTTAAATGAAATACATATACACTTTCAAATGTTGCTAAGGTTTTTAACTGATGAAATCTCAAGGGTATTTTTCCTTCCTTCCTTCCTTCCTTCCTTCCTTCCTTCCTTCCTTCCTTCCTTCCTTCCTTCCTTCCTTCCTTCCTTCCTTCTTTTTTCTTTTTCTTTTCTTTTTTTTTCCGCAAAGACCTGTACAAAATCAAACTCATTAATAAAAAAAGGAGTGAGAGCAAATTTAATGAAATCAGGGGACCATGAATTCTAGCCTCTTTTATGGCACAAAGCTGGCTGAGTGATTTTTGGTCAGTCATTCTCCCTCAGACAATGACAAACTACTTCTGAATACCTGAGAAGAAATTGTAGGAACTTTTCCAGGCAATAGCAAGGAGTCAAGACTAACTTGAAGTCATTGGGGGATGGGCGGGGGGGAGGGTGATAAAAAAAACTAGGTTACAACTATATTAAACAAACAAGTTATGTAGACTTATCAATTGTTCAGAGGGGATCAAGATGGCAACAGAAAAGCAGTTCTGGTGCTAAGGTCTCTAGTTTTTAACTATTTTAGGTCTTATATTTTATTTTATTTTAATTATTTTGCATATGTTTTCATCCACTATATATATATTTACCCAATTTATATTTATTCTTTTTTTTTTCATTGTTACATATCTTTTCTTCCCTTGGCTTTATCTATCTCTGGTGTCCACCCATATTCTCCAATATAGGGTGAAGGACATGCAAATGGCAAGTTATAACAGGAAAAGCAAACTTAGAGCTACTCCTATAAAAGTAATGAAGTATTAAAGGACAAGTCCAAATTATTAAAAACTACCCCATGCCCTGGCAACTGAGAGCCTGTTAGCAATAAATAACAATAATGACAATCACAAGATGAGTCAATTGCCTGTTCCACCATCTATCATGTCTTAGTCAGTTGGGATATTGAGCAATTTACCATTTTGGAAGATAAATTTCAGTTGGAGATAGAGAACATGTTACAACTTGAACTAGAAAATTAAGTCCGATTCCTAACTCAGATATGGACTTGGGAAGCAAGAACTGCCTCTTGACTATGCAAACAGTAATATGTTGACTAGTATAAAGGTAATGCCCAATTCATTCCATTTTCATATCTAATAAATATTCTACACAAGTGCATACATTCAATTATTTGCAATAGATGTTGTTAATATTAGCAGAAGTAATGCCTTTCTGATTCTTTTACATTCTCTCTTTGACACTATCTACTTGTCAGAGCTTTATCCCAGGACCTGGTAATAAATCTTTTCTTAGAGATCCAAAACTGCATTTAGGGGCTAACTACAGAGGCTTTGAATCATGTTTCTTTCTCCCACCCTTACATAGATTTCTTCTCAACATTTGATATGGAGGATACTGGCATCATGTTGTCATAACAAGTCTCAGACTCTTAGCCTTCCTGGCAGACTGGAAGGAGTTTTATTTCTTTATGTACCATATGGCCTTTATATGCCTTTATAAAGAGCTATATTAGGTATTTCACTTTTTTATTTAAATATAGAACATAGAATAACAGAGTTGGAAGGGACCTTTGAGGTCTTCTAGTCCAACCCCCTGCCCAGGCAGGAAACCCTACACCACTCCAGACAATGGTTATCCAACATCTTCTTAAAAATTTCCAGTGTTGGAGCATTCACAACTTCTGCAGGCAAGTTCCACCGATTAATTGTTCTAACTGTCAGGAAATTTCTCTTTAGTTCTAAGTTGCTTCTCTCCTTGATTAGTTTCCACCCATTGCTTCTTGCTCTACCCTCAGGTGCTTTGGAGAATAGTTTGACTCCCTCTTCTTTGAGGCAACCCCTGAGATATTGGAACACTGCTATCATGGCTCCCCTAGTCCTTCTTTTCATTAAACTAGACATACCCAGTTCCTGCAACCGATCTTCATATATTTTAGCCTCCAGTCCCCTGATCATCTTTGTTGCTCTTCTCTGCACTCTTTCTAGAGTCTCAGCATCTTTTTTACCTCTGGGCGACCAAAACTGAATGCAGTATTCCAAGTGTGGTCTTACCAAGGCATTATAAAGTGGTATTAACACTTCACATATACTACACAAGAAGCTGGATATTCAGGAATTAATGAAATGTAGATTGAAAGAGGATATGCTTCAAATGAACTATCCAACAGAGAAAACAATAATTGCACCTCAGAGTATAGCAGTCCAGGGACTGAGTATATAGGGGAGAACACTGAATATACTGAATATATAGGGTAGAACTGAGTATGAAGCTGAAGGTTTGTTTTCAAAGTTTGTGGGTTGGTTTCCAAATGTTTCAACCAATCCAAAAGCTTGGAAAATGAACCTTCACCCTCATCCTACACCCGAGCTATAGTTATTCACCACTATTGCAAAGAACTGAATATATAGGGTAGAACATTGGAGGTCTCAAATGTCATCTCTCAGAATCCATTTTATTTTCACACCATGACTTTGTTCTGAAAAGGTTTTTTTCTGCTACTATCACTTGTCTTTCAAGGGGGACATCACTTGACATCTTTCCCACTTTCTGGTATTAAAATGTCAATTTTTAAAAGAAAAAAAGGAACCAACTTTAAAAAAATGCTATCTCTTGGCTATATAGATAGATATATTACTAGAGATTTCAACCTTTCTTTCTATAATAGAATGTCTAACAGACCCTAGGAATAAGACAAAGCAAAACCATTATAGAAAAGATTCCTTCGTCCAGGGTAGGATGATTCATGAGAAAGAAACAGAGAACAATTCTTTTCTTAATCATGTTAGGTATATGAAAAATTGCTTTCATAAACTTTACTAACAGTAGAGTTCATTCCAGAAATCCAGATAGTTCCTGTTTCCTTAATTTGACATACGTGCAATCTCATCAGAAATAAACAATATAAAACTTTGCTTCTGAAACAAAATATAAAACTCTGAAAATTACAGAAAAATGCTATGTTGCAGGGAGACCACAAGTTGGTGCTGGTCTACTAGAAATGGTAATGCATTTTAATATACAGGTTTTTAGAAGATTATAAATAAAGTACTTTTCTGCTCAACCTGAAGAATGGGTTAAGGCTAAAACTACAGGGAATTCACTAGTAAATATCAAGAATTTTTTTAAAGAGAACAAAATATGATTTTACACTGACAAGATTAAAAAAAAATCAAATAAACAAGCCAATGCAAATCCTGACTAGAACTTATAAGTGTTTTTTCAAAAATAGCACTTTTTCTTAGAGCAAAGTTTCTGCTTTCTATTGCATGAACTCTTCTTGTTTTTCTGGATATATAAACTTTAGTATGAGGGTCTTATGTCAATCTTGGTTAACCACATTCTAGTTGCTCCAGTTCTACTTCAAGATATTAAACAATCATCTTTCCTTTTCTACTCCTTGGGACATTCTTCTATAAAATTGACACAAAGAGCCCTTCTGCCTTGCAAAGAGATGTATTCTATTTCTGAAATTTGTGAATATCTGGCATGAGAGGTTACTTTCACAGCAAGCAAATACAAGAATATAAAATCATATCCATAGGCTGTACAACACTATGCCATATGTCAAATAAAACAAATGCTATGAAGGTAATCCCTAAAACTGCTCACAGACAAAAAAGAGAATCAAAATTAATGAAGAAATCCAGATTTTTATTTGGTAGCTATTCAATCCAATTTGTTAATGGATTAACTACAGTTAAGAGTAGCAGCTGTTGCAATCTTAATTTATATTGGCCTTAAAGTTCTTCCTAAAATGTTTACATGAAGACAAATCATAATTACAACTGCCAAAAAAAGGGAGTAAGGGTAAGGATTCCAAAAAAACCCAGACTTATCTATTTGAATGACATTATCCTTCCCACATTGCATCATTACTTCATTTCTTGCTCTCCATAAAGACTAATCATGTCCTTTTACCAGAATATTACTCTCTGGAAAATACGAGGGCAGTGACTGTTCAAGTTAAAGGAAAGCTGGAATGATTCAAACTCATTGTACATATCAGCTATTGCTCAAAAAATGTACCCAGACAATAAAGGGAAGGGTTTTCCCTCTATAACAGCTGTAATGCATGTTTCCAGTGATGTATTAGAAATATTTCTATTTATTACTAATTGATTAAAGTGGTTTCAGAGCCAACATATAGACTTTGTCTCTCAAATTAGGCTATCACACACTCAATGGGTATGTCTTCCCATGCTTCATACAACTGTATGATTCAAAAAACTGGGGCTGGGTTTTGGCAGCGAACAAAGCAAGTAAGCAAAAAAGAACAGAAAGAGAAAGATACCAAGAAAGAGACTCAGAGGGTTTTTCTTGATATGGAATTGTAATGAGACTGGCTTTAAAACACAAAAGAATTGTGAATATAGAAACTAGATAAATAAATAAGTAGCTATAGTCAGCTATCCGACTATATTTCTATCAAACTGCAAATTTGAACTAAAATGATTTATATTTTTCAAATAATAAATGTTTTATTATTATATATAATTTTGTTATCATTCATATCTCTATAGCTGTAACATTTCTTTTGTTAGTTCATGGCTAATAGCCCAAGCCCAACTTGGCAAAACATAAGCTTTTATATAAAAATACTTCTCAATTCTTTTGTTAAGAAAACTTGCTGACATCCCATTTGTGGTACAGATATAAAAAGATTAAAGTTTTTTACTGTGTCACCTTTCTTAAGTAATAAGAGCTTCTCCTCAAATTGTTATGGTTATAATAAAGAGGGTAAAAGGGGCCTCCTAAATTGCTATTTTTAATGTGAAAGGAAGAAAAAACCATTCAAAACATGGAACAATCTTGATAATAGTATTTAACTGATGTACTTAATATTTCTAAAATATAAATATAAATCTAAAATAACTTTTGTTTTTCTTTTAGTGTAACCCAGTACCTGACGTGATAAATACTTTAAGGCAAAATTCAATCACTGCACTTTCCCCCCACCCTGTTGGCCATATCTCATCTAGTTTGATTAAATCAAGGCTTGTTTCCTTGATTTGTTATTATTAAACCAGAGTTCCCTGGATTAAGAATTAATGTAAACTTTGATTTGATGTAAGGCAGGATCTCAACACCACCACTTGTATCCAACTATTGAAAATTTAATTGTAATGCAAAATACAATTCAGGAACAAAATTTAGTCCATAACCACAATTGAATCTATAGATTGCTTTATAAATCACTGGAATAAATGACATGGAATTGAATCACTCTTTTCTAAATAGGAAAATGCACATTCACATGTTTCTTTCTTCAAATGAATATTCTCACCCCATTGAGCAATTTAACTTTGCTGTTTCTATATGATATTACATTGTCTCACGTTTTTCCCCTTCTTTCCTTCCTCAGAGAATTCAGTCATTCTTACTAGAAAGTGCTTTTTTATGTAACATTTACTTCTCTCATACTAGACAGAATCAAAAGAACATTCCAGCATCCTACATTAAATGAAACAAAAAAGTTCATAGAAAGGAATATGCTTAATTCATCAGGCAGCGAAGTTTGACTAATTATTGGGGAATATATCTAAGATGGATCATTTGGCATACAGAATTTGTTTAGTACAGAACATAAAATACTCAGAACAGATTTCACTTCCATCACCGAAATAAGAGGACAAGCATACTTTTAAGAACTACCGGTAATCTCTACCTGCTTTGAAAAGTAAATAAGCATATCAGTGGAGGGTTGCTCCCAGTTTGGTCTGGTTCTTGTGAACTGGTAGTAACAGTGGCGGGAGGCTCTGCCCACCGCCCAGACATCATCATGAATGATCTGCGCATACACAGAAGTGTGCGTGCTCCCATTGCGAACCAGTAGCGGAGGTAAGTAGAACCTGCATATTGTCTGTTTCTAGGGCATATCTTTTGGCTGATGAAACACTGAATTAATATGAGATATATATATTCTGAATCAGTTATTCAAAAAACTTGATTGGAATCAGAAGAAATTGTTGGCTACATCTAAGATTACTAAAAATGATTATAAACATTGTGAATGAAAGAAAAAAATTGTAGAATAAATTCTGCAAAAGTAAATATGTGCCCAATGTAAGCAGGGGAAAAAAATTGAATAAATGAATGAATAAATAAATAAATGAAGAGGCACTATAATGGAAAAAACCCTGCCACGTAATATTTTATTCTTATTCAACAGTCATTTGCAAGTATATTGCAGGTATAATCAACTGTATCATGAAAACATTTATATTTAGTATTTGATGATGGCATAGCTGTTATATGCTATATGATATTACTGACTCAGTGCCAATGAAAAAATGAGATATATTTATTTCACATTTTAACATAAATTTGCAAACTAAAATTAAGACAAGAGGGAAATTTTTCTTCAAATGTTGCAATTATCTGAATTTTTAAATAGTTATTCTGTTAAAATGTACCAATTAGGAAAATCATATACGAAAAAATGTATACAAGAAGACATCTATGTCAGGTGTGAAAAACCAGGTTCATACATGAAGATTCAAATTAGCTGATTTATTGCTAAAAGTCTATGCATAGGAATCTTCCCAATTAATGATCAGTACCTGGTTAGAAGGGACGTGGTGGCTCAGTGGCTAAGGCGCTGAGCTTGTCGATCGAAAGGTGTTTTTATTCTCTGTGCATGTGCAGAAGGTTTTGCGCATGCACAGAAGGTCTGCATGCACATGTGATACATGAGCGTGGCACGTGCACTTCCGAACTGGTAAGCGAGGTTAATAGATTTCACCCCTGGTTTATATTTTGACACAAATTCTGTTCCCTGCAGTTTGAGATATTTTCAATCCATATAGTAACTTTATATTTGTAGGAGTCCTCAAAAACTAGTAAAATAAATGGAAAAAATTTACTTGGCTCTGAAAAAAATTGCCCTAGTGAAGTCTATTTATTTAACTAGATGGCATATTGTTACATAGCATAGAATTTGATAGATAGACTATAGATGGAATAGCTCAGCTGAATTTGATTTTTATTGGCTAGCTTGTGACAAGAGTTAGGATACTATTTGCATTATTTCTGAAGGTAATCCAGATAGGGTTGCCAGGTCTGCTTCCAAAAAATAGCGGACAAGCGGGGAGGGGGGGGGGTTAAGTAGTAAAAAAATAAAAAAAAAATTACAATTAAATTATATATTTTCTTACAAACATTTTAACACGTATTAAAATAATCACTTCAATACTTTACTTAAAATTCAAAACATCAAATTTATTATAATAATATGTAAAATATTAAATTACATTTTACTTTGCTGTTGTGTGTATTTTTTATTTGACTGCGCAGCTTTGATCAATTCTTTGTGTTTAAGGAATAATTCTTTAATTTCAGTACAACGTTGAGAAATATTAAAAAATATACAAAGTTCACTTCGAACTGATGGTACAAGCAGTCGGTTATGTTCATCAGTCCACAAATTTCCCATGACGCTGAAAATTCGTTCAACGTTTGCATTTGATACCGGAATTGATGCACAATACTGGAACAGTTTCAGTAAACTCGGAGCTGGCTCTTTCTTGAAAAAGTACGTCCACTTATCAAGGGATGAATCACCCTGCAGATGAACATAAACTTCTTCTAAGGCAGAAATTTCATCGAAGAGAGTGTTGGGTGGAAGTTCTTCTCGCCATGGTGATAATAATCATGGTCGGACCATTCTCTCCTGAGGCTGGACTTTCTAACCGCTGCACCCCACCGCAGGGAGGTGGAACCGATTAGGTGGTTCTGTCCCAGGCGCCTGATGGATCTGGAGAGATTCCAGAGGGAGCTTGGGCCATTTCCTGAGGCTTTGGCTCACGACTCGACTGAAGATCTGGTGGCCGCCTGGGATAGGACGGCCGCCGGGGCTTTGGATCGTGTTGTGCCTTTACGGCCTCTGGTCCGGCGTCGCACCTGCCCAGCTCCCTGGTTCACCGAGGAGCTGAGGGGGATGAAACGCTGGAAAAGACACCTAGAGAGTGGTTGGAGGGCCAGTCGCTCCAAATCCGACCGAACACTAATTAGGTCTCATATTAAGACCTATTTAGTGGCGATAAAAGTGGCAAAGTGTGATTACTTTTCCGCTCTTATTGCATCGGCAGATAACCTCCCAGCCGCTTTGTTTAGAGTGACCCGCTCCCTCCTCCATCAAGGAGCACAGGAGGACCCCTTGCAAGGGCAGGCTGAGGATTTTGCACAGTATCTGCACGATAAAATCACTCAGATTCGGGAAGGCTTGGACTCTGACTGGGTAGATTCCGGCAGGGTGGCTGAGGCGGGTCTTGAGAATGTTATCTGGGACGAGTTCGATCCTGTGACTCCTGAGGACGTGGACAGGATTCTGGGGAAGTTAAACGCAATCACATGTTTACTGGATCCGTGTCCCTCCTGGCTGGTACTGGCTACCCGGGAGGTTAGGCGAGGCTGGCTCCAGAGGATTATAAATGCTTCTTTGGGGGAAGGTTTCCTGCCGCCTGCTTTGAAAGAAGCGGTGGTGAGGCCCCTCCTTAAGAAGCCTTCTCTGGATCCAGCTGTTATGGCTAACTACCGTCCTGTCTCCAACCTTCGCTTTATTGCGAAGGTTGTTGAGAGTGTGGTTGCGCAACAGCTCCCGCAGTACCTGGATGAAACCGTCTATCTAGACCCGTGCCAGTCCGGCTTCAGGCCTGGGTACAGCACGGAAATGGCATTGGTCGCGTTGGTTGATGATCTCTGGAGGGCTCGGGACAGGGGTTGCTCCTCTGTTCTGGTCCTATTAGATCTCTCAGCGGCTTTTGATACCATCGACCATGGTATCATGCTGCACCGGCTGGAGGGGTTGGGGGTGGGAGGAACCGTGTTGCGGTGGTTCTCTTCCTATCTCTCTGACCGGTCGCAGTCTGTGTTGGCAGGGGGGCAGAGGTCGACCTCGAGGCACCTTGTTTGTGGGGTGCCACAAGGGTCGGTCCTCTCGCTGCTCCTGTTCAACATTTATGTGAAGCCGCTGGGTGAGATCATCCGTGGATTTGGGGTGCGATGCCATCTGTACGCTGGTGACACTCAGCTGTACATCTCCACCCCAAACCACCCCAACAATGCCCTTGAAGCAGGGCCGGATTTAGATGAAAAGAGGCCCTAGGCTATTCCACTTATGAGGCCCTTTCACCTATAGTGAAAGTGTAATTTTAATTTTGCTTACAATTTGAATGTAGGCCCCTCTTGATCTTGAGGCCCTAGGCTGAAGCCTAGTTAGCCTATAGGAAAATCCGGCCCTGCCTTGAAGTGATGTCCCAGTGTCTGGAGGCTGTGAGGGTCTGGATGGGGAAGAACAGGCTTCGACTCAACCCTTCCAAGACTGAGTGGCTGTGGATGCCGGCATCCTGATATAGCCAGCTGGCGCCATCACTGGCTATTGGGGGCGAGTCATTGACCCCCACAGAGGGGGCTCACAACTTGGGCGTCCTCCTGGACACACGGCTGTCTTTAGAAGAGCATATGACGGCCGTGGCCAGGGAGGCTTTTTATCAGGTTCGCCTGATACGCCAGTTGCGCCCCTTTCTGAGTCGGGATTCCTTATGCACAGTCACTCATGCTCTTGTCACTTCTCGCCTGGACTACGCTAACACTCTCTACATGGGGCTCCCCTTGAGGAGCACCCAGAGGCTCCAACTGGTCCAGAATGCGGCCGCGTGGGTGATTAGCGATATGGCACTCCCATGTGACACCTCTCCTGTGCGAGCTGCACTGGCTCCCGGTGGTCTTCCGGGTGCGCTTCAAGGTGTTGGTTCTCACCTTTAAAGCGCTCCATGGCTTAGGGCCAGGGTATTTACGAGACCGCCTGCTGCTACCGATAACCTCCCACCGGCCAATACGCTCTCACAGAGAGGGCCTCCTCAGGGTGCCGTCGGTCAAGCAATGTCGGCTGGTGGCCCCCAGGGGGAGGGCCTTCTCTGTGGGAGCACCTGCCCTCTGGAACAAGCTACCTCCCGGAATACGGTTGATTCCGGATCTCCGCACTTTCCGTAAGGCCCTGAAGACGTTTTTATTTCAGCAAGCCGGCCTGGCCTGAATAGGTTTTAAGGGTTTTTAATTGTATTGCTAGGGGTTTTAAATTGGGGTGGCCGTTTAATTTAATTTATTCTTAATTATTTTAACTTTTATATTGCATGTTATTTTAATTCTTGGCTTTTCACCGCCCTGAGTCCCTCCGGGGAGAAGGGCGGGATATAAATTTAATAAATAAATAAATAAATAAATAAATAAATACCAGATGTTCATCATTTCTTCTAAAGTTGGAGGATTATTGCAATCAATTAGATTGAAACAATTTAGCGTCTCATATACTGAATCGGTGAAATTATACCGCTTTTCTAGGTACGCAATGGCTCTTTGATACACGTTGATGGCTTCTTTCTTGAACTTTTGCACGGCATTCTCAGGCAAATGTTTTTTACATAAGGCAAATAAAACTTTCATTCCAAAAAACTGCTCATCGTATTTTTTTTGCAAAGAATCACACAGCTTACACATGATAATGTGAAGATCACATGCAAGAATTTTCTTGCTTTCCAGCTTCAGTCAGGTGTCTTGCATTATTGACATGAAGAAGTGCATGAAATATAAATACAATTCTGAAATTGTTGGTTCATCATCCTTTGCGAGTTCATTTTCCTGATCCGAAATAAGGTTCCAGATAACCTTATGGCACTCATCAGATCCAAGAGAAATAAAATACGATTTTAGAGGTATCCAGTTTAAAAGAAGTCTTTCGACCGCTTTAAACAAACTTAACCAACGTGTTGGAACATAGCGCAAAACTTCATGGAATTCTGACTCGCAAAACTTACGTACCATTTCATCATAAAGCTTTTGAATAAAAAAAAATGTCCACTATTTTGTGAAAAAAAATAGTGAACATAATGTGAAAAAAGCGGACTGTCCGCTCAAATAGTGGACACCTGGCAACCCTAAATCCAGAAACAAAATAAAACTGCTGAAACTAACAAATGTTAGGCATAGACATTTTCTGGAATGAAAACATGCTTGAGAAGTTATTTGATTTAAAGTAATCCATGAAAGAAAGGTAAGATGTATTTCTAAGTGTGTTAATAGCAACAAGATGTTGGTTTTGTTTTCCACACCCACATTAGGCATGACTATTGAAAGGATTATCTAGCTTGTTCTAATCTTACCCTTTTGAAGTTACTTGCTCTTAACTATGTTACATATCAAGAAGATGGGAAAACAATAAAACATCCTGTGTTGCTCCCAAACTTTATTTAGAGTTATAATTGGCACCTGTTCTTTCTCATTACATAAAGGCCCCTATAAAATGGAATGGCTTTGTGTTTTGGCCCATTAGGCCCAGATAATATTCCTTTATTGAATCTGGACTGAGCTGGTGTAAAATTTGTGAGTCCCCCTGGACTCATGACTCCTGTTCCAGTAATTTTTGGGTAATGGGGCCCTTGCACAGATTTGTCTGGTGTGCCAATTGCACCTTCCAGAACTAGGAGGCCTTGCTCACAATCACTCATGCCTTGGTCACTCCTCATTTGGATTACTACAATATTTTCTATAAGGTGTTGCCTTTAAAGTCCACCTGAAAGCTTCAATTGGTTTAAAATACGGTACCACATGCAGTGTCTCTAGGTTTACCCATATATCACCTTTGTTGCACAAGATGCACTAACTTCCTGTTTCCTTCTGGGTGCAATTCAAGCATCCTCTCTAGTTCTTCCTTCAGGTTCTGGTATATATATTCCCTCTCATTCAGTGTCATGAAGAGACCTACATATTGGCCAATCAACCAGTCATCATGGTATTAGACAAGGGCCAGAAAACAGTGATAGTAATAGATTAGCAGTGTCTATTGAGCAATATTAAGAAGAAGGAGAATGAAAAGCTAGAAAAATACAAAGCCCTGAAGAAGGATGTGAAAAGTAAAGGCAAAGGTGGTCCCAACCATGGTAGGAATAAGATGGAGTATGGCTTATTAACAGATCCTGGGGACAACATCAATGCTCTTTGTCTAGAAAACAGCAGTGCTAAGAACAGCTAACATACTGCGCAGAAGTCTCAAAGTTTAGGCCTTTCCCAATTTTGATCTCCCAATTCATTCAGTTAGCAAAACTTTATTTTTCAATATTGTGCCAAATATATTATTGCTACTGCCACCATATACTTTAGCAACTGATGATGTTTTTCCTTTATAATATGTAGAATTATTCTTAATAGATAATATTATTATTTCTGTTCAAGTCTTATTTTTAAAACTTTTGGAATATTTTGATGTATTTACAGTATATTGAATTTCTTTTATGCAAAACCACCCTGTGATAAAATATTCTTTGCTCTTTATTATGACATTTCCAACATGTATTATTATATTATTTATTCATACTAGTGATTATTGACAGAGATATGTACTATCTATAAATCATGTTGTACCAATTTTTAAATTGGAGATTCCTATGTCTCTGATTACTACAAATCATTTATTTCTTTATTACACAATTTTAAATAATTTTAGCAAATTTTAATTATTTTAATATACATTGTTAATAGTTTGTATTGCAATTATAATTTTATTATATGAATTGTAAGTTCCAGGGAAGACAGAAGAGACTATTTAAAAATATATTGTATTTATCTAGAAATATAAATAAATGCCAAAGAGGTGATTTGTGGTAGCTAAGAATGGCTGGTGGGTGTGGCTTAGTGGGTGTAGCAGGAGAAGGATACTGTAAAATCTCCATTCCCACCCCACTCTGGGGCCAGCCAGAGGTAGCATTTGCTGGTTCTCTGAACTACTCAAAATTTCCGCTACCAGTTCTCCGAACTACTCAAAATTTCCGCTACTAGTTCTCCAGAACCTGTCAGAACCTGCTGGATTTCACCCGTGGGAATATCCCTGCAAAAAATTAATTCCATTAAAGTTAGATACACTGAATTTTTCCTGGTTACTAGTTATTGCCAAAAGTGATATATGCGTATTTTGTGCTTTTGGAAGAAAAGTGAAAGCTGGTTACTACCAAATAAAATGACTGAGCTAAACAAATCTAGTAGCCTTTACTGTCAAGTTTTATACAGTAATTAGTAAGCACGAGAAGGTTATGCTAGACTTCTCCTGTCAATTTCCACTGATCTGGAGAAGCCAATAAACAGCAGTGAAAGGGGAATCTGAAGTATAGCACATTGATAAAAGTCAGGTTCTGACTGTACAATGTGTGGCTCAAACAGTTTTCATTGGACTAATCTGTGTAATGCTAAGAGTCCGATTTAAACAATTATGTGGCACAACTGCTCCATCTAAAGACTTAGAGATGAAAGAAAGGTGCCAGCTTTTTCATACCCACTCATATATTGTTAGATTATGACCTTGTGTTAGACTGCTTGTTATAACATTGTAAGACTATCTTAATGGTTTTATGTGGATGTTTCATTGTTTATTTAATGTTTTGTTATTTACCATGGTTATTTTATGTCTGTTCAATCCTGTTAACTGCTGAAAATCCAGTGGGAATTGTCAATATCTAATTGCAATAAGGAGGATGAATGCATTTTTTTACAGAACTATATCAGAGCTAATGAAACGGAAACTTTAAAAATATGGAACAAAATGCTATAATTTCAATTCCTATGCTGAAGCGAGGCTCATAGGCTGTGAGCCATTTTTTTCTAAGTCAACAATAATTTCACTAATTAGCAGTGATTGTAAACTACCTATTTTATTTGCACATCTATGTAAGTGTATATATGCATGGAAATTTAAGACAACATTATCGATTTAGTAACTGAAGGCTTACTTAGTACCAGAGAGACCAAAGCACACTACAAGAAATACCTAATGAAGAACAGAAGAAACATGGCAAGGCAAAGTATTAAATAGCCAGTACATTTAAAAAAAAAAAAAGCAGATGAAGCAACAAGAAGAACTGGCAATGGCCTAGAGCAGGAAAGTTGAAGAAAGGGCTATTTATGACCATATAAAACCAAGTTTTAAGACCAAAGAACATACAAAGCCAGAATTAAGAAGACAGATAGCAAATGCCACCTCTGGAAAAAAAAAAAAAACTGAAAAACAGGCCACCTAGTTAATTTCTGCAAGATCACATAAAGTGACTATAACCAATAGCATGACAAAGTAGCAACAATGGTGCATTGCAAAATACATCTGACACACAACATCCCAGAATTAACAATTGTTGATAAGAAGAAAAAAAATCAGCATAGTGGACATTTCAGTACCTAGCAACAGCAGAATAGAAGAGAAAGAAATGGAGAAAATCACAAAATACAAAGACCTACAAATAAAAGGACTGGTAGAATGACTGTGGCAAAAGAAAAGCAAAGATAGTACCAGTAGTGATTAGATCCGTGCCTTAGATCAGTGATGGTGACTCTATGGCATACATGCCAGATATGGCATACAGAACCATATCTCCGGGTATGTGTGCCATCGCCCATTGCTCTTTTGGGTTCTGGCGCACTAGCCAGCTGGTTTTCACATGTGTGGGAGCGCCAGAAACCAGAAGAGCAGCTGCCCAGTGCGCATGCACACTGGGCAGCTGCTCTTCCAGTTTCCGGCACACACATCTGCACCGGCCATCTGGTTTTCACTCATGCATGCACATCAGAAATTGGAAGACCAGGTGGCCAGTGCGCATGCATGTGCTGGAAACAAAAGCGGCCTTCTGGCATTCGCATGCGTGGCAGGCGGCTACTTTTGTGGTTTCCAACATGCTCGTGCGTGCACACGCTTCTGTTTTGGCACTCGGTGCCAAAAAGGTTCACCAACACTGCCTTAGATGCAATCCTAAAACATCTGGAGCACAAGTTGAACACCATCACACAGTCACTATCATTAAATTACAAAAGACAGTTTCACTTGGAACAGCCTACATCTTGCAACAATACATCTAAAACTATCAAACAACATCTGTTTATCTCAGGTCTTTTGGAAGAACTTGTTAAGTAGATAAAAATGCCCTGTCTCATCTAAACAAGTGGGTAACTGTGTGACCATGCATAATATTAACAACAATTTTCTTCATAATTCATTGAAAATGAAATTGCTTTGAATTTTTACTCAGAGGGGTTTTTAAATATAAAATTCTTATGTTAGAATTGCTTCTTAAATTTGTAGAAATGGGGGAGATTAAAATTAGGACTTTGAACATTCCTAAATGACAATGTTTTTCTAGTGGTGTTTAGAAAATAGATATATACATGGTTCCAGCATCTTTCAAGGGATTGTATTTCAGCATATTAATACTTCAGTTGAGGTTTCTGTCCTAACTTTCACATTGTTTTTGCTCTTGCTAGGAAATACATTGCATAATGAAAAGTAAAATGCAATCAGACTAAAACCAAAACTTAACTTACATCTTAGAAAACCTTCCTTTCAGAAGGTTGCACTTCTGCATAAAAAGCAAATGAAGCTTGGGTCATGGTTGGTGATTCAGATTCAGATAGAGATGTCTGCAGGATGACCAAATGACAGTTGGACATATTGTGGTATAGCAATGCAATTACCCCTTCTTTTCCTCATAGATTATAGCACAAACTTCCCAAATGAAAAGAGCTTCTGGTGTCACATAATGATACTGCTTTCATAATTCTAATAACACAGATTTATGTTAATATGTAGTACTTAGTAATGCATTGTTGTATTAAGAAACACAAAAAATTTGGAAAAGATGCTTTGGAGCGCACAGGAACACAAACATAGCATCTATCTGTGACTCTTTAAAGCAGCCATGTCTTTCCTAGATTTACACTTTTTCTGAAGTTTTATACAGCTCTATTATGTATTGTATGACATTATTTCTTATAAACATAATTACCCAGTTAAACCAATCTTTTTTAGGTAATATTTTTCCAATTAATTTGGTTACGTTTGGCTTTTATCAATCACTGAAACCTTAATACAAATATATGTACTAAGTTTCTTTTTTTCCCCCCTTTATGTGTTAACCAAAATGGCAAATAGAAGGATAAAAACCATACTTAATATTCACTCAAACTATACTAATTTTCTCGGTGGTCTGCTTTAACTGTAACATCAGAAGCAGTCCTTTCTCTGCTGTGCACAAGCATTCAATACAAAGAAAAAGAACAATACTCACACATAACGGTGAAACATCATGTTCTATCCACAAATATCAGTATGTGGAATGACACAATCTACATTCTTTCACATTCACATTTAATGGATCTAAAAATAGGTAAACTACCAGAGTCAAAAGGCTCTTAAACTGCATTTTTCAAGATTATATGAACTGGCTCAATGCTGACCACAACATATGCATAAATAACCATATCCATTAATTCCAGAAAAGCACCTTTAGCAGTAGTTGTAAGAATAATTGGATGTATGTCCTTAAAAGCCAAGTATTACAGAGTAAAAGTGGTGGGATCCTACCGGTTTAACAACTGGTTCACTGAGCATGCGAGGGTGCCAGACGCGCTTTGCAGAAAATTGAACTTCCGCGTTTCTGAGAGCAAGGAAACCAGTTGAGGAGCAGCAATCCATTCTGCCGCCCCAATCAGCTGGGCTTAGGAAGCAGAAATATAGGCAAGTATAATGCAGGGGTGGGCGGGCCCACTTCAAAGAAAGAGTGAAACAGTTCACTCATGGCTGAAAGTTGGAGCAAATGGTTCACCCGAACAGGTCCGAACCAGTAGAATCCTACCACTGCAGAGTAACCTTCCCTATCCAAGAGCTTTGGAAAGAACCATTGGCTGAAAAAGCTGTAATTTTGGGGATATGTAGAACTAACTAAGGCCATGTAGTGCTCTGATTTGATTATAAAAAGGTCTCTGAAAACATGTGAAGGTATGAATCTGGTATCATGTGGAGCAGAGAGCAGTTAGGTGACACAGCTGGTTAATTGTAGATAGAAAATATATTTGTATTCTCATGGATTCTGTAACACCTTTCCCAAATGACTTCTGAAGTATTGTACAACTCTGCATTATGGACTTCAGGAATTTCTGCGACATCCAAACTGACATTAAATTAGTCCTCATCCCTGTTGAGCTTCAGAAAAGCCATAGAAACTTGAATTCTAAGAAAGATCTGGGAGGAATCTGATATAATTTGGCACCCTTCACCCTGGATCTTCTTTTGGATATTTTTGTAATTTTCTTGTTATCCTTTTTTTTTAATTGTTAAGTATACTATTTTGTTATATAGTTTTATATTTTAATCTTCTTACTGAAAAATCAAAGTTAAGCTTCTCAGAGTCATTTATTTACTTCAATAAATAATACTTTCCCCCCCCCCGGCCTTTTAGTCAGTCTAAACTTCTGTGATTGCCTGGACTAGCTCTGCAGTTTTCTTGGCAAGATTTTCAGAAGTAGTTTGGGATTGCTGTCTTCCTACAACCATGAAAGTGTTACAGGCCCAAAGTCACTCTGTTGATTTAACGCATTATTGTTTAGTCAGAATAAGGTTATGATTTTATTTTGAACTAATAAAGATGTCTTACTTTCAACATTGTAAGGTTTTCCTTTTCTTAGCAAAGTTTTAGTTCAAGAACATAGTTATACTTACATAGCTTGCATACCAGTAGCTATGTAGCTGGGTTTTACTCTCATTTCTAATTCATATTGCTAATCAAATGTGTGCCAATCATTTGAGCATTACATTGAGTGCACTGTTTTATTTATTTATTAGATTTACATCAGTGATGAAATCTAAAATTTGTTACTACCGGTTCTGTGGACATGGCTTGGGGGGGGGGGTTAATGTGACTGGGTGAGTGTGGCCATATTTTTTTTTTTTTACTTTTAAAACCATTTTTTCTACAATCTCTTTGGCGAAGAGATTGTAAAAACATGCTTTCAAAAGGCTCTGACGATCCCAGCTGAGTTGCCTGATCGGCAGAGGCTTTTTTTCTTTTAAATGCCTCTGACAATCAGGCAACTCAGCTGGGATCGTCAGAGGCATTTAAAAGAAAAAAAGGGGTTTTTTTTCTTTTAAAAGCCTTTGACAATCCCAGCTGAGCCGCATGATCATCAGAGGCTTTTTTTTTTACTTTTAAAAGCATTTTTTTGGCGGAATAGGTTGTAGAAAAAATGCTTTTAAAAGTAAAAAAAAAGTCTCTGATGATTGTGCGGCTCAGCTGGGCATGGGGTGGGGGCAGGGATTTTTGCTACTGGTTCTCCGAACCACCTGCCTCCATCGCTACCGGATCGGACGATCCAGTCCGAACCGGGAGCATTTCACCCCTGATTTACATCCTGTCTTTATTATTTTTTAAATAAATAGCTCAGATGGCAGGCATATATAATACTCCTTCCTCTTCCTGTTTTCCCCACAACAACAAGCCTGTGAGATGGGTTGGGCTGAGAGAGAGTGACTGGCCCAACTGGTTTTCATGCTTAAGGCAGGACTAAAACAGTCTCCTGGTTTTTAGGTCAGCACCTTAACCACTGCATCAAACTGATCTTCTGTTGTGCATCCAGAGTATTTGATTATTACACTTGCTCCTAAACTGATATAAGCTTTTTATATAGCATACTTTTATTGCTATAAATATACTTGTGTATATATATTATACACACATACAATACAGGCCTTTTGGTACTGTACACGATAGCTTCTATGGCTGTGCTATATGATATGCTTTTAGTCTTTGTCTTCTACCTTAACTTTTTATATATATTCTATTCCAATGGTTTTCATACACATTGGGCAAGCTTTAAGAATGCATTAATAAAGCAAAGGTTATTTGAGGATATGTGCAAAAAGAAAAAATGTATGTGCATAAAATGTAGGTAATTTCCACAGGATCAGCTTCCAATTTCAACAATTACAAGATCTAAGATCTGGGAAAGATAAACATCTAATCACACTGGAACTGGGGGAAAAAAACTACACTAGAAGGATTAGAACTAGGAGGCCAGTTATAAAATACCAAGCTAGGATAAACTGACACAAATGCATTGTAATATGTGCTGACATAACAGTAATCCACTTCATCAGATTCATGACTGGCACTAGGCTGGAGGAAAATGTAGATAGTAAAATTACTGGCTGGAGAAGATCCAGGCACTGATACTGGAATGGCTGTGCACAAAGCAATTGTTAAATGTGAAATTGACTTGTACTACTAAAGAGTTTAAAACCTGTAGTAAATACTGTAAAAATGTCCTGTCTGTACGTTCTGCAATTCATTTCTTCTAATTTCTCCTCCAGATCCAAGTTGGACAACCAGGATTTCTAACAACTATTTCAGTATAACACTTGATTGAACACTTATTAAAAATTTATGTATTCTAGTGCCATAATTAATCTGTTGTTTGCAGCAACCTGTAGTAATTACCAATTGATCAGTATGTGACAATATTATATACTTACAATTTATTTATGGCCATTATTCCTTCCCTTGCTAATGAAAAACAAAGAGTTCTCTAGGAAACCATATGCAAGCAATTGTTTAGTCGACTACTATTTATTGAACCAACTAAGATTAAATATGGTTTATTATAATAGTTTCATTATAATTTAAATATATAATAGTAAATTGTGTTTAATATAAAATCAAGAAATGGATACTTCCAACATATCTTGATGATAGCACAGTCAAAAAGAGAGAGGCAGAAGTCTCCCCATGGCTGCTCAACCAAGCAATTGGAAAGGAAGACTTGTATGTTGCATAACTGTGTGTGTCTGTGTTTTCAAACTTAGTTAAGTAAATCATATAATGATATGGTTTACACAGCTGGCTACCCTGTAACCAAACCATGAGAAAAGCTTTTCTTGACAATGGAATGGAATGGAGTGGAAAGGGACGGAACAAATGGAACGGAACGGAACAGAACAGAACAGAACAGCTTTTTTTGGCCAAATGTGATTAGACATAAAAGGAATTTGTCTTTGGTGCAGAACTGTCAGGTTGTAAATTATCACATTGTGAATCCATCAGCACTATATCAATGATGTACCTAAATCAAATAATAGAATTAGATGAAAATTATGACTGTTTAATATGATAAATCAATGTGTAAGTCAGAGAAGGTAGACAAATTAATCCCGATTAAAGAGCTAAATTTTCTTCTAATGAAATAACATACATTATCTATTTCCTTATTAGACTATAAAGTCAGATTGGAAATGAAGACCTTAAGGGTTATAGATGTCAAATTGATTGGATTCAAGAAGAGCCTTTATAGAAGGAGCTAGACCATAGATTCAAGGCTACTGGCATCACCTCCTCATGCAAAGGGATAATGACACTTTCTTGGATTCACCACACCATGCCAACCCCTATTCCTGAGATTAGACAATGGTTTAATATACAAACTCTCCTATCTACTTCATCGAAGTCCACAGACTAAAGAGAATCCCAGATTATAATATGTCAAGATGTTGCTTCTGCCACCCCTTACAACCCATCCATGAGAACTATGATAAACAACTTTGTCAGCGAAGTGCTGAGCAAAATGGTCACAGTGGTAGGTGAAAGATCTTCCTGTTCAATTTCCTTAAAACAGAAAGATAGTGCACTAAAAAAAGTTGCTGGCTGATGGCCCAACAATAAAGGACAAATAGAACCACTTTAATTTACTGCCACAGTATATGTCCATAGCTTTTTAAAACTGGGTTTGCATTTTGTCTTTCCCTGTGTGAAAGTGTGCTAGATGTCTCTTCTGTTATCTCTTATCCTGAAGAGCCTCAACAAACCAAGGAACAACTGAAATAGGTGAAAGAAGAGATGCTACTCAGCAACAATGTCAACAAGAGTGTGAGTTTCCTCTCATTACTAGTGACTAACCGGAGAATCAATGGCAGTATTACCAAATTTCCAAGGAAAGTTTCAAGTGCCTACTGGAAGACGTCTGCATCAATGAGGCATCTGGAGCAAAGTATTAAAATTAGGTTACAGTTTCTAATACTTCTGACCATATGCTTTCATGGCTTGGGATCTGGAAAACTGGAAGTCAATATCTACAGAACTAAACTCTACAAACCTATTTTAAATTAAAATCCAAACTTTCTGCCTATTCACTGATACCTTGAGGCAAGGGAAAAAAAAACCAGAACAAATATACTCTAGAAACTATCAAGTCTAACAATACTAACAATAAAATCTTCTTGGCTATTGTTTTTGTGTAAACCACAAAAGTATTGTCAGAAGAAAGGTTTCAAATCAGAGTACAATTAGAAAAGCAAGTGGATTTATACTCAGGATCGTTCAGAGTATTTTCTGTATTAATTTCATAACAGATAAAGTGCCAGGAGAATCATTTGGGATAATAGTACAAGGAAGGGCAGTTAATTTTTATCGTGCATACTTTTTCTAAATTATACCTACCAGCCAGAAATATAGTTATTGGTTGGGTGAAAATATGCAAATATTTCATAGCATAAATTGCAGTTTTGAGAATCTTAATTACTCTTTTGCAGTCTCAATAGAGTCTGCTGGCTTTCATAAGCAGAGCAGCATGACAGTAACTAGGGAAAATTGAAGACATTTCTAAACTCCCATTTTCGATTCTATATAAAAATATTTATACTCTCTTTCTTAATGACTCATACTGAATCCAGTTTTTGTTTCTATTTAGACAAATTGGCAAGTGGAAGATAAGTGTTTCTCTTTGCAATGAATCTGGGTAGTTATCTGCTTATTATTGGGTTATTTTATTTTCCGATGCTACAAATGCAAGGCTGAATATAAATATTTACCCTGCTTCCGCTCCTGAAAACAGTATTCTTCCTGCAGGATGAAGAAGTGTTTTTCTGCTAATGAAAATGAACTATTTTGATAGTTACACTTCTTCCAAAAACTGGAATATTTACCATCCCATATGATTTCTAATTAGCTTTTTTATTTAGTGCACCACCTAAATTAATCTGCAACTTAGTTCATGAAAATATTTTACACTTTTGTTTCCCTATTATCAGTCTGTTTTTTTAGAGCTAGGGACAGATATAGGTAAGATTGGTTTTATATGTCTAAAAAATGTAAGATTGGTCACTGCATTTCCCCCTCCCCCATTAATCCTAGCTATAATATGAAAACTGTGTAACATCTAAGAGAGCCTAATCCAAGTAAGCCTTCAGTCTTCTATATTCCATTTTAATGACGTGGCTACATGCAGACCTTGTGACTACATTAAATCTGCTTTCTTGCTCTCCCCTTCCTTTCCTCATCCAATTTTCTCCCTATCTGCTGCTATCTTTACCATCCAGGCTGGTAAAGAGATTTCTAGAGATCTCTAAAGCTTGATTATAATTTTGTAAGAAGTTTGGACTACATCAAGGTATTAACCTACTGAAAATTGGGGATTTATTTACTTCATTAGTGATAACTTTATACTGTCCTTTTCATTACAAATGTATCAAATGGCTTACATTAATATTTAGATTGAATAAGAATGCAATAAAATGCACAAATATATTAATAGTGAAAATGGTGACGCCTCTAATTTAATAAACAAGTAATATGGCACTTTATGGACGAGAAGTTATTTTGCTTTTTTTGTATGTGCAAAAAGGAAACTGTAAATGATTTGACAGGTGAGAATTATATTGACAGAACTATGATTCCATGCAATGGTCACTGCATTCAGGGCAAATCACCACAATAAGAGTAGTCAAAAATAAAAATGGGAATATCTATGATTTTTTTTTTTGTTTTGGAATATCTAATTCTACAGATCTTTAGATTTAAAGATTGTTAGATCATGCCTAAAACAAAATTGGGGCATTTATGGCTCTCTGAGAAATTATTAAATTATTAATCTCAATATTTATCATCAATGACCTTGCAGGCTGAAGTTCTAGGAAAATATAATTCAGCAACATCAGATTGAGCGAAGTCTAATGAATTAAGCAACAACAATAATATATAATTATTAGTTAATGTCTTATTTTGTCAACATTGTGTGTATGTGTGCGCGCGTACACGCACGCACGCACACACACACACACACACACACACACAATCATAATCCTTTTAGCTATTGTCTGTCCATTGTAGGATGAAGGTCTCTTCATATATATGTTTGAAACATTATATATATATATATATATATATATATATATATATATATATATATATATATATATATATATATATATATATATATGCATTACTGTTTTAGCCAGAGTTTTTGCTATGTAAATCAAGATGTTTGTATAGCCATAGTTAAGTGACATCCCAAATCACTATTTTCTAGGCTTTATCAGACATTTAACCCTGGCTAAAACAGTAATGCACATATAGACCTACGAAAAAATGAACAAAATAAATATTTGACGGTTACAGGGAGGAGTCATAAAATATGGGTGTGGCTGGCCGATGAAGTCCAAAAAGACAGAAATAGTGCTATCCCAGTCTCCCATAAGTCTCAGAATAAACAACACAAAATGTCTGACAGGCCTGAAAGTGATGATTGGAGATATCATCCCACTATGGCCATTTAACAACTTGATCTACATAGGAAAAAAAAACCCTGACTACAAAAATATCATACATTTGAGCCTATGAATTAAAAAGAATAAATCTTTGACCTTTACAGGGAGGAGTCATAAAATATGGGTGTGGCTGGCCGATGAGGTCCAAAAAGACCGAAATAGTGCTATCCCTGTCTCCCATAAGTCTCAGAATAAACAACACAAAATGTCTGACAGGCCTGAAAGTGATGATTGGAGATATCATCCCACTATGGCCATTTAACAACTTGATCTACATAGGAAAAAAAAAACCCTGACTACAAAAATATCATACATTTGAGCCTATGAATTAAAAAGAATAAATCTTTGACCTTTACAGGGAGGAGTCATAAAATATGGGTGTGGCTGGCCGATGAGGTCCAAAAAGACCGAAATAGTGCTATCCCTGTCTCCCATAAGTCTCAGAATAAACAACACAAAATGTCTGACAGGCCTGAAAGTGATGATTGGAGATATCATCCCACTATGGCCATTTAACAACTTGATCTACATAGGAAAAAAAAAACCCTGACTACAAAAATATCATACATTTCCATGTAAAACTGGAAGTGTCTTGGCGACGTTTCGACAAAGTCTCATTCGTCATCTTCAGGCTGGTGTTCTCGGCTTCGTGCTTCCAGGAGCAATGTGAGATCGCAGCTGTCTCTTCCTTTTAACTGCTAGTGGGGGTGTGAGCTGATTGGGTGGGAACTTGGCTGTGTTCTGATTGGGTGGAGGTGTGTTCTGATTGGTTAGGGGCTTGGCTGTGCTCTGATTGGATGGGGGGTTGGTTGTGCTCTGATTGGATGGGTGTGTGTTCTGTTTGGGTGGGGGTTTGGTTGTGCTCAGCTTAGTCTGAGTTGCAGGGGGATTTGAGCTGGTGAGCTGCGTTGTTGTTGTTTGGCTTCGTGTTTGTGGCCGTGAGAGCTCTTCATGGTGGGTGTCAGTCTGCTTCATGTATGGATTGGAGGGGTTTAAAGTGGCTAATGATGCAGCTGCGGTCTGGCTTCTGGTCCTTGGTCGTGGCTCATTATCAGTGTGGGTTTGAGTCTGCTTTCTGCGTGGATGTGTGGTGGTGACATCCTGTGTGGCTCTCGTGAGTGTGGGTCTGGTGTCATTCGTCGTGTTAGGGACTCGTTTGTCAATAAGGGCAGGTTTCCAAATGGCTGGTAGGCGGGAGGTATCGTCTCGTTTGTTCATGCTGTGTGGGCGTTTTTCTATCTCGATGGCTTCTCTGATTATTCTGTTGTTAAAGTGTTCAGTTTTGGCGATAGTTCTGGTCTTTCAATCAGAACACAGCCAAGTTCCCACCCAATCAGCTCACACCCTCACTAGCAGTTAAAAGGAAGAGACAGCTGCGATCTCACATTGCTCCTGGAAGCACGAAGCCGAGAACACCAGCCTGAAGATGACGAATGAGACTTCGTCGAAACGTCGCCAAGACACTTCCAATTTTACATGGGAGAAGACCCGAATAACCAAAGACCTACGTATATATATATATATATATATATATATATATATATATATATATATATATATATATATATATATATATATATATATATATACACACACACACACACACACACACACACACACACACACACACACACCGTATTTATGAATGAATGAATGAATGATTTTCTATTTGAAAAATAACCCATGCTTTTTTTTCCAGGTTATGTGCTTGTTGCTATAAATAAAATCATTATATGAAACTGGAACCATTTCCTTAGTTTCACTTCTATAAAACATACAACAAAATAAAAGAACTTGTATATTTATTTGATTTATTTACCAACATTTGCATGCTACATATGCTTATGATTCTATATGGCTTACATATGAGAGATGTGGAGCCACAATTTTGCACATATCAGCTACATTCAACTGGTTAATCAAGTTTCTTTTCATAATATTAATTACATAAAAGGTGGCTTTATGTGTAAGATTTTAAACTGGTATGCTTGCTCAACTGATTTTCCTTCCTTCCTTCCTTCCTTCCTTCCTTCCTTCCTTCCTTCCTTCCTTCCTTCCTTCCTTCCTTCCTTCCTTCCTTCTTTCTTTCTCTCTTTCTTTCTTTCTTATTAAGAGCCATGATGGCTCAGTGGTTAGAATGCAGTACTACAGGCTAACTCACTGCTCACTCCAGGAGTCAAGTCTGAGCTGCTCAAGGTCCTTCCAAGGTCAGTAAAATGTGGACCCAGATTGTTGGGGGCAATATGCTGACTCTGTAAACCACTTGGAGAAGGCTGTAAAGCACTCTGAAGCGGTATATAAGTCTAAGAGATATTGCTATTGCTATTATCATATTTATATGGCTGACCATTTCATAAAAAGCGATTGGGCAGCTTACAACAATTTTAACAGCAGTGAATCTATATAAATTATGTATGCTCAGTCTCTCTTCCTCCATTTCTCTCTCTCTCTCTCTCTCTCTCTCTCTCTCTCTCTCTCTTTCTCTCTCTCTCTCTGTGTCCCTCTCTCCCACCCTCCCTCCCTCCCTCTCTCTCGCTCTCAAATAAAGCTTAATTACCAAAAGAACTTCACTAGAAAAAGGGATGTTAATAAGTAATGAAACAAAGAGCTCTGTCACAGAGATTAAATGCCCCTGTATCCAGGAACAAAGTTCACATAGCAAAGTGCAGCTGTTACTCTGCTTACAGCCTTACAGCAGCCTTGTAACCTCTGTGCAAAAATCTGTCTGCTGGCTTTCCTGTTACTGTGCTGACTGGTTCAAGGTCCACCCAAGGTTCAAAGTTGACTATCTGAAGACTTGCTGGCTATGTCCTTTGTGCAGGACTGACAATTTGCAGATAAGCCACCAACTGCTTATTTAGAGATTATTACTATGAGCAACTGAACAGCTCACATCTGAGGTTCTCACATTTAACCTTTGAATACAGGAAGCAGAGTTAAATGGAACTGCTCTTTATTAATCCTTTGAGAAACATTCTAGAGATTATAAAATACTTTATTAAGGCCTATAAAATAATGATGGCTGGCCTGAGCAGTAGAAACCAGATATGTGTACCTTTAAGTCACTCTTTATTAGAGCATGAAGAGATAAATTTAAATGGAAACAACTCTGTTGAATATAAATAATCAATATACAATGAAATCTTATATTTATTCCCTTTACCAGTAGATACTGCTATTATGTTCAAAGATTGTGTTCTGCACATGTAACAACTCTGGCCATCTGTCTTTTATTCCAAAGCGCCATAAAAATAGAATAATAAGTAAACAAGCCATAAGGATTTTAAACAAAATAAAACAAAAAGCTGCCTAAAGTCCTTTTAAAATTGAATGGACTCCTCATTCGGGAAATAAATGTTATAGCTATAAGTACTCCAGAGCCAATGAAGAAGAGTTAGAACTAGCCAACTATATTAAAGGTTAAGGGATTCAGGTTTTCTTACAGATGTTTATTCTTTGTTTGTTCAAATTATAGAAAAAAACCCGTGAAAAGATGGAGCTAGTAAAGTTATGCTGATCAAAAGCTTACAAGTCAGATGGTTTAGACAAATTTCACATATAGACACATTTTAAATAAATGTTTAAAAAATACAAACTTCAGATGTGTGTTTCCCACATCTTCCTTCTTTGGATTACCATCCTAGCTACTGGGTTTTAATAGGTTCTTTCATATCCTGTAGGACAGCTGACAGACATTGGTAGATTAAAAAAAAACAACAGAAGAGGATGAAAAATGTACTATAGCTTGGCAGTTGCCCACCTTCAGAAAAGTCTAGATGAAACAATATTACGAGCTGAAAGGCACGTAAGTTTAAACTTTCTCCACTCCAATTATAATATTATTAAGACAGCCTTCCTCCACATGATGGTCCAAGTTCCTTGATCATCATGAGTAAAATCACAGTTTCTAAAGATTTTGCTGGGTGGCAGATGGGTTAGAATTCACACATTTGAAAGGGTCACTTTTGAGAAGTATCTCCTAAGTAAAAGAAAGAGGGTGCTTTTACTTTCGGTTACTTCTTGATGGAATAGTTGGTATCCTTTGCTTCAGTAATGAAAAGTTCCAGCTACTTTTATTCTTCTCTGCAGATAATTGCAAAAAGCATCATTACAGCATAAAAAACTATATTTTTCTGCATAACCAGTGATGTCTTCAATGGAAGTCATAACAAGCTTTGACCACAGTCACAGGATCATAACTGAAGCTCTGCCTATTTGTACATCAGTATGTGTACAAAAAGGGTAATGCTTTTACCACAAAACTACATCCTTTGCAGACGCTGGCGTCCATGGTGCTTTTCCTCTGCTTGTGAACTGAAATAGAGTTTAATTTCCATGTTAACAAATGGCTCAATCAACAAGGATACCTATTTACCAAACAACCAGTGATGATGGGGTTGCATGCAGTCACTGGACTAATTTCATGGAGCTTTCAACCTAATTTAAAAGGCATCTGCAAGGGATTATTTCAAATCTCTGTAAACCTGTTTTTCACTTACCCATACTTTGTTGCATATAAAAGAGAAAGGAGAGTATCAGAAAAAGAATGAGAGATGAGAAAGAGTATCAGAAAGAGAACAGAACAGAGAAAGACTGGATGAACCACACATTTGATTTTTCTCGTCCCTTGCTTCAGACCAGGTAAAACCCAATAGAATTTTAATTTTAATCATTCCTGTCCTTCTGGAAGCGCCAGAATCATTTACAAAAGAAATGGTAAATTCAGTTATTAAAAATATATTTACTTTAAAATAAAGAACACCAAATATTAAAATGTAGAAACATCAGCCCATAATAAAACTATTAAAGTTATTAAAATGCTTTCAAAGTCATGCTTCACAACATATAGGAGTACGTACCAACCAGATTTCCTCAAACAATTAAAGCAACAGCATCTCTTCCCAGAAGTACACAACTGGTTCAGAAGCTGCTTCTAACCATCTCCCTATGCAAATCGTTTCTTTGAAAGCATTTACATCTCTTTAAAAGCTACAAAAGCATTTCAAAATATTTTTAAAAATCAGGGTACACTTTAAATAAGCATATTAAGCATTACAAGCAATGGATTTTATAGCTCCCAAAATTTGTTTATAGGAGAGGGGTGTCCCCACAGCTTAGAAGTAGGTATTTCTGTAATCCAAAATTAATGTAAATAAGTGGTTATATTTTGGCATACATTTTTAAAATATGAAATTAATATGAAACACCCACAACTTCTGGAGGCAAGCCATTTGACTGATTAATTGATCTCACTGTCAGTAAATTTCTTATTAGTTTGAAGTTGGATCTCTGATAAGTTTCCATCTGTTATTTCTTGTCCTGCCTTCACGTACTTTATGACAGTCCCTTAGATATTGAAAGATATTGGAAGACTGCTATCATGTCACTCCTAATCCTTCTCTTTGTTAAACTAGACATACCTAGTTCTCTCATACGTTTTAGTCTCCAATCCCTTAATCACCTTTGTCGCTCTTCCTGCACTCTTTCCAGAGTCTCAACATCTTTTTTGTATTGTGTTTACCAAAACTGGGTGAAATATTCCAAGAGTGGTCTTACTGAAGCATTAAAAGGTGGTACTAATACTTCATGTGATCTTGGTTCTGTTCCTTTGTTGATGCAGCCTAGGATTGCATTGGCTTTTTTTGACAGCTGCAGCACACTGCAAGCTAATTTTTAAGTGGTTGTCCACTAGAATTCCTAGATCCCTCTCACAGTTACTGCTATTGAGCCAGGTACCACTTGTTCTATCCCTATGCATTTGGTTTTTCTTGCCTAAATGTAAAATCTTACTTTTCTCACCACTGAACTGCATTTTGGAAAGGGCCCAGTGCTCAAGTCTGTCATGATCCTTCTGGAGCTTGAGTTCAAAGTGTTAGCTACTCCCCAAAATTTGATATCATCTGCAAATTTAATGAGTTTCCCTTCTATTCCCTCATCTAAAACATTTATGAATATAAGGAAGAGTACTGGGCCTTAGACAGAATCTTGGGGTACCCAACTGCATACTTCCCTCCATGTAGATAGAGTTCCATTAAGGACTACGGTTTTTTCTACTTCCTAATTTAGCCCTTGATAGAACATATCAGATGTTCAGTGGAAAAATATATTCAGTGGAATACATTACTACAGTTGTCTCATGCACCTGGATAACTAAGAATCTCTATAAACATTACTATGGTTTTAGTTCTATCTTTTAGTTGGCATCATAATTAACACATGGACAAACATTTCATTAAATAGTAATACTAATACTACTGAGTCCTTTGGGAGAGAGGGCGGCATACAAGTTTAATAAAATAAATAAATAAATAATATTTGTATTATGGTTAAACACCAAAAAATGCGGGCAATTAATGGCATTCCTACATTTACATTCCTACAGGCACAAGTAACCAGAAACAGGAGTTTAATTCAAAACACAGTGGGTTTATTACATGCTACCTATACACAAGAATCTGATCTACTAATAGTCAAGGTAAATTGGCACTAGATAAGAGTCAACAGAGTGCTAAATAATGAGGTTGATAGAAGAAGATAGGTTGACTAAAAGAGGTGGATTGAAACTTATATTATAGACTGGATTAATTAATTTGTTCCAACCCATGCATAGTTGCCATCTGGTTGTAAAAGTATGTTTTATAAATCTGGATGGGAAAAACAGTATAGTAGTTTCTGCATGCTAATTGAAAGCACAGCATTTTCTGAAGTTGTTCCTGTTATTTTCTGCAGATTCAGATCTCAGCTCCTGACAGGGGATTCAGTGCAGAACTAAATTATGATAACTGACTTGGCAGCAATGGAAAAAAGGTCATTTACTCTAATGCAATAAAAATAAGCAATAAGTTCCAGTGATGCATATAGTATGTTCTATGCTATCTTGCTTTTTCATTCTTCTCTCAGCAAAAGCATGGGGATACAGTGCACAGATTTTTTTTTTTTACACTAACATACCATCTCACTTGTTACCAAAAAAAAAAAAAAAAAAGCTATCCTGTCATCTGCTGAGGCTTAACCTCAGAAGCTTAGTGTGGTCCTTTATTTTGTTATTCAAGCCTGTCTACTTTTTAATCATCTCTGAAGCAATGGGAAAAAGCCGCTGATCCTGCACTACTCTTGCATAAAAATATACATTTCTCTAAAGCTGGTGAATTCAATAGGCAGTTGGAATGCACAAAGAAAGGACCAAATCCAAAGAGTACAATTTGTGCAATACACTGCAACAACCACGTTTAGCAGAATTTACTTGCTCAGCATTAAATACAGATGAAAATGGAAAGGGTTTATATTCATTGACATTTACTGACTTTTTAAGAAAATAGTAAGGGAAAATATTAAAGGACCAAAAGATATTTTTATTCTTGATCTTTTTCTTTGACATTGATAGCTTGGGTAGCTAATTTACATTTGCAGAAGACTGTCATTTACAAATTAAAATTAATCATTTTTTCAACTTTGTTCATTTTTATCTGAGATTAACAATTACAGTTGCATAATACAATTAAACTGATGTTGATTGAAGGAAAAAAATCAAAACATTGTTAATTGTATGGTCAACAATATTTCGATGCTGAGACATTAATTATAATTGAATGCACAATTTTAGTATTACTCTTATGCCTCCTAACATATCACATTTGATTTGAATACTGCTTTTATTTCTTTGTTTTTCTAATATCTATCTTGACTTATCTGGAGCTATAAACATGCAGGTATTTTAATGCAATAGTACATTATTCACTGCTGTTATCTACTTTATCTGTGACCTAACTCACATAATGCAAAATATCTGTTTAGACAATTGTTTTAAAAAGACAGCTTTAAAAAAAAGACTACCAGGAAAAAAAAGGGTAATTACGGACAGTAAACATTGTGAGACAAAAATGTAACTTAGTAATACAATGTTAGCTTGGTTTCAGTGGATTAAGATAAATTATTTTACAACCAATCCAGTAGTTGGTAATTAAGCTAAATTCAATTTCTGCCATTTTGGAAGTCCCAAAATGATCAACTAGGAAATAGAAGTGGCAAACAAACATAGCACAGTGATCACTAGAGATAGTGAGGTCTTATATTTCTAACTGCAGCATCTGTTGGACTTTAAAAATATTTTATAGCCCTAAAGATACCAAGCAAGTTTATAGTTACAGATGTTCAGTTTATTATTTGAAATTTCTTTTAAAAAGAGCAATTTCCTGAGATAATAAAATCATGAATAAATATATTTCACAAGCAGTCACAAGTGATTACCGGTATATATTTCTGTAGTTATCATGATACAATAATTTAACTTCTACAGGTCATCAGAGATCTGTACCAGTCTTACGCTGTGTACTACTCTGACTTTGTCATATTATTTGTCTTTCTTCAGCAGCTAAGCTGGTTTATTTTGGCTTAGTTGAAATACTAGAAGAACGTTTCTAAAACTAGTTTTCACCTGGCAAGTCTGGAACACTGTAGATAGTGGATATACCATTTTTCCATCCAAAATAATTTGCCTCAAGTACTCCTGGCTCTGATTTTCTGCAGGAGGTCAAGGAAATGCTAACTTGATCCTTCTGTACCTCCTCAGTAAAGCATGTGAAAGAAGCAGGGCACATGAGATTAGGGGAGACTGGCTACATGAAATGTATTTTCTTTTTTCCCTTTTTGTGTGGGATCACACAGGTAAGGGATTCTCTTGCTGCAGGACCTACAACAGCTAAAAGCAGGGACTGGTTTTTGTTCCTTCTTAGCACTCCACTATTATAGCAATAAAGTCTATTCTAAATATTTTTCAAACTGATTTTGAAGGATTGAAGAATGAAAACAGCAGTAGCCCTTAATGCAAAAGGTAGTAAGAATCTTTGTCTTGTTCAGGATTAATACACAGGTCTTTTGTTTGGTCATTATTCTTTGCTCTATAATATCAACAATGCACATGCAATTTTAAGATATATTAAAGGGAGGGAGAAAAAAGTTTATATACTTCATAACTGAGATAAGACATAGCAATAGCACTTAGATTTAAATACTGCTTCATAGTGCTTTTACAGCCCTCTCTAAGCGGTTTACAGAGTCGGCATATTGGCCCCCAACAATCTGGGTCCTCATTTTACCCACCTTGGGAGGATGAAATGCTGAGTCAACCTTGAGCCGGTGAGATTTGAATTGCTGAACTACAACTAGCAGTCAGCTGAAGTAGCCTGCAGTACTGCACTCTAACCACTGTGCCACCTCGTCTCTTAGCTATCTAATCACTGCCCTCCATTAAACCTAGAATTTAAAATTACATAGTTGCATTACCTAGGTGTAAATATAAATGGAGACTGTAGATCACTATGGGTTGAAACCAGAACATTAATTTGAATATGGAAGCACATTGGTATATGGAGTAAATTGCTGAAATAATACTTAAAAAATAATGATCATCTCTTGATATTATCAGAAAACAATATGCAGCTTTTTGCACTAATTCAAGGTTCTGTACTTTTTTACATAATGTGATTACTACAATTAAACTTTTTTGACTGTATGTCAAGGCAAAGAGGATACACTCATCTGTTTATTGAAAAGCAAGAAAAGATACAATCTGCACTGAAGTTTAGAAATTACTCCCACCTATGTTTTATTTATTTCAGGATGCTCTTATATAATTAAATGCACTACTGTAAAAAAATGCATATGGAGTTTTAATTTAATCTTGTTCCAATATATGAACTGCTGTTGTTTTAAACATGGAAGCAATTTTTTTGCTTGGTAGAATGTTAAATCACACAAAATCCACCTATGCTTATTCTGAAAGATACAGACAACATACAAATTTATCATCTCATCTGCTGTGAGTGAGAGCTGGAACTATTTATTTGAGCATTATCTAAATTCATTTTTTCCAGAATGTTGAAATATGAAACCATGTTGAAGGTTAGAATAATAAATATTATTAATTTAAAAATAATGTAGATGCAATGAAATTCAACAGAAGATAGGAAATAGGAGAAAGGAAAATTAGAATTAAGGGTGAAATGAATGTCTCTGAAACAGATTAGGTTGTCTTGGCAGAAGATAATTAGCAGGCTAAAGGGTGTGAGGCCAAGTTCTAAAATGAACATGTGATAATTATTCACATATTGAGACACTTGTACAAAGTCAGCCATAGAAGTTGCAAATGAAAACAACAGTAAAATGCTGAGAAAAAAAGTGGCAAAATGAAATATGCTGGAATTACAACAAAACATGTTATAATGTGTTGGATTTAAACATTTCATTTAAAGAAATTTCTGCAGTTGAAATGCTAATTTTAAAACAATATATGCTTTTTATGCCATCTACTCATGCTATTTTGGGGTGGGGGAGGAAATAAAGATTCATTTCCAATTGTTCAACCCACCCAGTGCTTTCTGCAACTTAAATAAAAACAGTTGCCCATCATGAACTCATATTTTAAAAGGACATACAGTTCTGCGCATACCAGCTGCTCATGTACAACAGGAAATAGAAACTTTATACATGCAGAAGCATTTTAATTCTTTACATGAATACTACATTAAAATATGGGAAGGCTTTTGCCATTGGAAGATCCTGGTGAAAGGGAGGATAGAAATTAACAGTGATCCAAAGTAGTGGTGAGGGAAGTAGATCTGAAAGAAATTAATCTTCTATAATCAAGGCCAAACAAAGACAACATATTTTACTTCTTTATTGTTGTTAATAAAACTATGAGTATGATTATATAATATAGATAGGTGGGTACCAGATAATTTCTTGAGTCCAAATCCACTCTAGTTATTTGGGAAGAATACATCTAAAGATGCGATATATTCAGACCATAGCAGTAAGGAAGTCTGATCACTGATGGCCTAATGCAGAAATGAGTTCTATCATAGGAACATAAAGTGTGACATGCATAAAACAAGGAAACCTAAAAGCATCAAAGCATAAATGGACCACATTAAACCAAATGCTTTAGAAATAAATAAGTTTAGGTGGACTGGAATGTATCACCCAAGTTAGATAATTAGATTCATAATATTATCTCTTATGATGGAATGGACTGGTAATGGTAATTCAAAAAGATATTATGTACCATATTTACTTGCAAATGATCTGAGAACTTTAGATGCCAAAATTCATCCCCAACATTGTGGCTAACATATAACTCTATATAGTACTACTCTTTTAAAGTATCCATATATCCCTTTTATATTCACATATAAATCCATCCGCAGATAAACTCAACGTCTTTAACCAAAATACCATGAAATGGATAATCCATTCTTTGCCTAAATGAGTAGTTCCTTGATTAGGGTATTGTTTACTGTTCAATTGTTTCTCTGATGTTAATCCTGGGGTTAATTCCTACTTATCTGGGTGTTGATTGCTGACAAGGAGTGTTCTAGTCTTTTTACTTCCTTCTTTTTATTTTCTCTTTTTAATGATGTGCAAATATTGTTTTTGATGGGTGGTTTGTCTGAATGTCAAGCTTCCAGGAATTCCCTAGCATTTTTGAATGTAACTTGGTCTAGGATGCTTAGTTTCACAGCTGAAATTATGGTTAAATCTGCCCATGTGTTGTGAAATTAAGGAGTGTTCATATTGTCATCTGACTACAAGCTAGTGTTCATGAATGTGTTCTGCTGGTCTTCTACTTGTCTGTCCTACATAATGTCTGTTAGTCTTCACTAATACCGTAATACCCTAATCAAGTACTATTAACTCAAACAAATAAGTAAGCAGTAACAACAACTTAATCAAGGAAGTACCAAGGAGAAAACAATACCTTCACTGAGAGATTTGAATTAGGTAAACCCAATACTGCAGGAGAAATCTTTACTGCTAACTCTTTATTCAAGAAACATAAACGGATTGTAAAGATAAACAGAATCAGACAAAATAAATTATATTAGGATATGGAAAAGAAAAAAGTGCAATTATACCAGTAAACTGCTAGGTGCAGATAGTGGTAGCAAACCATGACTTATTTATTTCAAACATATAGCTTAAATTTATTTTTAAAAGGGTACACTCTGCTATCAAGATTTGAACCAGAAAACACAGTTAAAATACAAGAGCAGTGTAGCAATAGATTCAGCATATTTAACATGTGAAAGAGAAGTTCCACTGTGAAGACAAAAGGAAAATTTCAAAATATTATCAGGTTAGCCAAGGAAAGAATGAAAATGAATGTTTTAAGCAGGATAAAGAGTATACTGGATGCAAACTTCAACAATAAATGAGAAAGGACTGCATGCAAACTTCAGGAACTGAATGCAAACTTCAACAATAAATGAAAAAGGACAAGGAAATATATTTAAATCAAGAATGTCAACAAGAAAAAGGAAAATGGTAAGTCCTTTTAAGAACATAAGAGGAGCCCCAAGAAAATTAATAGATGCTTGGAAATATTCAAATGTAATCACATCAGAGATGATAGAGAAAATGAAAATCAGGAACAGTATTTTAAAAACTTATTTACCCGCTTCCTTTTTTTGCCATATTGTGTCCATGTTTTATCTGTTAATGTTTTTATCTGCGATGTTTTTTATAGTGGATGCTTTAGTGTTTTTCAGTGTTTTTATGTTGTAAGCCCCTGTTGGACATGAGATGGGCAGCAAATAAATTTTATGAACAAGCAAGCAAGCAAGTTTTCATGATCAGGATTGTGACAGAAACTGTTATGCAAGAATTTAGACAGTGAGACATGACAGGCAATATACCTACTTTCTGATCGGTAAGCACCAAGTATGGATAAAGTTCTTGTTGAACTTTTAAAGCTGCAGAGAAATGAGTAGTTTAAGTAATAACAACTTTTCGTTAACAAATATAGAAAAAAAATCTGTTGTCTAGAGTATATAATGTACACTGCTTAGAACTATTTAGATTGAAGTGGTTTGTGTGTATGTGTGTGCGTGCGTGTTCATGTGCATGTGCATTTGTGTGTGTGTGTGTGTGTATAATAGCTTCATAATAGCTGAAGAAAAGAGATATGTACTAATTCCTCATACAAGCAAAAGAGTTGCTTAAGAGCTGACAAGGAATAATAGAGCCATACATGAAGAGAAAGGAATTTCAAATGAATAGGCAGGTTTCAAAAAAGGCAATGGGATACAAGATCAGTGAGCTAACATAAAATGTATAATAGAGAGATAAGAGAGTACAAGAAAGAGGAAGATTATCTTTGCTTCATTGACCACAGCAAGGTCTTTGCCTTGTGTAGATCATACAAAAATGTGGAACTTATTAATGGCTAATGGTGTGTCAGGAACCTGAATATGCTTCTGAGAAATCTTTCCAATGAACAAAAAACTGTTCTAAGAATTGAATTGGTCCAGAATAAAGAAAAAAGTGAATATATCTAAAGATATACTGTATACATCTAAAGATGTAAGTTATTCATAGCAAATACATGAATGTTAAGATTGGAAGGAAATATAGCTCAAATAAAATTGAAGCGAGAAATAGTAACAATTTGAGATACGTATTTTCCCATGTAGAATTGATCCATAATGTGGGAGTCATTCTTGACCATCAGGTTCTACTTGAAGAAATGGCAGTTGGGGCAAGGAAAGCTTTTGCACAATTCTATCTGGTACGGCAATGATAACCTTACCTGGCATGGGATACCCTTTTCATCTGTATTCAGGTGAAACCTGAAGGAGGTTTCAATGATGCACTAGTGTACAAATTTTTTAAAAAATGGGAAATTGGATAGGACAGAAAAAAATATAGATAGTTCTCAACTTACAAGAGTTCATTTAGTGACTATTCAAAGTTACACGGCACTGAAAAAAGTGATGCAGATATACTGCAAAAGTCCTATGGGCCACATGAAAAACCAATCATTTGGTTCTTGGTGAAATAAAACTGATTGTTCCCTTGAAGCAACAAGCTCAATTCACATTCTCTGAATAAATGTCTATTGGAGTGGATAGCCATAACAAATTTAATTAATAATAACAATAGGCTTGAAAAAGTTATTTTGTTTGGCAAAGTTGTAACAGAATAAGAGAACGGAAAGGGCATGTAGACATAATTAGAGAGATCTCTGGAATATCTCATTGTTATGAACTATAACTAAAGGCAGATCATAAACAATGCTTTCTATACATTGTACTGGAATCAAATCTCTCTAATTACTTAAGCATAGTAGTGGTAAGTGCAGGATGAGGTATGTTCCTGCATGTTTAAGTAATTTTTCACTTCCATAGAGGGGTTCCAGTCTCAAACATTTATAGTATAATGGAGAATATTGCCTTTAATGTTTAAAATTTATTATAGTTTCTGCTTTTAAAATAACACGCCTCAAGTTTAAAATTATATTCAGCAGGCTTTTTTTCTGAAGTATTCTGAAATATTTCTGAAATTATTTCCAAATTTCTCTTATTTGAAATTTAGTCAATAACTAAATTAAATGAGAGATCATTACTTCAACAAGGAAAATTTTATCAGTTTTGTTGAATGTTGGAGAAATAATTGTGAAAAGGGTACATTTCTTCTGAACTAAAATAGCAACTAAAATAATCTATTGTAGTTTTATAAAGAAAAATTAAATATATTTTCATAATAATATAAAATAATTTCATAATCAGTATACAGTATTCATCTACTATATGATGCTAACAATGACTGCAGACAATATGGAATATGATGAATTTTATGTATGCAAAATATGTCAAAATAAGATGAATAAATTATGTTGATTTTGTCTATGAATGCTTGGACAGTATTGCATTTCTATATTGCTATGTGCCATAATGTGATGACGAACTTTTTACCTGAGACTACTTTGTCTACCTACATATCTAGATAGAGTATGTGTTAGAAATTAGATCTATGTATATTTTGATTCTTTTGTGGAATCATAAAAGTCTGGATGGTTTTATTTTATTTTGCGACAGCCACCATAATTTATTATAGAATATGCTGCTTAATTTAAAATATGAAACTGCTAAATGTAAGTTCTCTCTTTTGGAGCTGGAAAGAAAGCAAATGTCTAATACCATTGATTTCTAGGTGTTTTGTAGGACAGTAACAAGGCCTTTGGCTTATAATAAATTATAAAAATCACTAAAAATTCAGGATTAAATCTTCCACATCATATAAGATTTCAGATGTTTCTTCTTGAAATATTATTTTTTTTTTAAAAATTTGATTTATATGCCGCCCTTCTCCGGAGACTCAGGGCGGCTTACAATGCGCTAAGCAATAGCCTTCATACTTTTGTATATTTATACAAAGTCAGCTTATTGCCCCCACAAACTGGGTCCTCATTTAACCTACCTTAGAAAGGATGGAAGGCTGAGTCAACCTTGAGCCTGGTAAGATTCGAACCTACAGAAATTGCAGGCAGCTGTGTTAATAACAGGGTGCTTTAAACCACTGTACTACCAAGTACAAAGAGAACAATATTGGTATGGAAGGATGGTATACTTTAGTTTCGATGTTCTGATAGTCAAAAGACATTATTGGACTTTAATTGTTTTGTGTCTGTGTGACACACATACTACATTCCCGTGTTGTTGATTTCAGTATTCTAGTGACTACATTCTCCCACCCTCCAATAATATCGCTGTATCAATTTTCAAAAGAACTATAGCAACAACAATAATTCAAAAATAGTAATTTGAGAATGTGAACCAAAAGAGAGAGAGAGAGAGAGAAAAGGAAAAAAGGAGTACAAGTGGAAAACATTGCAGTAGTAAAACTAGAGGAAAGCTGACAAAGGATAGGGAGAGACAAAGACAATGGAAGAAAGTAACACAAAAAGCAGGAGAACAAAGTATAGAGACAGAAAAGGAAAAGAAATGGGCCAACTGCTTCTATGGTAAAAAAGCAAATAAGAACAAATCATGATATCACACAAAATATTTTTTTCCCTTCTGAACAAGTACAATGGACAGAGCAGCCAGAATCCATCTGTCAAAGGAAGTGCCTGCTGCTGCCACTGCCTGTCTTTTCCTGACAGCCGTATCATTTTGGGCAGCACAGAGATGATGATGATGCAGCAAGTAAGCTTCTTGGGCTTGGAGGAATGACAAGAAGCCTGGAGCAGAGGCCAAGGGTGTGTCAGCTGAGCACAAAGTTCCATGCTACTTTGTGGAATTTTTCTTTCCAAATTTATGTTTATAGCAATTGTGTCTTGTGTACAAAATGCCTTAAGTTACATCCTTGGCAAATTATTATATTTCATTGATAGACTTTTAATCTAAAATAATATGAAGAATTGATGCTAAGAACAGAAAAAAAATAAGTTTCCCACCACCTTCCCCATAATATACTATCAGCATACTATCAGCAGCCTTCAAGGTAGGCCAGGTAAGAAAACAGAATCCACAAATACTATTGAATTTTATTTTATTGTTGGACAATATGACAGTTTTCCTCCATTCCCTCTTCTACCAAAGAGAAACAAAAAGGAGTAACCATTCTTTCTCACCCTCTTCTCTTTCTTAGCAGTAAACTAATATTTCTTCATACTTCTTTATACCAGCTCTCTGTCAGACTCAGTCTCCCCTTCCACCTGTGAAGGAGACATTGGCAAGTGTTTTGGGAATCAACTACACATCTTTTCCACCCTCATTGATAGCTCCTGAAGACCACCTGTGGAAAATCAGAGGAAGGTAGAAAGTTTTCCTGACCTTTTTCCTGGCCTTCCTGTTCAAACGCCTATCAATTAGCATACAAATTGGAACAGTTCTTCCAAATTCTCTAGTATGCCTTGTATCACTAATTCATCTTACTAGTTCATGAACAAGCACTTCGAGAAATTGGTCGGTCGAAGCCAAATCATTTTACTCCACACTCTGCATATAATTGAAAAATCTATTCATGAACTCTGTGATTGCCTTGCTTTAGTTTGTGAACCTCTTCATTTGCAGTTGCCCTCCCAGCAAAATTATCAGATACATTGTAAATTTTATATGAAGTTTTGGTAATTGTACAGCAACAGAGCATTGTACTCAATGAGGGGCACAACTGCCCCTTCATTTAGCAAACTCAGAACAAAAGCCATCGTGGAGTAATCTGCAGGAAATTCTGCTGGCCAGTCCACAATAAACAATGTTCACCGCATTGTGAAAGTCAGAATTGATCCTGGGCTGCTCAAACCTCTCTGGCAAACTCCCATGACAGCAAAGAAATATTGATTGGGCTGCAGGCTGCTGAGCTGCTCCTGGCTGAGGCAAACTTTCTACCAACTGCTGTGTTTGCTCTAGCATGGCATTACGTAGGTTTCTTATTTGTATATCCATTTGTTGTTGAAGTTAGAAGAATGCTTCTGCTATTTATTCTGAGGGCAGCGGGGTGCTCCGAAGATGTGATGCTATCTCCACGATCAAAGACACAGTTCAATGCCTCTCTGATAGAAAGTAGTGAAAGTTTCAAGACTAATGTCAGCCCTTTCAGGTATTGTATGCCATGTCAGGAAACAGATATTGCAAAGATGACTGGAATTCTATTTTATTATTGTAGGATAATAAGAGTATCTTGTTTGTCTGACAGACTTTCTCATTGCTCCTATTACACTCAAGAGAACCAAAGTGGACTTCCTTCATCCTCAGGACTGAGCTGATGTTTACTTAGTTGCTCTTGCATTCCTTTTCCAAGATTTCCTCTGTAAGTTTCTACACGTACAATACATAACTAAATATATACTTCTATTACATTCTTCTTCTTGTTTATATTAAGATGGAAGCCATTTTTAATGTTTGGAAAAATAGATTATACATCAAATTAAAAAGAACAATAACATGAAGACAACACCAACATAATTATTTGGTCTTTCTGTAAGGAAATTTATTTTCAAAATCAATTGTAGCACAATATTCTTCTTATGTTAATATAAAGATCAGAGGTGGTATTCAGCAGGTTCTGATCAGTTCTGGAGAACTGGTAGCAAAATTTTTGAGTAGTTCAGAAAACTGGTAAATACCACATCTGACTGGCCTTGCCCCCATCTATTTTCTGCCTCCTCTGAGTCCCAGCTGATCAGGAGGAAATGGGGATTTTGCAGTAACCTTCCACTGGAGTGGGGAGGGAATGAAGATTTTACAGTATCCTTCCCCTGCCACGCTGACCAAGCTACACTCACAGAATCGGTAGTAAAAAAATTTGAATCCCACCACTGATAAAGATCACACAATATTGAAGCATTTTATGATTTTCCTCATCACAACTATTACATTCATGAGAATATTAATACAAATTACTAATTGTTTATAGAACTTACTTTTCAAGACAGATGCTACATGACCATCATGAAGAATATTCCAGACAAGACATTATTAAATCTGGACATAAGAATCAAAACAGAGACTTACAAGTTGAAAGCTTTTGAAGATGAGTTGGTGTTGGTGCTGGAAGAGCCTTTAAAGGGAACTGAAATATTAATGAGAAAATGAAAAGAATTTAGTGCATCAGCTGGTTTTCAGATTAATAAACAGAAGACAAAAATATTAGCAAAAATATGAAGATACTAGAGAAAATTGTAAGTCATTTCTTTGTATTCTTTTTTTCTGTTTGCACTTTTGACTTTTCTTTCCTTTTCATTCTTTAGATCTCTTACTTTTACTTTAATTATTTGTGTTTGTTTTTATTTCTTTATTTGAAAATCTAATAAACTTATTTTTTAAAACAAATCTGGTATTTTAATTAATGAGCTTATTCTTCATTTACTTTATTACTCAAACAATAATAGTACTTTTACCCCACTGCTTCAGATTTACAAATATTCTAAAACAGTTCACATATCTATTTGGTCTCAAATCTTAGGCAAAGTTTTTGATTATCCAAAACAATCAAAGATTGAGATGCAACTTCTTAGGATCAAGGTTACTACATAAATATTTACTATAGCCCGATATCTGCTTAAATCTTGCTTAGATCAGAAGGATGTTTAATATTCAATTATAATTATTGCAGCCTTTTTAATTATATGCATATTGTGATTTTATCCAGTAGAATAAAGAGTCTTTATGCAGTTTCATAAATTAGGAAAACAATAATAAATGTAAGCTTCAACTAAGCTTACATTTTAGGATGTGCAAAATGACAATTTATTTCTGCATTTTGGTGCATGCTTGATATCAAGGCAGGTATAAAATTTTCACAATTCACAGAAAAGCTATTTTGGTCTCAATTTTTTATAGTTTGCTTAACAATTTAGAATATCCATTAAAAAGTCCAGCCATGATAATCCTGTAATGAAGTTTTTAATTATTGCACATGGCTCATTAAAGAACAGGTTTAGTGTGCTTTTTTCCAAGGATCTCTCTAAAATAGAAAATTTGTTCTTATGGCATTATGATGTTCACATGAATAGACCATATTGACACATTCTTCAAAGGAGATACAAAATAGCTGAGAAAAAAACAAAAAGACAAGAACACATCTTCTACAGTAGGGCTTCTATTGTAAATATGTCTGTGTGGCAAAATATTTTTACTATCAATTTCAGAAATGTGGGCTTGTGTTGTTTAATTTATGCAGTTTATTTAAGTTTATTAATTTATGCAGCTTATTTAAATAATCTTAAATTATTAACATAATTTAAGATTATTTATCTTAATAAATTTGTCTGTGTGGTGTGTCTTCAAGGCTCTGGGTTTGTATGTATTTATTTTTCTACGGTAAAATGAAATAAATGATATTTAGCTATGTACACTGAAGCAATAAAAATTAGTAGGTTTTGAACAATGTAAGACTAAGTTTGAAACAGAACTATGCACTAATGAAGACTCCCTCTCTCCCTCCCTCCCTTCCTTCCTTCCTTCCTTCCTTCCTTCCTTCCTTCCTTCCTTCCTTCCTTCCTTCCTTCCTTCCACATGATTGTAATATTACAGAGTAATGTTCATTCATTATAGAATTTAAAAAAAATAAGAAGTTAATATGTAACAAGACAAAATTGGTGACCTGATCAACAGGCTAGATTTTGCCATTGTTTTTAATATAAGTAGGAAAGATAGATGACCTGGAAGAAAGCCATGTATTACAGATGCATTTTTGGCTAGTTACAATAATTTTTAGTTTCCTTAAAATTAGAATAGGGTACAGTAGGATAGGGTAGACTGGACTGGACTGGACTGGACTGGACTGGACTGGACTAGACTAGACTAGACTAGACTAGACTAGACTAGACTAGACTAGACTAGACTAGACTAGACTAGACTAGACTAGACTAGACTAGACTAGCTTTTTTGGCCAAATATGATTGGACGCAGAAGTAAATTGTCTCCAATGCATAAACTCTCAAAGTAATATAATCAGTGTACATACAAAAATACAAACAACGTGTATATACAAACAAGTGTACATACAACAACAACAGAGGTGAGTTTCAGCAGGTTCTGACCAGTTCTGGAGAACTGGTAGTGGAAATTTTGAATAGTTCAGAGAACCAGTAGTAAAAATTCTGCCTGGCCCCTTCCCCATCTATTCTCTGCCTCCCGAGTCCCAGCTGATTGAGAGGAAATGGGGATTTTGCAGTAACCTTCCCCTGGATTGGGGAGGGAATGGAGATTTTACAGCAGTGATGTTTTGCCATCGTGTACCAAAAGCATGGGGAGATCGGGAGGTGGGGTGTCACACACATGTGCCCACATCCATAATTTTATGCGCCCCCCATGCTCCCCCTGTTTTTGGCATGCGATGGAATGGTGGGCCCGGTAGGCCCATTTTTTGCTCTCCCCAGGCTCCAGAGCCTTTCTAGGAGCCTGGGGAGGGCAAAAACGGCCTTCCTCACCCCCTCAGAGGCCCTCCGGAGGCCGGAAACAGCATGTTTCCTCACTTCTGGTGGGCCCAGAAGGTCTGAAAATCAACTGGCCGGTGCACGCATGTGTGCTGGAGCTGAGCTTGCATGCCCACCAATATGGCTCCACGTGCCACCTGTGGCACCCGTGCCATAGGTTTGCCATCACGGTTTTACGGTATCCTTCCCCTGCCACACCCACCAAGCCATGCCACGCCCACCAAGCCACGCCCACAGAACTGGTAGTAAAATTTTTTGAAACCTACCACTGAACAAGGTAATATAATCATAAGATACATAATAACATAAATAACATAATAATATAGGAAAACACTAAATTTAACACATTTCTAAAACCTACATACAATATGGGTTTTATAATACAAGCCTAGATTCACTGTGATCAAGTGAATTGATTCATTTAAGAGCTCTGTAATGATAAGAAAAGCCATTTATATACAATTTATATACAATATACATTATATACAAATATATACAAGTTTCTGGTAAGTCAATTTAATAGGCCCTCTATTGGAAATAGTTGATTGAACTGATAAATGTGTGAGCTGACACATAAATAAAAAATCTCACAACAAGGAAAATTTTGCCTAATTTAGGATGGCTGTATGACAATCTAACCAAAGTACAACCTTATGGAAATACAGGCATAAATGAATTAATGGAAGGTTGGATATTTTTAATTGGAAATATATTGCAATTAGTTCTTGAATAAATAAATAGAAAGAGAATAAGTAAGTAAATTAGTAAATTACATTTAAAATAAATCTATTTCTCATTTATATTTCATTAAATGTTTTTTATTAACTTAAAGGAGTTTACCGGTAGGTTTTCTGATAGAATAAATGATAATCTTTTCAGGAAAATGCTATTCTATGACACATAATAGATGTATAAGACTAACATATAAATAATCACACACTATAGCATTTGAGATTGCTAGCATATTCCTATGCATATTTGTGAGCCAATTGGTATAGTGGTTAAGGCATCAGGCTAGACACTGAGTGTCACTGAGTGAATTCTAATCCCACTTTGGTCATAAAACTAACTGGGTAGAGTTGGGCTAGCCACTTTCTTTCTGCCCTAAGAAGGAGGTAATTGGAAATCACTGCTGAAAAGAAAGCGGCAGAAAGCATATCTACCTCCTAATTTATGGGCTTTTTCCCCCTTATACTGAAATCTGTATGATACAATACTAATTTTATGCCTGTATCAAAACATTATTTAAGAATGGAATTATGTTACACAAAGAAGTTCCAGAAACAAAAGCTATAGTACACAGCTGCATTTTGGTTATTCAATGCAAATAGCTCTAAACTAACCTAACTAAATGATGAAAAAGAGGTTCCCATCACTATTCATTTCTGAGTTCCTGATATGAATTAATACCTAGATATTTTACCAAGTACTGAACACTATATCAGTGACCACAGAGTAGAAAAATACTACTCACAAAAGAATAAGGATGTGAGATGGTTGCTATGAATTTCAATAGCACTAGCCAAACTGTATCTGGGATGAAGTGTCTTTTTCAAAGGGCAAGTCTGAATCCTTTCTGAAGGGATTCTGTGTACTATAATCTTTTAAATCTTAAACCTTAGTGAATGTTACTGTTATTTGTGGATTTTTCCCCTCAGGTGCAATATGATTTACTAGATTGTACCTCAGAAGACAGTTCCAATCTCCTCCCAACCCCCAACCCCCAAAATGAAACCTGAAGATAAATTTTGTAACAACTGCTCTTTGGATGTCATGTATTATCAAAGAATTTTTCAAGAACAAATCACTTGAAGGCAGCTGCTTTCTGGAATAAGTTTCCACACCTAGGAGGAAGAAATGTCTTGTGATATCTGTCTTTAGCTAGGGTTGGATGAGTCAGGCTGATATGTAGGCCTTTCACCCTTTAATCATTTTTATAATCAGTGCAACAAAGCTTTAGGTACTATGCAACAATATTACACTTAAGAAAAATCCACTGGTCAGATCGACCTGGATAACTACTTAACTTGCTGATTATTGGAATGGATTTCATTAAAGTATTCCCATGCAAACCCCAATGACCATGACTAAAATGTGTACATTGTGGATCCTCTTGCTGATTACACGAGCATATTAAACAGACTTCTCCAAACTGCATCCCTCTAAACACATTTGATTACAACCCCTAGAATTCCGACCCATTATGGCTATTGAAGATACTTACTAGAAATTCTGGGTTCTAGCATACTTGAAGGCTTTAAATTGGGAAAGATAATATAAATGAATATCTTCTCAATTTAATAAATTATGATTGCATACATTCATAACAGTGCACATTTATACAATTATTAAAGGTAATATTTTTCTTCTAGGTAATTCAATTTAGGAGATAATACACACATGGAATAATATACATGGAATATGATGCAAACTAGTTGTACATTGTTATCAAGTAGATGCTAGAAAAAGTTGGAAACAAGATCAAGAGCTATCTTGCTTCCTTCATAAAAGAAACTGGTGCTCTCAAATGCAAAATGGTAACCCTTATTTATGGTCTGAAGTGATTATATGGAAAAATATACTTTTTGTATAAAGGGGTATCCATGTGATTTGGCATTATATTAATACCATCAATACCAAATATATCAATCTTGATGAAGGTGGGTCACTGTGCATATTTTCATTTGACTGTACCCAATTTATAATTCTTAAAGTTTTATTCTATCATAAAATATTACTTTGCTTCTTGCTTTTATAGATGGACACTTATTTTAATCAGTTGCAATTGCTATATGTAAAATCTGTAAAGTACTTTCATATAACTATAGAGAGTTTGTGAGAGGGGCAAATTAGTATCAGAGAAAAAGGGATCATATAATGCACAAAAATATATCAATAGCATGAACCAAGTCTGCTAGATGCAGTGGATATGCAGTATGAAGTATTATTTACAATTTGTAAAGGTATTGTAGTAGTATGCAAACACATATTTAATAGATTAAGCATTCAATAACTTTTGCCTATTGCTCTTAGACTTTAGAGAATGGTTGACTGATCTATGAGTTAATAATGCAGAACCCTCTGGTCCTGAATAGTGAGAAGTATATTTTTAGCACAGCTATCCAGTTAAAAGAGGATAGTGACTTTCATAAGCATACAGGTTCTGCAAGGAAAAAAATAGATAAATAGATAGATAGATAGATAGATAGATAGATAGATAGATAGATAGATAGATAGATAGATAGATAGATAGAATATAGATATATACAGTATAGATACATATATAGATAAATTGTAGATACAGATATAATACTAGATAGAATGGTTTTTTTAGTAATGTTATTATATGCATGTTTGAAATCAGAATTACAGAGTATATGAATTAGCAAATGGTTTCGATAGCACTGATCAACTCCATGTAATTATACTGTTGATGAAATGGAGACACAGATAACTTTGCAGGATTTCTAAAGAATTGGAGAATGACAAAGAGGCAACCCAAACCTAAATAATACCAAAAAATAAATCCAAACTTTCTCAGTAAGAAACTAAGAATGTTCGGTGTTCATAGAATCATGATTATTCATTTGAGAGAGAGACTGAGAGGGGCAAGTATGAATAGAATAGACTGTTTTGTAAAATGACTTGAATGACAAATTAAAACATTGAAAAAAGAACAGTTCTGCAATATTTTGATGGAGGCCTTATTTGCATCTGGAATTTGTCTAATGGCTAAATGCTTATCACTAGTTGTAAAAAATTATACCCAATTCAGATTCTAAAATGGTTTTATTTTATTGTTTTCATTTCAAATTCAAGTAAGCAACATTATTGCAAGGACCAATATAGTGGCTTGCAAAACAAGTACATGTAAGAAATGGTAGATGGAGCGTGCATGTGATTAGGTTAGACTTTCTGCTTTTATCATCACCAGTAGCACACCCACCACTTACTGAGTGCAGGAATGGATAACAGCATCCCCTACCCACTCATACCACTCACAATTCATTGCAAATGCACTATACCTACCTCAAAGCAGTACTTCAACACTGCTATTTTTTATCCTAAGCTGTTTTAAGCCTTTCTGAGCAGATGGTCTGCAATGCTTCCTTCCAATCTAATGACAGCCTATCTCTGTGATGGGTGGGGAGGGGAGAAGGGGTTGTTTGCAAGGATCATCTTCCCTATGTGAAATGAAAGGACAAAAAGCAGGGGAAGAAACAGTCAAGGCCTCCATAGTTCATACATAGTACAGTTTGTTGTTTGAGCAAAAACCTATGCAAAACCATTGTAATCTGGGTTTGAATTTAACTGATGGTTTCAAGAACAGCAAGGAGCAGCACAGAAGACTTAGGCTACCATGTTAGATTACCCTAAGGCTTGTAACCTAATCTGTATTTTTTGCATAACATTAAGAATTAACAGGTGAAATGTATGTAGGAAAGTTCAAACTGGCACATTTTGATTTTTCTGCTCCCCAAAATAGATTTTTACTTAGAAAAGATTTGTTTTGTTTATGGTACAGGTAGTCCTTGGCTTATAATCATTTGTCTAGTAATCATTTAAAGGTAAAATAGCACTGAAGAAAGTGACTTATGACCATTTTCACCTGATTGTCACGTGATCAAAATTTGGATGCTTGCCAACTGTGGCAAGAAAGTTTGTAAAGTGGGGCAAAACTCTTTCAACAACTGTCTTGCTTAGCAATAGAAATTTCAGATTAAATGTGGTTGTAAATCGAGGACTATCTACATGGAAAAGAAATGGATTAGCATTATTGTAAATGGTAGTGTTAAGTAAATCATGAAAAATTGGACATAAATGTTACATTAATGTTGAAGAATGGAAAGTCTGCAGTTGTAGATGGTTAAATTAGAAAAATGCTTTAAAATGCATGCAGTGTGCTTGTGGAATGCTGTGTGATTTGTTTAAGATATATGTTAAGTCTATATGAGTAGCTGTAGGCACAGGGGCTACCTACATCTGGCAATGTTCCATCTTTAACCTTGGGTAGAACAACAGTTCTCCAATCAAGATTGGTATGCAATTGGAGTCTTTCAAGAGACATTGGTCCTGCTTCATGAGCAGATGGCAGCAATGACTAAAAAGGCCTTCATCTGGAATTTCCTAAATTGGGAGATATTTTAGACAGTCATATCCTGATAACCTTGTAGTTTGTCTACTGCCATACTACATAGGGGTGCTCTTCAGTAGTGGGTTCCACTTACCTTCGCTACTGGTTCGAAACTGGGAGCGCACATGGGGCGCTTCTGCGCATATGCAGAACCTTCTGCGCTTGCGCAGAGTATCCATGATGACATCCGGGCGGGTGGGTGGAGCCTCCCACCACCGCCACTACCGATTTGCTCGAACCGGGGCAAACCGGTAGAAACCCACCACTGGTGCCCCTAAAAAACACTTGGAAAGTTTCAGCTGGTACAGGATGCAGCAGCACAGACATTGATGGTCATGCCTGGGTGTGGCTATGAAACACCTCTCTTTATGTACTACAATGTTTGCTGCTTTGTTTCCAAGTGCAATTCAATGTGAAAGTCATTACCTATATAGTCCTACATGGCATAGGGCCTGGTACCTTGAGGGGCTGTTTATGTCCAATAGTAGGTTATCAACCTATTTGATCTGGTAGTGTTAGTGTGTTCCATGTTGCTTCCATTAAACTATGCCATCTATTGGGACTCCAAAAGTATGCTATAGTGCCTGCTATCCAGAATGAATATCTGGATAGACTCCAATCTGCAGTTATTTTGCAGAATCTTGAAGACTTGGCTCCTTGACCAGGTTGATTAAACTCCCTTCTGGGTAATAGGGTTTGCTTTAATTGCTTTCTGGTTTGTGCTATTTTTGTTGTTTGCTTTTATCATTACACCGTGTTTCCCCCAAAATAAGACCCACCCTGAAAATAAGCCCTAGCCTGATTTTTTGGGGTGGGCCTAATATAAGCCCTATCCCAAAAATAAGCCCGCGGGATGGGCATGGCCAGCACAAGAGGTGGTGAGCGTGCAGGGGCCAATGGCACAGCACAGATAAGTCTGAGCCCAGAGGCAAATTTGGGGGGGGGGAGAGACAGGCGATCCGGACATGCTGCATGGCTGCCTGGCTCACGGGAGGCTAGTGGGAGGCTTGCACAGTGGCACCGGCACCAAGTGAAGGCAGAGGCATGTGGGGAGGCAGGCAATCCCAATGCCCTGTGTAGGTGCTTGCCCTGACGCAGCTGTGGGCAAGCTGAGAGATGGTGGGATGGAACGGACGGTACGTTGGGATTGTTTGCCTCTGCCTCCACCTCGCTCTGCTGCACACTTTTCCACTCAGAGTGAGACTGGAAGCTTCATCTGCTTGCAAATTGAGCATTTTGAAATGGAGCTAATCACTCAGTTTCAAAATGCCCTATTTGCAAGCAAGCGAAGTGTCCAATCTCCATCATTTCTCTGTCCGGGCAAAAAGTGTGTCTGCCCTGGGAAGCCCTGTATATTGTTGTGGCCACGGGAAGCAGATGATGGGATGGAGAAGGCAGCCTGCTGCAAAATAAGACATTGCCTCAAAAATAAGACCTAATTGGTCTTTTGGTCCCGTGTGTGTGTGTGTGTGTGTGTATATGTATGGTTCCATGGTGCTTTATCTGTGAATTGTTCAGGGTTGCTGGACAAATATTTATTGATATGAACAATGCTATTTTTCCTCTACTTTAAGAGAAGTTAGGTAGATTGAAAACAAAAATTACAGGGAAAATTAAGCTGTTAAATGTACTCGTAAATTTATCTGGCAGAATTATGACTGAAGGGGACTGATAAAATGGTCACTGGGCTTCAGTTTTGAAAAGTTTGTATGAATATAGAATTGAAGACTAGTTGTTTAATGGAATTAGAAAAATATATGGAAATAAGGCATGAATGAGAATAAATCAAATGTATATATTCTACATTGAGGAGGAAATAGAACAATGATGCCTGATGTCCTTTGTTTATTTATTGAATCAATTTGTATATTTGCCCATTGCAAATGACTTTAGGCAGAAAGCAATATTAAAATAAAATAAAAATAATTACAACAGATTTCAAAAATTAAAATACACAGTAGCCAAGGAATATAATAATCCACAAACATTAACACAGCCAGGAAACAGCTTCACACATTTGGGGCCTCTGGCTCAGACACAGAAACAGACCTTACAAAAGACTAGCAGAGTTAAGGCCATTCTGATCTCTAGAGGAAGAATGTTCCATAAAATGTATTTATGTATAAAAGCAGACAGAATGTTTGTGGTAAATGCTAATGGTTGGTTAATTTAGTAGAAATATGTGTATAGTTTTGTATTTAAATAATGCCAGTTTGTTGATTCAGAACCCAAATGATTTGCAATGAATGTTGGTTTGTGTGGGCAGAATGTATAGATCTGAAAAGTAATGTGTTGAAGGTCAAAGTAGCTGAGCTTGACAGAGTAAAATAGTTAACCATGCAGTTCTATATGAATGCTAGATAAAAAACAAAACAAAGCAAAACAAAACAAAGAAACAACAAAAAGCTAGAGAATTTGTGTAGCTTGGATAGAGAAATTTCAAGAAATTCAAGTTCTGAAAGAAAGATTGTAAGAAAAACATAATTTGTTGTAAGGAATAAGTATTTGTCACAAAGGAGAAAAAAATGTATGTATGTATTCTGCCTTCTGCCCATTTTATTATATGGAATTGAGTGTTGAATATGTTAAGAGATATGGTTTGTATTAATTTGCTTAAGCAAATTGTTTATTTGCTTATTTATTCTTTATTTTTCTCTGATTGTATATATTTTACACGGCATTTTATTTTTCCTTTTTAACACTTTGCATAAGTTAGAAATGGAATGGTGCAAGAAGTAGGTACATATAAATTCTATTTGTTTTTACTGTTGTCATTATTTAATTTCATGAAATACATATTAGTGACACTGAGTATATTCAGTGTTAGTATATTTTATACAAAGCCTTTCTTTAAATAACAGATTTCTTTCAACTAATCAGTGCCTGCTCTTCACAACTTTTTACATATAGCAATAACACTAAATTTTTAAGTTAATTCTATTATGAAATAATTATTTTTTATCTTTCTTCTTCTATGTTAATCTTTTCCTACTATTTTGCAGAGTTTGTTTGAATTTATATAGCTTAGTCTAACCAATGATTGAAATTAATTACTAAAACTGAAAATAATTTGCCTCACATGAAATACAGTATTACTTTCCCATTCTTAAAGTATTAATGTTGAATCAAATGCTGAACTTACATTAAGTTAGTGTTTCAAGATGTGTTACATTAAGTTTCAAGATGTGTCATGATAGATTCTCTGTAAAGAAATGAATCTTGAAGGCTGTAGGACCAACACTTTAACCCAAGTTATATAAAATGATATGTAAGACTATGTAAACATTAGCGACCCACCCATTAATCATTGTTTCAATTATTAATATACAGGTAGTCCGTGACTTACAACAGTTCATTTAGTGACTGTTCAAAGTTACAATGGCATTGAAAAATGACTGATGACTGTTTTCCACATTTCCACTTTGCAGCATCCCCATGGTCATGTGATCAAAATTCAGATACTTGGCAGCTGACTCATATTTATGATGGTTGCAGTGTCCCAGGGACAGGTGATCACCTTTTGTAACCTTCTGACAAGCCAAGTCAATGGGAAAGCCAGATTCACTTAACTGTGTTGCTAATTTAACAACTGCAGTGATTCATTTAACAACTGCTGCAAAAAAGGTCATCAAATGGGGCAAAACTCACTTAAAAACTATCTCATTTAGCAACATAAATTTTGGGTTCAGTTGTGGTCGTAAGTCGAGGACTACCTGTATTAAACACTTTTTAAGTATTTTGTTGTGTCAGACACAAGCCAACATTTACTGCAAATCAGTTGGGTTCTGAATCAATAACATGGTATCATGTAAATATTCAACTGCAAGAATATTAATATTGCACCACTGTTATTACATTTTGCTATAACACTTGATAACTGACCAGGAATTTGACAAGTTAATGAAGTTGTTATCCTGTTGTCTATAAAACCGTAACACTGGAAGAGAGCAGGTGGTCCTTTATGAGGCAAAAATTCTTTGCCTATTATCTAATTGTTCAATACAATTATTATAGTAACTTAAATTCTTGGTTCATCTAACCCAGGCATGCACATTTTATGACCCGCAGGCAACATCCACCCATTTGGCTGTTTCTGTCTAGCCTGTGGTGGTGGCAGGGGGGCAATAGTGGCAATGAGAGAGCAGTGGTGGCTGGGGGTGGCAGGGGGCAGCAGAAGTGGTCAGCAGCCTTCCACAGCAGTTCCAGTTTCTCATGTGGCCACTTGGGAAAATGAATTGCCTACTCCTGATCTAACTACATTTTGACTGAATGTCAGACAGAATTTTTTGAGGAACTCAAAAATGATAGACATGAAATAAAATCTGGTAGAAGAATTAAAGCAACAACTGAAATATAATGCAGTAAGGTGAAATGCAAGTGCATCATAAAGATATTTATCTATTTCCTCTTTAGAAAGTCTTAAGGGAAAATATAATTACATTATTGTTTCTATTATCGGAAGACAATGTTATTTAGGTCTCTTGCTCCTAAGTACTGGAATTTTTACAACACTTAAAAGACTTTTTTATTAGGGGGGCATCTGACTATTGTATTTCCTTTCACCTTTAATGTTTTAGATAACATATAGTTGTCATATTTGTTACAGTTTCATATACATTAAAAAGATTTCAATTTATTGATCATTCTTCTAGCTCATTCATATATGGCTAAATTTGAATATTTGCTCTGTATCAGTTCATTGTGAGCCAACATGAAATCATTCATCTGAGGAAATTATTTGAACTTCCTTAATTACCGTCACCTGAAAAGTCTAAAGCAATTCATGTTAAATTGCACTGCGGTTAACACACACAAGCAAGCCTTGGTTTGTCATGCCTGTTTGTTGACTGTACATTCAAATCAACTTTGAAATCAACTTTATTTGCAAGCCTTGTAGCCTTCCATGAGACAGTGCCAAATAGTCAGCTGTGATCTGTTTCAAAGATACACCCCTCCCCCTTCTCCCTCAGATTTTCCTAGCTGGTGGTGGGAAAGAAAAAGGTTAAACCAGCGAAACTTGGCTAAACCTATGAATGGCAGAGCGAGAGAGCGAGAGCGAAATGAAGGGAGGGACTGACAGACTGGAAAGAAGGGAGGGGAGGGAGGGAAGATCGTAGGCTGCGGGTGAGGCTTTGAAAGTCAGCCTCGCAGGCATTGCAGCAGAGCCCCGAATCAGGGAGAAAGGAGGAGGACATTTACACACAGAGACGCAGATACCCTGTGGAGAGGGTGAGGGCAGCTTCCTGAAAGGGCATTGTGTAGTTGTGCGAGTGCAGATATTGTGCGCTTTCGTAACGGCGTCGGAGGCGGTGGCTTCATGAGTTGCTTCGAAGAGCGGCGGCCGCTTTCTCCTCCCCTTCCCTTCCCTTAAACCGCCACTCGTCGGAGCTCCCGAGTCCCCACGCTAGAATTAACTGTCTTGAGTTCGCGTCCGCTTGTCACGGGTGGCCTTTGGAGCAAGGGGAGGTGCGCGCGGGCGCGCGCGCTCAGAGCCCTCTGACGGGCTGCGGACAGGCGGGCCGGCGCTCGCTCCAGACAGGGCTGCAGCCGCTGCTTCCTGAAGACGGCAATGGTAGTCGCGGAAACGGCCGGCGGGAATGCCACGAACCTCATTTTGGGAGGTAAGCGCGAGGGCCCCGGTTGGCTTTTCGCCGGGGGAGGGGTACGGGAGGGCGGGGAGAAGAGGGCGAGGACGACGAGGAAGAAAATGGAAATGGCCGCGACTGAGGTTAGGGACTCCGGGGAGAGAGCGAGCTGGAGAGGCGTCGCTTTGGCACCCTGACAAGAACCGGGATCAGGGAGAGACTTAAACGGACGGATGGAGTCGTGGGGCACAGGCGCCGGAGGAAGAATCGGGGAAGGGGATACTTCGGGTCTCTCAGGTTTATTATTTCCGGTGGAACCGGTCAGTTTTTTTCCCTCCTCTCGCTTTTCCTCCCCCCCTCCCCCGCCACAGGGGCTATATAAATAAAGTTTGGAGGCGAATTAGGAAAGCAGAGCGAGCGAAGTTTGTGCCCCCTGCCCTCGGTCTTTCCAGCCTGATGTATGGGGCGGCTTTTTAAATTCTTTTTTCCTTTCGCATCCTCCATACTTTCCCCTCAACCTTTCTCTGAATTAGAGAGCCCACAAAGTCTTGTGCGCAGTAGCTGCAGTTCCACCAGCTGCTCCTCTGCGGATTTAGAGCCGAGGCCAACCTTGGCGAGCTCCTGAAGGCTCAGCCCTCTTCTTCCCACTCCCTTCCTTGCTCCAGTCTCTTCGTATCGCTCCGAAGCTCCCGTTTCTTCTTTAATTTGCATGCACAACCGCTCTAGAGAAGGCCATGCCTCTTTTCTGCCTGTGCTCACCTCTCGTTATTTATTCACTTCCTTTCCATTGGCAAACAGGGAGATATGCACGCGTGCATGCATGTATACATGCATGCATGCACACAAATGTTAAGATTTTTGTTCCCTGTCCAACCTGATCTTCAATAACGGATATTTTCAAATCTTTAGTTCAATAATGTGTCCCCACTTTCTTTCTCCTTATTCCAAGCTCAACCATATCTTGTTGCACCATTTATCACTAGTGATGAATTTCTTGGCCAAGGCTTCTTCAGAAATAACGGGGGGGGGGGGAGGGAGATGGTATAATATCTATAGGTTTTTGGCTTGTACTTTCTGAATTTAATGACAAACAGTTGTGATTGGAAGATCACTGGGAATGCTATTAAGAAACTTTCTAAAAGTATATAGTGTATGATGACTTGATAACATTGTCAACTCTTAGCACATACAGTATTAGTTATAAAGTTATGACATTACTAAATATGGAAGTGCAATATATGGATACTTAATGTATATTGTTTTTAACAACTCTTTTTCTAAATATGTAGTTTATTTGCCAAACCAATTATTTCTACAATATCAAGTGGCATGTAGTGTCATGCATAATATAATCCACAGAGTTCATTGGGAACATAAGACAATTCAACTTTTAATTTCAGCTTGATTTAGAGGTGAAGATTACTCTTTACTCTCTGGAATAAAGCCTGTTATGAAAGAAAAGATGAATGAATCTGTATTTAACTTTTAATGGATTATAGCTCAGTGTGACATATGTCACATTCTCAGTAGACTAGTTAAGCATGTGTGATCTGAATAGGCAATGTGGTTAATAGAAATATTTTGTTTCCAAGTATTCTGCTTTTGCTTTTTGTTTGTCCCTGGTATTTTTTAATCTTTCTTTTTAAAAAGTTTTTGGCTTATTTTAATTCTTTAAGGAATTTAGGAAGGAACCACTTTTTATATAAAAAAAAAACCTAAAGCATTGGTTTAGGACAGATGATAAGAAAAATATTGGTAGAGTAGTGGCTATTTTTAATTATTGTAAAACAAACGATGGAATATTTACATGATATAAGTCCCTAAATTCAAAGTAAGGTATAGACAATTATTTGTGTTTGAGAAAATATGATTTGATCAGCACAGACTGATCATATAAATATACACAAATACATTACCAATAAAGGTGTGGCACTGAGAATGTGACTTATTAACAGAATGTGTTCAAAGAGCTGCACTTACTCAGTAAATTCCAGATTCTTTCAGTTGCTTGTATTTGCTCAATACTTAACAGGTATAGGATTTAGCATGATTAATTTGTCAAACGTCTTGTGCTACTTTTGGCCCTTATTTTGGGGCATACTTTAAATTTTTCTTCATAATTGGAATATGATTAAAGTACATTCAGTACCACCTTTATTATAGCAATGGCAGTAGCACTTAGACTTATATACTGCTCCACGGTGCATTATAGCATTCTTTGAGTGTGCACAATGTCATTATATAACTTTACCAAACCAGGATTGCTAATTTCTCTTCCTTCCCCCTTTGTTTTTTTTTGGGGGGGGGGGAGTGGGGAGGTAAAAGTAAAAGATAGATTTGGTCACAAGGCTTTCCGTTTCTTTATCAGATTTGCATGGCATTATTTATCATTGTGTGGATACTTTTTCATAAATTATCAATATTTATAAGTTCTGAAAATTTTACTTATATTAAATATAACCCTGCATTATAATTTTCAGAAAAAAGTGCCAATCATTTTCAAACTACAGAGTTTGGTGTAGGGTGGCACTATAATCAACAGGAGATGTTGAAATATGAATTTGCTTGTTGAAAGATCAAGTTTTTTATTCACATTGTTTTCCTAGTCATTTACACATCACTGTGATTTTTTTGTGTGTGCTTGGACTCCTACAAATTCCTGAAAGGCCTATGAATTCTAAAAAAAAGTCAACTCAAGCTTGATTCTTGTGACTAACCAAAATATCCATGTTGTCTTGGAAACAATATATAGATCTATAAAAGAAGGCTTATTGCTTTCTTCCAGGAAGTCTTTTTTATTCAATTTCCTAATCTTGTCTACAGTCCTCAGTTCACTTGGTGATCTCTCATCTAAGTATTAATTTGGTCTTTTTCTCATTATTCTGATCTTAAAAAATAAGATCACCAAGAGGTGCTAGGTTCTACCACCAATGATGGTATGGATTTTAAAACTGAATAGTAATTAAAAGAAATGTTTTGCTCAAGTTGTTTTTTTACAAGTATATAATACCTGCCACAAAAAAATGAAACATTATTTTAAAAGCATGGGATGCTTAAAGGTTGATTTTAATAGGTTGATGCTGGATAAAAATTCTTATTCTGTCTTTGTTTCTAGTGAAAACTTAAGTTCAATATCTGAGTGAAATGCACACCATAATTATTTTGATTTTCTGTTTAAACTTTCTGTTAAATAATATTACTCTGAAGATTTTTAAAAATATCGATGAAATATGCATGTAGTGAAAATTGACAATTAATATAGATCATTTCCAGTAAGGATGGTGGGGAGTAAAAGTACTTCCTCTGATTAAACTCTTAGGAAAATCCATTTAAATTACATTAATTTTAAAATTAATAATTACATTGGTATGAAATTTGCTATTGGTGCCAGTGTGAGATTTCCTTCAAAAGTAATACCAGTTTCAGTAGATTTTTTTTTTTAATTTGATTTATATGCTGCCCTTCTCCAGAGACTCAGGGCGGCTTACAATGTGTTAAGCAATAGCCTTCATACTTTTGTATATTTATATAAAGTCAGCTTATTGCCCCTACAAACTGGGTCCTCAATTTACCTACCTTAGAAAGGATGGAAGGCTGAGTCAACTTTGAGCCTGGTGAGATTCGAACTTACAGTAATTGCAGAAGCTGGTGTTAATCACAATGCTATCAGTCTGCTGAGCCACCAGGCCCTCAGAACTGTGGAAAAAAATGGAGAAAGAAGTTAGATTGTTGATATAGATATATAGGTAGATATAAATACAGATACAGATATAGATGCACCAAACTTGTAAATTATTGCCTTTATCAACTGACATAATGTGCTGTTTAAAATCTACAAGTTAAATGCCAAAAAAATTCATACCAAATCTAGTTGGCTTTCAGGTTAGTGATCTCTTTTATCACTTCTCTGCTTCCAAAAGTGACATTTAAAACATTGATCAACAAAATGATCGATGCATTTTGCAACAGATGTGGAAAATATAAAAACTACTTGATTTTATATAAATTTCCTTGTATCTTGTTTGTTGAATATGACAGTACTGTTAATATTATGTTCCAATACAACAGGTTTTAAATCATCTAAGAATGCCAAGGTGCAAAAATCTAACTGCTACAGAAGTTACATAAAATTATGAAGGTCTGAAAGATGCTGCATAGTCTTGGGTGGAGATACTGCTTCTAGTGAATCAGAGTTGATACAAATAATTTATGATATGTGCTATTGCTTCTTTGTTAATTGCCACCAAAATAGACTTTGGCCATTTTAGAATGTGTTTTTAGTTTATAGAGATCAGTACTAAGACCTAAGAAAAAGTTAGTGTCTTGAAATATTTTTAGAATCTCAATAAAAGTGTATTACAATGCATAAGAAAAAAAATTATTAGATACAACATTAAAATTTACCACATGGAATAATATTGATCAGTCTTTCTACTATATTGATAAAGAGCCAATTCATAAGGAGAGAACAAATACATATCAATACACAAGTATACATTCAGAATGAAATTGCAACAAAACATTCATTATCTATTGTAACATTGTATGCTTTTGTTACTTCCTTTTTCTTTCCTCTCATTTGTTCTTTTCCTTTTTATGTTTTATATAAACATAATAAACAGTTCTATATAGCCCCCCCATACAAAGAAACTTCAGTATGTAATTGCTAATCAACGTCCATGATTCCCCCAGTAGTAAATGTGACAAGGCTTCTTTAACCCCACAAAATGTAACAATTATTGCTTATAATTTGTTGGGTATTCTCATGTTCTAAAAGGCAAAAAAGCAACACTATACTGAGCTCAGATTTTTTTTTTTTTTTTGCTTTAATTTATATGCTGCCCTTCTCTGGAGACTCAGGGCGGCTTACAATGCGTTAAGCAATAGCCTTCATACTTTTGTATATTTATACAAAGTCAGTTTATTGCCCCCACAATCTGGGTCCTCATTTCACCTACCTTTGAAAGGATGAAAGACTGAGTCAACCTTGAACCTGGTGAGATTTGAACTTGCAGTAATTGCAAGCAGCAGATGTTAATAACAGTGCATTAGTCCACTGTACTACAGGCTCTTCTCTTAAATGTATATTTATCTGACATGTTTTATACTGTAACCCTAAACAGGTAGTCCTCGTCTTACAGCAGCTCGCTTAGTGACCATTTGAAGTTACAACGGCACTGAAAAAAGTGACTTATGACCATTTTTCACATTTATGACTGTTACAGCATCCTCATGGTCATGGGATTTTCATTTGGATGCTTGACAAATGATTCACATTTATGATGGTTGCAGTGTCCTAGGATAATATGATCATCTTTTGCAACCTTCTGATAAGCAAAGTCAATGGGGAAACCAGATTCAATTAACAATTTATTTATTTATTTATTTATTTATTTATTTATTTATTTATTCAATTTGTATGCCGCCCCTCTCCGAAGACTCAGGGCGGCTCACAATGCATTTAAAATCATTATAAAAAACATTTAAAAATTAAAACATTCAAAACATTAAAACTCATTCACACCATTTATGGCCGGATCTCGCCGGATCGCAAGAGTGAGATCAACAGCCCCAGGCCTGCCGGAAAAGCCAGGTCTTCATGTTACTAATTTAATTACTAAACTAATTTAGTTACTAAACTAATTTAACAACTACAGTGATCCACTTAACAAACGTAGCAAGAAAAGTTGTAAAATGGGACAATACTCAGTTAACAAATTTCTCACTTAGCAACACAAACTTTGGGCTCAATTGTGGTCGTAAGTTGAGGACTACCTGTACTAAGTTGAGATCGTAAGTTGAGGACTACCTGTACAGTGCTTAATTTTCTAGATGTAAGCTCCATTGAATTCAGTAGGACTTAGCTTTTGGGTAGAACTGGTATTGCTTCAGAAAATTACTAATTTATGCAATTAAGTGATTTAGACAAGTAATTGCCTCTCAGACTCAGACCATACAGAATTCTTGTATAAGTTACTCAGATCCTGCAGGAAAACATTTTGAAAGTAAGAGGTCCTCCTTTCCCCTCCTTTGATCCCCAGATTCAAATTACATGAAAAAATGTTGATGCCATTGATATGTAATGCAATTGAAAATGCTATCTTTTTTGGGTGACACATGCATATAGCCATTGCATCATGTCATCTTGTGAGAAATATACATGTGTCTTTTTAAAAAAGATATGTTTACAATTACGCAGTTTATACTATTATTTATATTGTTGGTAATATAAGGGTTATTTTGGGAATTTATTTAGTGTATGGCATGTTTTAGGAAAATAATTATTTTGGGGCTGCCACAAAAAAGAGGGGATCAACCTATTTGCAAAGCACCAGAAGGCAAAACAGGATACAGTGGTTGGAAACTAATTGAGAGAAGCAATCTAGAACTAAGAAATTTTCTAACTGTGAGATCAATTAACCAGTGAAACAGCTTTTCTTCAGAAGTTGTGGGTGCTTCATCACTGGAGGCTTTTAAGAAGAGACTGGACAACTAATTATCTGAAATGATATAGGAGGTTGGACTAAAAACTTCCAAAGTCCCTTCAAACTCAATTATTATGTATTCTGAAAATTGGAATATAAATAGTAGAATAGATAAATACAGTAAGTTGAATTTCATTCCAGTATATTTATAAAACCAGTTTCTCCAATAGATGTATTTCTAGGAAACTCATATGATGCACTGTGTAAAATAGTTATTTTTATTTTCTAAATACAGTGAAATTTTGATTTAATAGACTATTTGAAGGAAGAAAAATGTCAGTTATTCACAAATGTCTGGTATATTAGCGAGTGTTTCATCATGGCAATATAAATTTGCTGCATTGCATTAATCATAGAGTGGCCTTTGGTGCGATGATAGCATATAAATTTATTAATAAAGAATTTTTTTAAAAAAAATTGAAATTTCACTTTACATATTCATAATTTATGAATATAAAACATCAGAACCTAAATTTCTCAATTGATATTTAAAAAAACTATATTATAATCTTAAAATCCCCCTCAACTTGCACATAATGGATAAAAATGACATGTTGTATAGTTTAGAAGAATAACTAATTGACTTTGAAGAAGGTAAGTATAAACTTAGCCTTGAAAAGGAGGAGGAGGAGGTTAAAAAGAAACTCAAGATTGTCTGATGTCGTAAGAATTTGCTGGTTTTCAGCATTAAGGTGTGTGTTAACACAATGTTAAAAAGTAAAGACATCAGCAATGATCTTAGAAAAGCAATTGTTGCTGCCCATTAATTGTCAAGCACATGGGAAATCAGGAGATTCAGGCACTTTGAATAAATATAAAGATTTATTGCAGGCTTAAGCTCTACAAGAATCTGGGTGAGTGACTGTTAAGGAAAATGTGCGGGAGTTAAGAATAGAAAGGAATTCAAGGTGGACTGGACTCAGATCTCTTGCAGGCATGAAGGTAGTTGTGACTTATGACATGTTTGACCCTTCCCTTGGGCTCAACCTGATCATCTCCTACATGAATCTGGGAAGGGCCATAAGGCCATTTCCAGGCAATTTAAAGTCCATCATTCTCCAATGAGGAAGATTATTTACAAGTGGAAAACATTCAAGACAGTTGCCAATCTTCCCAGGAGTAGATGTCCCAGAAAATTCACCTCAAGGTCAGACCATGCAATGCTCACAGAAATTGCAAAAAATCCAGGAAGTACATCTCATACTCTACAGGCCTTAGTTAGCATGTTAAATGTTAAAGTTCATGACAATATAATTAGAAAAGACTGAACAAGTAAGATTTCTTTGGAAGGATTATCAGAAGAAAGCCTCTTCTCTTTAAAAAAAACAGCTTAGGTTTGTGAAGGTTGCATTTTAACAAATCAAAGACTTCTGGAACACTGATCTTTGGATAGACAAGACCAAAGTGGAAATGTTTGGCCATAAAACACAGGCCACATTTGGTGAAAACCAAACACAGCATATCAGCACAAACATATAAACCTTCAAGCATGGGGGTGGAGGGGTGATGATTTGGCCTTGTTTTGCAGCCACAGGACCTGGACACCTTGCAGTCATTGAGTCGACCATGAACTCCTCTGTATAGCAAAGTATACTATAGTCAAATGTGAGTCCATCTGTCCACAACTAAAATTTGGCCAATATTGGGTCATGCAAGAAGACAATGATCCTAAGCACACCAGCAAATCTACAACAGAATGGCTGAAAAAGAAAAGAATCAAGGTGTTGATCCAATCAGTCCAGACCTCAGTCTGACTGAAATGCTGTGCTGGACCTCAATAGGACTGTGCCTACAAACACAGCTGAGTGGCGCAGCAGACTAATGCTACTGTTAAAGGTAGTATTTAGCTTCCAGCTGCCTACAATTACTGCAAGTTCAATTCTCACCAGGCTCAAGGTTGACTCAGCCTTCCATCCTTTCTAAGGTAGGTAAAATGAGGACCTGGTTTGTGGGGGCAATAAGCTGACTTTGTATTATACAATAGTATGAAGGCTATTGCTTAACACATTGTAAGCTGCCCTGAGTCTCCGGAAAAGGGCGGCATATAAATCAAAATAAATTAAATAAATAAATAAAAATAAATAAATAAACCTCAATAAACAGAAGCAATTTTGTAAAGAAGAGTGTGCCAAAATTCCTCCACAAGAGAAACTAAGAGACTGTTAAAATCATACAGAAAACAATTACTTCAAGTTATTGCTGCTAAAAGTGATTCTAAAAGCTACTGAATCATAAGGTGTGCTTAGTTTTTTGGCTTCTATATTTTGCCTTTCTTTTTGTAAAATAAATGATGGCATGTTGTAATATGTCATGTGTTGTTGTTCATCTATATATTTGCCTGCTTTTAAGAACTGATAAGAACCAGATAATTTTTACTATATCCTGATACATAAAACTATAGAACTAAAGAGGGTGTACTTTCTTTTTTACATGACTATATATACCACCCATCTCACTTTTGAAACTACTCCTGGTGGCATACAAAATGAACAAAGAAAGATGTTCATGCTAGCAAGGCTTAATACTCTACTTTTGAAGCTTGCAAAAGGGCAGTTTAGTAACATTCTCTATTTATAACACTGCATATGCTTGAAATTAGCATTAAACCAACATAGTATAAACTATATCAGGGTTAGAAATCTATATACTTCTCACCAAGAGCATGTGTTGACCTGAGCCTGAATTACATTTTGATCAGTGGACACCATTCTTTTGATACATTATGAAATTACATTTTTGATCAGTAGATCCCTCTATCTTTTAATACATTATATCAACCAAATGTATGTATTTGTCCTTTTATTATTTATTCTATAAAATAATAAAATATATCTATTTTTCAAGTGGCTTCTAAGGAGATTGGTATCTTCTAACGTTATTTGAAAGTTATAGGCAATACTTCTGTTTTTACCTTTTTGAAATCAAGCAAATTTTTTAAGGTTCTGCATTTTGTTCCTTTAATAACTATATGAAAACTTCCAGGACCATGTAGGCTTTGTATCTATTTTTTTGTTTTTGTTTTCATCAACTCATATTTTAGGTTGATTATGTAAAGCTGCTGTTCTTTGGATTTATTGAAATTCCATATTAGGAAGAATCAATATAGCATTGATTGATTATGTGCCATCAAGTCGGTGTCCACTCTTAGTGAATACATAGATTTTCTGCATGACAATCTGTTCCTAACCTCATTGTCAGGTCTTCCAACAGTACACCTATCACCAGTAATGCTGGTGGTCATTGTCATTTTCTCTCTTTCCAGCTTGCACAGCCTTAAAGCCTTCTTCAGAGACATAGGTCTTTGTATAATGTCTAAATTGAAATAGCATACTGTAGTATTAATGGATAGTGAGCTCTGTATTTTGTTGTAGATAAATTGAAGTTAATCTGTCAGGAACCACTAATTTCCAGGCTAGAGAAAACTATATCATAATATAATGTGTTTACCTAAGACCATCACAAGAATGACCAAGTATCCATTCATTCAGAAGAGTCAGAGGGAAAAGCCTAGACTTTAAACTTTAGAATATTGACCTCTGTAAAAGCATTGACTCCTTTGCACTGCGGAGAGCAAATCATTTGTGTGTCATGCTGTCATTTTTTGTCAGCAAGAAAAAATCTAAAATAGGCAAGTCATATTTTAAAATCTTCCACCAGTTAGCCTATTCCTGAGAAAGGAATTAAATGTCTGGGGAGCTGAGATTTATTGCTGAGTTCTTGTATGAAGGCTAACTGTAGTCCTTACTTATATCAATGCTTACTTGAAATTTTCTTGGCAGTATTTCTTTTTAGGATAGGATCAGAATTGTTGGATACCTTTCATTTTTGAATAGAAGAAAGTAGCACTTACATTTTCAGCAGTTTAAATGGCATTTACAGCAACTTTTTAGTTTATCGTATTTGAACTTGTACTAGATAAGGTTAATAGGTTAGCAACAGAAGGTCAAATTACGAGACATTAAGCTTAATTAAAGCAGAGCAGGAGTGGCAGGAATTTGTGACTGCTAAATAGGTTCCCTGAAGACTAATGCCAGTTATGGTGGAACCATGCCTTAATTTAAGTGATGATTAACAGTTTGACATGCTAGACATTTCTGGCCAATCCCATCTGTTCTAGAGGTTAAGAAAGCACACCTTTGTGAGCTGATGGATTGATTTTGGTGCCTTTCTGGTAAAGTTTAGAAGTCCAAGGCCAGTGTAGTAAGTGTAAGTTACATTGTACTAAATTACATTGCTTAGTAATCTTTAACTGTAACTCCTTTGTATTGTGGCTACTATAACATTGCTATAGAATACAAATAACTTTTCAACCAAGTTATGAGAATTGGAAGAGATATACCATGTGACATATGCCTGTATATTCATTTTGAAACAGAATTGGTTGTAATTAATTTTCTAAAGTCATATAAAAATAGTTTACATTAGCACGGACTTCTCTGATAATCATCACGTTTTCTGTTTGAAATTGAACACTGAACACTGAATTCCGAAAGTGGCTCACTTGTTCCATGTTTTTTTACTTTGGACAAATAATCACTATTAAAAGAAAGCATAGAGAAGTATAGAGAAAAAATGAGTTTTATGACACAGCATATGAGACGGGGTAATATGGGAATGGGAAAGTGGGATAAAGTGATCATAGAATGGATAAAGGAACATGAATGCAAAAGTGGCTGTAAGATTTCTAAAACAGTGCAAAGTACAGAGTTGGGAATTCAAAGTAAGATATAAAAAAGGTCACTATATATAACTGTTAACATATGATTGAATATTCAGGCTCTCTATATATATATGAACCTTCATGGAAGTACAGTATATGTGCATGCATTGATCTTAGGATGTATGAGTTCATTTTTAAACAAATACACATATGTGCCAGATAAGTATAATATACCTATATACAGTATAAGTATATAGTATATACTTATATCTGTGTGTCAAATCAGTGTATATGTATAAGTATACAGTAGATATCTAGTAGATATCTTGTAGATGTATATGTATAAGTAGATATCTATTTAGTTCAATAGTTGTACTTTGCTGTATTTTAATGATGACTGCTCCTAATCTCATTTGTTTGTTGTATTATATTTGGGTTATTTATTTGGAATTGTATTTTATTGGAAATAAATAGAATTTGATGAGTAGAGATGACTTTAAATAGTTTCTAGCTTGTTTTCCCCACTTCCTACATATATAGTTTCAAATAATTAAGGTTTAGTGTCTCACCTTATTATTCTTATTATTTGTCTAAGGTAGGTAGATTTTATAAAAGGTGGTGTGTAGCTTGCACTAAAGTTTAGTGTATGCTGTGTTTATTATAGTAGCTTTCAAGAGTTTTCAGTAGGTAAAATGTAATTTAATTGCCATGAGAATTATCAAGTGGCAGAATATGTAGCTATTGTTTGAAATAAAAGCATAATAAAATGTTATTTTAAAAGTAGGATATTATACTACTTTGCTAGCAATTTAATTACTGTGTCAGAATGCTTCACATGAGTTAAAATAAACAAGATAAGTCAAATAGCACATTAAACAACCCTGAATTTATAAACCAACAATAACATATATTCTACTGAAACATCATCAATGTATTATTCTACAGTAGTAAAAAGGTTTTTAATAATGTTCAAGGTTCCCGTACAATTAAACAGAATTAATTTTAGGTACAAGTGAAATTGTATCGCTGTGCACAATTTGGTTTAAACTAAATTGTTTATCAAAGCTTTAGGGTCTCCAAATATCCCTGTGTACAGACAAATCATTTGTCTGAATTTGTAATGGAGAAAGCAGTAGAGTTCTATCTTTGAGAACTTTTTCCAATATGCCATGAAATAGTAAATATGGAAAGACATATGCTAATGACACTTAGTTATAATTCTCCTTTCTGCAAGTTTAAGGTTGGACTACTACAGAGCCTCAGATTGTCTCCAGACTGTTAAGGGTCTGATTATGGGAGAACAAACTGAAGCTGAATTCATGAAAGATTAAGTAGTTATTGAATACAGAAGATGGACTTTGGGATGTGAGTAACATGCCTATTTGATTGGATCATATTTCTCTTCTGGAGTAGTCTTGAGTTTTCAAGTGGATAAATTTTTGCTGATAGAGGAGAGATACAGTGTTTTTCACATACACTGTTAGAACATTGCAGTTTTCTATAGACATTTAAAATATTCTGGAAACTTCTTCTGACCAGAATGTGGCGGCATAGGTGAAAAATGGCATCTTTCAGAAGTGCTACAACATCCATAAGTTGAAATATATACATTGTTTGCTCCTTGCATTTTGAATTCAGTTTGAGATGGGTATAATATACACACAGCATAATGTACTAAGAAACAACATGACATGAAAACAAAAGTTTATGTGTTTTGATTTTTACTCTGTAGAAATTTTCTTTGCTGAACAAATTGCTAGTTTTGAGGAAATCTTCTATTACAGCCTAGATGGGGACTTGAACCCTATTTTTGTATGTAGGTCTTCTCCATTTTTAAAGATTTTGTAAATGGATTTGCAGAATAGTTGTCTGTTCTTATAGCATTGTATTCCAGACACTGGAATAGGAAATAATGATATTCTGGATGTGAGATTTCATATTTTAAATGCATTGATTGTTCTTACTCCAAGGAAAAATGGAATATGTCTGGGAATACCAAAACATTTTGGAAAAGAATCACACTGTATTGTATATAACTGTGAGATAAGACTATAGCTGACTGCTAGGCTATGTGAAGTAAATCTAGAGTTCTGGAAATGTAGAGGAGGAATAACAGAGTATTTTGGTGGTGATAGGTTGGGAAAGATATGGAAGAAACAATGGGTAGGGCAGAGATGGCAAACCTTTTAGAGACCAAGTGTCCAAACTGCAATCCAAAACCCACTTATTTATTGCAAAGTGCCAACACACCAATTTAATCTGAATACTAAGGTTTTACTATCTAAAATAATGATAAACAAGGCAGAGTTCAGCTAATTGTTCTAAGAAAAATGTGATAAATGCACTTTTATGCCCTTTTTCTCCTTTTGAAATACTACATTTATTAACAATACTTTTGTATTATCATTTCTCTTTCCCTCCCTCTCTCTCTCTCTCTGTTTTCTCTTTCCCTCCCCCTCTCTGCCTCTGTTTCTCTTTCCCTCCCTCTCTTCTAACCCTTCCTCCCTTTCCCTCCCTTTCCCTCCCCCTCTCTCTGTCTCTGTTTCTCTCTCTTTCTTTTCCTCCCCTTTCTCTTTCCCTCCTTTTCTCTCTGTTTCTTTCTTTTCCCCTCCCCCTCTCTATTTCTCTCCATCCCTCTCTTTCCCTCTCTCACTCTCTCTCCTTTCTCTCCTCTCTCTTCCCCCCTCCCTCCCCGGGGGAAAAGGAACCCCTGAACTGGGTGGTGGGAATCTGACGTCTGAAGGCTAACAAGCTCAGGAGCAACGCGCCAAAGACCAGCAGGCTGGTGGAGAGGCAGGGCATCCCAACACTGGCAGCTCTGCAGGAAAAAAAACTGACATTTGGGAGGCCAGAGTGAGCTGAGATGATGCAGGATCGCAGTGTGGCTCCATGCTAAATTTCACTCTGCTGCGCAAGGTGCTGTGAGAGTAGGAGGCAGGCCATGGAGGCAACAACAGGAAAATGTACTGTGATGAAGGTGGAATGTTGTTTCGTGCATTTTTTAAGTCCCTCAAACTTTTGTTTTCCTACAAACAATGGTGAGAAATGTGATGGAGAAATGCAATGGAACTGGGCTGGGGCGACGGCGCGCGCGCCCACAGAGAGGGCTCTGTGTGCCACCTCTGGCACATGTGCGTAGGTTCGCCACCATGTAGGGTAGGGTGTTCCAACATAAAAGTGTCAAGCAATTTTGTGTAAACCTTTAGTTCTAGCCAAAGTGCCTCATTCCTTCATTTTCATAGCAGTATTTGTTTATTTAAATTTAATGGCTACCATACTTCAAAGGAGTCTGGATGGCTTATACTTTTAAAAAAAGTGTAATACAATGAGAAATAACCATCCTATATCTAAGCCTGGGAAAACAGCCAGGTTTTCAAGGACTTTCAGAACATTATCAAGAGCTATACCAATCTGTGGGAGGTGATAATGTTCCAAAGGGTAGGCATTGTGACAGAGAAGGTGCACTTCCTAGGTCCCAAAAGATATTGTTAATTGAAGGGACTTGGAGCTCATCCATTCTGCCTAGTCTTCATGACTGGATAGAAACTATTGGAAATAGCATTCTCTCAAGTATCGTATTTTGTACTATTGGAGATATTGAGCTTTTGTCAATTTTGTTTGAAAATGTTAGTCTGTATTTGTCCACAACCTGGTAGTAGATGAACAAAGGAAATTATCATGTGTCATGGTGAGTGAGAGGGATAACTTTTCAAATAATTTGCTTTCCAGATTTCATTTTCTACATTTCCCATGATCCTAGGATAAGAAACAGAGAGTGTAGGTTATATTTTGGGAAAACTTGATTATCTCTGACATGACTCTGTATATTTTAATTTCTTGCACCCTTTTGTGTACTATGTTGGGCAATTCTTATGCTGGGCACTGATCCTGACACCAGTTGTCCCACCAACTAGGGTCCTGACCTGAGCATAACTTTGCCGGAGGGACTAACAGGACTGTGAATGTGGGAGCCTTTTAGGTACTGACTTTGTTGGGGCAAGGATGTGCCCTTTGTGGTTTTTCCTTTTGGGCTTCCCTCCTGGACTCTGAATTCCTATACTTGGCTAAGGTTTCCTGCAACAAGTACTCCAGATCATCGGGCTTTCAGCTGAAGGGTGCTGATTGGAGATGAGGCAGTTATATGTTTGATGGTTGCTGTGATGATACCATAATCCAGTCTCAAGCTAATGACACTAAGAATGTTGGCTGCATTGATTGTGTTCATGTTGGAAAGCACTGGGACTTCTTCTATTTTTCCTGCTTGCAGGTGCTGTCATGATGCATGGCCTTGCTGGCTGCTGCTGGAAGCTGTTGTCATTGTAGCATGGTGTTTTTTCAGTTCCCAAAGAGAGAGGTGGTGGTGACAGCTGACTGGTTTACAGACTGGTGTGGACTCCCTTCCCTCCTCAATGGTGTTATTTTGCCCCTTTATTGCTGACTCAACTGAGTTGGCACTTTGGTATCATCATGGTTAGCTGTTTCATATAGGTAGTCCAGGATTTAAGTCCATGATTTGAACCAGAAATCCCATTGCTAAGCAAAGTGGTTATTAAGTCATGCCTGATTTTATTATGTTTTTTGCCACAGTTATTAAATTAATCATTGCAGTTAAATAAACCATGCAGTCGTTAAGCAAATGCAACTTGCCCCATTGACTTCATTTGTTGGAAGCCAGCTGGGAAGGCCACATATTGCAATCACATGACACTGGGATGCTGCAGGCATTGTAAATATATGCTGCTTGTCAAACACCCAGATTCTGATCACATGATTCTGGGGATGCTGTAGTGGTCATATGTGCAAGGAATGGTGTAAGTCACTTTTTTCAGTGCCAATAACTGAATGGTTGCTAAACAAATGATAATCCAAGGACTACCAACATAGTGCTGTCTTATTCAATATATACTTCCTAGATAAGAATGTTAAATGTCTTTCCCCCCTTCCATGTAAGGTACAAGAAGGGGAGCTATCAGGGTGGATTTGATTTAAATCGACTTGATTTAAATCACAATTTAAATCATGATTTAAATCACTAGTAAAAAGGCTTGATTTAAATCAACTCGATTTAAATCATAATTTTTAAAGAGCAGCTGTCATCTCTGCTACTCCTTTGACCCGCTGTTGACTCACCGATAGTCCCAGTGTTGCAGAATATACAGCCTCATGCTACATAACTAAGCTCCATTTCATGCTGAATAAACTAACTTATTTATGTATCTTAAATAGAAAACTATCTTACGATAGATTTTTACCCCAAAAGTTTGTTATTAAAATAAATTTGATAAAAATCAAAAAAATCTGATTTAAATAAAAAAAAATCTGATTTTTTTATTTTTTTAAAAAAATCATTGATTTTTATTCACCCTGGGAGCTATAGAGCAGTTCTTTTCAGTTTGTGCCTTTCCTTTTGAACAGGCTGTAACTGTAAATTCAGGAAACATAATCCCTAATGCCTTTTAGAAAGGCAATGAGAAAAATGTTGCAAAGAGAATTTGAACTGTGATGTTGATCAGGGTGGACTGCCAACCAGTAATATTTGTTCTGATGTAGAGAAATGTTTTCATTTAGATCAGAGGTCTTCAAACTTGGCAGCTTTAAGACTTGTGGACTTCAACTCCCAGAATTCTCCAGCATAACTGGCTGGAGAATTCTGGGAGTTGCCCAGAATTCTCCAGCCAGCTATGCTGGAGAATTCTGGAAGTTGAAGTCCACAAGTCTTAATGCTGCCAAGTTTGAAGACCTCTAATTTAGATTTTAGTTCTAATAAATCTATATTTATCTAAGATGTGGGAAGCAAATTGGAATCTATATTATACAAAAACTGTAAACAAAAACCAGTTACATTTTCTGGTTATTCAAAATATGTGTGTGTGCATACACACAAACACAGTGTTTATATATTTCTGTTGTAGGCCATCCGGAACTAGTTGGGAGTAGATGCTATTTTACAATACAGTTGTATTACAATATAATAGAATTCTGCTCCAGTTCCATCATCTTTTTGATCCATTCCTCCTCTTCTTTCTGTTCTTGTGCACATAAGATGTAACTTTTTAATAGATGGGACTCTCTTGCCAGACTCCATGGTATAGGAAAAAAAAATTGGGAAGAGGCAGTTCCTCAAATGTTCCCTTACTTGTTTAATTTATTTATGAATAGATGTATAAGGAATATTTGTAATGAAATATATTGGCTGGGGGTGTGGACTTACCTTTACTTTTGTATGTAAATGATGGCATGTTATTGCTCTAGATACTGAATAATTTGTGCTAGTGCTGGCTGGATTGAAGATACAAAAAGTATAGCTCTGAAAATGATCATATCAAAATATACAGTATGTATGTTAATGAAATGGCAAAAATCACAAATTATGAAGAAATGCATGAAACAAAATAAAACCTACTCCAAGAAGTTCAGTTTAATTGGTGAACTGTTGAAATAAGCTTATTTCACAAACGACATCTGAGCTTGTTTCACAACTTTGTTTTGTTTTGTTAATTTTGAAGTTCTGAAGACAGAATGCATTATATAATTCTGAACTCATGTTCTCTATTTCAGACATATTTCTAAGAACATTTAAGTGCAGACAGTCACAAACTGTCATTCTAGACCAGGAATGTCAAATTCAAGGTCCGGGGCCCAGATCCGGCCCACAGGGTGCTTAGAACTGGCCCGCGGGGCCACCCTAGAAACAGCAAAGGATTGGCCACAGTGCGTGTGCCACCAAAAATGGAGCTCGGGAGGGCCACATGCGGCCCTCCCAAGCTCCGTTTTTGCTGGAAGAAGGTTGCAGGAGGTCGTTGCAGCCGAAAACGAAGCTCAGGAGCCTGTTTTGTTGGCAGAGTGTTCGGGCCACCACAGGGCTCCCTGACACGAGTAACATTGAGCTGGCCATGCCCATCCTGGCCATGCCCACCCCAGCCCCCTGAGGGCAAACACAACTCTGATGCGGCCCTCAATGAAATTGAGTTCGACACCCCTGTTCTAGATTATGCCACAGAAGGAAGCTTCTATAGGTAGATTTGAAGGGATGAATAAAAAGCAATTATATATGTATCAGTGTCATGAAAATCTATTAAAATTCTTTTATAATTTACAAATGTGTAGCAATGGTAGGGTTGGTAGGAATAAGAGAATATTCTTATGTAATATGAAAATTGTTTGAATACTTAAGCAGCTATGCAACTTGTAACCAGAATGACCAATCATCTAGCTATCGTGTTCATAAATGTAATTAAGAGTTTTCTCTCAGTAAAAATTAAAACATCTTCCTAAGAAATTAACCCATTGGATCAAAGAGTTTTATTGGATGAAACAAAAGTTTAGTATTATAGAAACTATTTTTTGCTTATACTATTTCTCCTAATACAATTTACATAGCACATTAACTAATACGTATAACAAATAACAAGTAATTTGTCTTCATTAGATGTTTTTCTAATATAAAACCTGTAATAGAAGATTTTCTTAGTGTGGTAGAGCACTTGAAATATGGAAGTAGGACTCCAGGTTCCAATTTATCCTTAGGGTGATTTTGGTGGTTATACTGTGTCTGTCCAATGTACTATCAAAAACTGTTTTAAGGTTAAGATAACATCCCTATGTAACTCAACTTGAACTCCTGGTCAAATGGCAGGTTATAACTCAAACACACAATGCTATAGCTACTTTATAATTTTCCTTGCTCATTTTATAATTGTTCTAATTTTGTAATTTCAAAGTTTGAATAAGGAGAATTATACACAATATTGTAAACATAGTTACTATAGTTATAAAATTAAAAAACCCTTCCCACCCCTTATGAATGATATGTATCTGCCTGTATTTATGTGTGTGTGTGCATATATGCATGCACATGTACTTAGTATGAATTAAATATATTTTTAATAATACCTAAACATGGGTGCTGAAGAACATTACTCGGAATACCATGGATAGTGAGGAAAACAATGAAATTGACTATCAAACAAATCAATCCAGAATTCTCAGTTGAAGCACAAACGATCAGGCTCAAATTATTTTACTTTGGACACATTGTGTAAATACCTATTTCTCTGCAGAAGGTTCTAATGCTGGAAAAAATAGCAAGGAATAAGAGGAAAAGATTGCCATTTAACATACACACACTCATATATTTAACTTGATGAGTTTGTGGTTGAATCAGCCTGGTCTCATCTGATCCCTTAACTAGTTGATAACTATTACCCTACACTGGACTTTAAAGTGTATGAAAGGAAAAAGAAATCCTTAGTATACAACCTTTCAGAATCTATCTTTTAACAGAATCTATCTTCTAAGTAGACTAAAATCTATTTGTTGCTTCCTGTTCATTAATCACATATGTTTATATAAGATTTTTTAAAGCTTTCATTGAAAGTGAAGATGCTTGCTTTCTTCCAACAGATGAATTTGCAGATTTTGAATTAAATGCATTAGTATGCTGATGATATTCAGTCTGCAGGCTCAGAGTTGGAGCGTCTGTATGATTTCAGATAGTAGAATTGAGTGTGAAAAAATGAACTGAACTTTGATTCCAGGAGCTGTATATCAGGATTTGAGATATATAATTGGGATATAATCCTGGATTGGGTTTTATTCTGCTTTAGTAGATTGGTTTTAGTTGGGAGTCTTCATGGATCCAGGAGCAATACCGGGTATGTAAGTTCTTTGGCAAACAGTACTTTTTAAAACTTTGGTTATTAAAGATAAATCAGGATACATCTGATATATCTTTGCAAGCTATCCAAAGTCATGAAAGGAATGGTCAACATATAAAGATTTTAAATAAAGAGTGAATATTTTGTAAATGTTCATCATTCAGGTATTTTATTCCAAACACAGCAAAAAAGGAATACAAACCTATGAAATTAGCCTTTTTTGAGATTTTGTTTTTGCACTCATGTCAGTACTGAGGTGCTTCCAAGTTGAAAAGGTTAGCCAGTGACATCACCATTGTTAATGGCATGTACTTCTAGGCAAATTTGAGATGACAACTCCAGATTGTTATTAGTTCATTTTGTTGAGTTTTATTGGATGATCAGTAAAACATGTTTGAAATAATTACAGTGTATTCAGAAAGTATTCAGACCTCCTTCACTTTTGTCAATTTTCTTATGCTGAAGCCTGATTCTACAGTTGAAATTCATTTGTTTTCTCATTAATCTACACTCAGTATCCCATAATGACAAAGTGAAAACAGAATTTTAAAAATGTCTGTAAATTTATTAAATAGAAAAAACTGAAATAAGTATATTTCATATACTTGGCATAAGTATTCATACACTTCACTCAGTACTTCGTTGAAACACCTTTAGCAGCAATTACAGTCTTGAGACTTTTTAGGTATGATGTGACAAGCTTTGCACACTTGAATTGGAGGATATTCTGCCATTCTTCCTTGCAAATCCTCTCAAGCTCAGTCAGGTTGGATGGTGACCGTCGGTGGACAGCCATTTCCAGGTCCCTCCAGAGATGTTCAATAGGGTTCAAGTCAGGATTCTGGCTGGGCCACTCTAGGACATTCACAGAGTTTTCCCTAAGCCACACCTGTGTTGTCTTGATTGTGTGCTTAGGATCATTGTCATATTGGAAAGTGAACCTTCAGCGCAGTCTGAGTTCCTAAATGCTGTAGAACAGATTTTCATTGAGAATATCCCTGTACTTAGCTTCATTCAGCTTTTCCTCAATCCTGACCAGTCTCCCAGACCCTGCTGCTGAAAAACACCCTCACAGCATGATGCTGCCACCACCATGCTACACTGTTGGGGTGATATTGGGCAGATGATGAGTTGTGTCTGGATTCCTCCAGACATAATATTTAGAATTGAGGCCAAACAGTTCAATCTTGATTTTATCAGACCAGAGAATCTTGTTCCTACCTCGACCAAACCGGTAGTAAAAAAATGCTTTGAAAAAGTGAAAAAAAAAAAAAAAAAGCCACACCCACCCAGTCACATGACTTCCCACCAAGCCACGCCCACAGAACCAGTAGCAACAAATTTTACATTTCACCACTGCTCTGCATACATTCTGTGTGTATTGCTACTCTTAATGAAAGATCAAATCACTTTAATGTAAAATTAAAGTAATTTATAAAATTATAAATTTATATATTTTATCAGATGCAGATATCTCAGTATTTAATGCTTCTGAGTTTATATTAAACAGGTCTCACAACTCAAAACTCAAGAAAGCTAGATACATGTTATTGATTTTTGTAAGATTTGTAAATAATATTTAACTGCAATTGCAATCAGATTAACTTCCTACTGCATTACAAGAAAATTCCCATCAAAAAGTCTATTTTTAATTGTTTTTTAAACTATAACTAGCTTCAGCAAAAGGCCAAGATGTTCTTTTTTTCTTCTATATTTTATGACTTTATTTATTAGGTTCTTTCATCAATTGATATTAGAGTTAGGTGTGGCATCCATTTTTTTGTTACTACTTGGCAAAAGAAAGGAGAGGCAAATCTCTTTCTCTCTTGGTTTCTGTTACTTTAAAAGAGTTTAATAGTTTTCCTTAAGGTTGAAAGCCAGGGATCCCTTTTAACCAAACACAAAGGATTGTTTTTTCCTCCTAGCATTGTCCAGACTGTGCTAATTCTAGAAGGAGATCAAAGAACGCCTTTTACACATTTTTACAGCAGCTTGTCGGACTCATCCTTGTGATGTTTACATGCCCATCCCTTCTCCCTGAGTTCTAGAATATCTGGGTGTGGCTGTTCCTCAGGTGGAAGAATTTCACCTTTGCAGGTAGCTATGCTGCCACTACACATTCTCTTTTCCCAGGAATAAGTTTTAAATTAATAGTTTCAGTTTCCATTTTTTTAATCATAGTCAACTAAGGCCACTTAGACAATTTTAGAATTTAGAATTCAACCTTCTAAAAATGTTGAGTTTGGATTCAGTAGTGGGTTCCACTTACCTTCGCTACTGGTTTGGAACTGTGAGTGCATGTGGCAGTTCTGCGCATGCGCAGAGCGTCCGTGATGATGGGTGGGTGGAGCCTCCCGCCACCTTCACTACCGGTTCATCTGAACTAGGGTGAACCGGTAGAAACCCACCACTGTTTGGATTGCAACCTACTTACAGTATCTTGCATTTTTTCACCTGGCAGAATTAAGCCCATGTATAGCATTTTGTTGTAATTTTTAAAAGCTTTTTTAAAATAATGTATATGTTGAAAATTAAGCAGTACATACAGTACTGCAACATTCCACCATTTTAATATATAGCAAAATGTTTTCATTTTATATTACTATATTACTTGTTGTATTACTGCTAAATTATACTGATATTATTTTAAGATTGAACAGAAGAGATATATATTGCAAAACCAATTATAAAACCAATGCCATCCTTATGTTTATTGAAGCTATAGGATGACTTTTTGCTTCCATATTCTTGAACAGGTTACCATATATACCATCCACATATGGTGAACCATGTCTTTGCTGGTGACTTTTCCATGCCTTGAAATATGCTGTACATTATTATACTCTGCATATTTCTGGATGGACATACGTATATACATCAATTTATATAAGATCTTTTTCTATCTACCTGGAAACTTTCCATTAGAAAATGGAATAAATTATGTATGAAGCTAATTAAATTATAACTAGAAATAGAATTTAACTTGGTAGCAGTGAAATTGTTTTTGCTGACCTAGAAGTATGCTTTAAATATGTGGCTCACTTTCAACCCCGGATAAATTTCAAAACAGAATGGTCCCATTTAGAGATGGAATAGCTTATTTCTTTTGAGTTCCTACATGTTGACTCTGCGCTAACAGATTTTTTATTAAAGTTTATCTGATTTTTAAAAACATTTTGAAGATACATATCTCTTTAGATGTGTGTGTGCATGTATGTGTAAAACGTGCACATACACATGAATATAATATACACAAAATTTGGCATCCTTTCCAATGTTATGCTTTAGAGTATCCTCCCATGATACTTATTAATCTTGTAGGTTATCAGGCATGTTTTTTATTTCATTTATTAAAACAAAGGTTTGGCAATGGAAATCAACAAATTATCAGCAACAAAACTGCTTATTGGTCATTAAATAATCATGTTTTTCTTGTTACCTAAAGCAACATGTAATCAGGGTTGAGGTAAAATAATGTTGCAAGTATGTCCAGTGTAAATCCTACAAATAGTTAAAATATAGTCCTTTCTACAGATTTTTGATAATATTCAAATATGTGAATGCTTTTGTAATATTTCCATCTTTATTGTAAACACTGCATGGATGGGTTGGAACAATATTTTGGATTGTTATCTTGATGTTATATTCAATCCCTTTTTATTTCTAATTTCTTTACTATGAGACACTGACAGATAGGATATGTTGATTTTGTTTAATTTGCTCTTCAACCCACCAGTCACCGACTGCCACATAACCCCAAGAATAAAAAGGACATCTTTATGCCTAATAATTGGCAAGGTGTTCTTTTTCCAAATATTATTCTTTTTTCCACCCAAATATTTCTTCTTTGGTGGTGGCCAAGCAATTCACTTTTTGTTTTGTTATTGCAAAGCAGTACATTCCAAAATATTTCAGGGATGTTAGGGTTTCTTTTATATGTAATTTAGATAATTATATTTGTGATGAATCAAAACATTTCCTTCTGACAACTCTCACAATGCATATCATCATTGTTTACTATATTGTGGGCAATTACATCATCTTAACCTAAGCTTTCAAGAGTTTGTTGAAATGATCTGTGGGTTTTATTTTACGCTATTCGGGCAAACCTTTAAAAAAAAAAATTCTTCCAAAACTTGCTTTGATTGTATGTAACTTCTGTTTCTTAACAGGATTTTTTTAAAAGAGGAAATTGGTTATTGAAAGCGTTTAGATATTAAGAATGAATTATCTTCAATTTCAAATGCTCAGGCTTTGCTTAAATGAACCCATGATGGTTGATATTAGATATCTATCATAGTGTGAATGGTTAGAAGGCTCAGAATGTTTGTTCACATGTGGAATTTTCTTCATCTGACTAATTGTAAGTCAGTTAAATTATTTTGCCTTATTAACAACTTTATTGTGCAATTTAAAAAAAATACTGAATCATTTGGAGGAGTGCTTAGAATTCTGCCCCTGCCATATTCACTGATTCCAAATCTGTAATCAACTTCATATAAATTGCAATCATGCATTTAAATCTGCAAATAGTTGTGTTACTATTTGTTCACTTGCGGATTTATTTGCATACAGTTTGACTAAGGATACCTAAACGTTTACAGGTAACCTTACAGGAAAAATGCCTTCATCTACCAATAAGCAGTTTGGAAATTATTCTTGATTTGGCTGACTAGTAATGGTAATATACAAAATTAGTTTTTAATGATTTTTGTAGCTGAAATTAACATTGTAACAATATAGGTTGTTTTGTTTATACAAATAGTTGGTATTGAAAATAATAATTTTTTGTTTCCCAACTGCTTCTACATTCGAAAAAAGCTTGTTACAAGAAGTGCATAGCATATAGAATTATAAACTGTTATAAACTATTTATTTTTATTCTTAAGGTTTTGCCACTTTCCTGGGCTTCTTAAAATTGAAATTTGCCTGAGAAAAGGACATTCATTCATTCATTCATTCATTCATTCATTCATTCATTCATTCATTTATGTATTTCTAGATTTGATTGGTATATATATTTCTTAGCAAGTATTATTTAAACATAAAATATTAGCTCAATCATTTTTTCTATTCTATCAATTTTGAAGAGGAGAATCAAGCAAAAATACGCTTTAAAAAGGGACGTTGGTCTTACCTGAGATGTTCCTTCTCTGTGGGATCATGGGAGGATCCAAAAATGGGCTCTATGATGTCCTTTCTGCCCAGAGACTGACTGAAACTTTGAAGCCATGCCCAGGTGCTTCTCTTTCTGGCTCCAGTTTTAATGATGGTGCAGCTCTGAAAAGAGTCTCTACATGGGATTAATTGCCTTTGACCCCGGTCCAGTCAGTTGGTAAGGGTAGGTTTGGACCCTCCCACTATCCCACAGAGAAGGAACGTCTCAGGTAAGACCAACGTCCCTTCTCCAGTGTGATAGTGGAATGGTCCAATAATGGGATTTACCAAAGCCTACTTCTCAAGGGCTGGAAGACGTCTGGGCCGGAATCCCCCCCATGGAATGCACTTTCTGTAAGACCCTTCTCCCGAAGGCTGTGTCGGCTGATGCAAAGGAGTCTAATTTATAGTGCCTAATAGCAAAAGGGAAACCCAGGTAGCTGCCTTGCAAATTTCCTCAATGGAGACTTGGGTAGCCCAAACCACTGTAGTGGCTGCACTCCTAGTTGAGTGCGCCATTACCCGTTCGGGTAAAAGGAGAGTCTTAGACTGATAGGCTGTGGATATGCAGGCTCTTAACCATCTACCAACAGTCGATGGGGTGACTCTAGAGCCTACGGAGGAAGGCTGAAAGGATACAAAGAGAGAGACTGTTTTCCTATTTTTGGCCGTCCTCCTGATGTAGATATGTAGAGCCCTCCGAACATCTAATGTATGCCATTGTCTTTCCAAGGCATGGGAAGACCCTGGACAAAAGTTAGTTAAGACAATCTCCTGGGCCCAATGGAACCAGGTATTAATTTTCAGAATGAAAAAGGGGACTAATCTGAGAACCACTCTGTCTGATGGAATATGTCACCTGACTGACAGGGCCGTTAGCTCCGAAATATGTCTGGCTGATGTTATGACTTTAAGCGTCATATAACTTAGTAGCCCTTAGTGGCTGAAATGTAAGCGCCTGCAGAACCAGAGTCAGATCCCAAGTGGGAAATCAATGGACCACAAGTGGACGTAAGTTAGCCACCTCTCTGATGAACTGTCGAATCACCGGATGATGAAATAGGGGGTCCCACTCCCCACCAGTCAATACCATGGAGTGGGCCGCCACTTGCAGATGTGTTGTGCGAGAGACTCCTATCCAGCTTCTCCTGTAGGAAGTCTAGGACGTGTGGCACAGAAGCCGCAATAGGGTCAATGGTCTTTGTCAAGCACCAAGTGGCGAACACCTTCCAGGTGGCGTTGTAAATCTGGGTAGGTGATAGCCTCCTGAAGGCCTGAATAGTCTATATGACCCTGGAGGAATATTTGTCCTTCCTCAAGAGATTCCCCTCAAGGAGACTTCTAGTTGGCGCTGCGGGGATACAGACGGGGAAATGGTGAGCTCCGTGGAGCTCTGCCAAAACCCCGTCTGCCAAGCTGCCGCCAACAGGTCTTCGGATCTCCCCTGTCTTGAAGGGACAAGAAGGGACCCCTTGGGTGGCCGAGAGGAATGGGCAGTTTCCTCAGGGCCGGAGGCTTTCCCTTCACACTGGCGGCAGTGGAACGACAGCCATGGCGGCTGTCCTGAAACTGCGGCAACCGGGAACAAAGATTGTGCTGGAGGAGAGGAGGAGAAGGAAGAAGTGGAGAGTGGAGCAGGGAGTTTGAAAGCCGGTGAGTTGACTTTTGCCCAGGTGAGAATTGCCTGTAAATGCTGGATTACAAAAAGTGTGCCCCAGCCTTAACAGCGGCTGAGAAACATCGGGGCAAAAAGACTCAAATGAATGGTGGAGAAAAGACCTGTTGGTAGACAGCGTTAATTATAGACTTTTTGGAAATGACTTTATTACAGATTTGGTTTTCTTTTTTTATTTTTCTGGCTATTTCTGGTGGCTAAACAAGATTGGATTATGTTTGAGAGAGAGAGGAAGGAGAAGAGGAAATAAATATGCTTTTAAAAGTAAAGATAAAAGACAAATGGCGATGGAAAAGATGGCTGCCAGCTGAAAATTCCAGACTGCTTATTACTTGAAAGAGAACTTTGTTGCTTGTTACTTAAAGTGGATTATTTTGAGAAAAATTTCAAGAGGCTTGACTTTGGACATATAATCTATGTATTGGAGGATATTGAAGACCAGAAAGAAGAAATTAAATGGAATAATGAAAACTGATTTATTAAGCCTGGCAACAAGAGAAAAAGGGCGTGGCAACAAAAGAAAAACATGATGATACCATATATGGAATAGTCAATTGTTGAATTAACTTTATAGAACTTATAACTTTGAGGACATTGAAATGGAAAATAAATATACTCAGATAGATTGGAGAAGGAAAAAAAATGGAATATAAAGTAACAAGATAACAAAATACCATAGTTTGAATTAAATGGATGTAATGGTGTCTGGGAGTTTGATCTTTGAATAATTTTTAGGAGATACTTTCCTTCTTTGAGCTCTCTCTCAATTCTATTTTATTTTTATTTTATTTTTTTTCTTTCCTTTTTTTCCTTTCCTTTGTCTCTTTCCCCCTCTCAATTTTTTTTAATTCTCTTTTCAATTTCTTTTGTTATATTTCTATTCTCCTTCCTATTTGTATTCTTGTTTTTTTTCTTTTGTTTTTCTTTTAACTATTATTAATATTGTTACTATTCTCTCTCTCTTTTTATTATTATTTTTATTTAAGTTGATTTTATGAATATATAAAAATTTGATTTGGAAAAAATGAGTATAAATGATTGAAAATTATGATTTTTGGATGTTTTAATACTTTTTTAAACTTGGAATTTTTAAGCTCTATTTATAGACCTAATAATTTAGAAGAAAATGTTCTCTAAGGTGTTGGATATTAAGAAGAATTAATTACAGATTTAATAATTATAGAAAATTGATTTAAAAGTGATTTAAAATGTTGACATTCACTGGAAATAAATATGGCACAGGAGAAAGCCTAGGAGAGAATAGAAGCTAAGATATTTGTCGATATACTTTTTTATTTTTAATCAGTTAAAGACATGGAGGAGAATGGATTTAAAAATGAATATGAATAATAAATTGTGAATTAATTTAAGGTCAAATAATTGAATAGGAGATGTAGAAATGAAGGAAAACATAAAACTGGACAATAATTAAAATAAAATGTTATGAATTAGTTAAACAAATGAAGTTAGGAGTGGAGGGGAGAATGATTCTGGAGAACAGTGAAAGTAAAGCTGTGATCTAGTCTTACAAATAAGGTAGGAGTGGAGGAAAGCATCATACTGGAGAACAGTTAAGGCAAAACTGGGAACCAGTTAAACAGAGATAGAAGTGGCGAAAAACACTGTTGGGAAATAGCTATTTAAATTGTGAATCAGTTAAATATTAGACTTTAAAATAAAGTATTTTGGGAGTGACAAATTTTAGATGGAAATGTTGATTGATTTAGAAACAATTAAAAGAGGAGGAAAAAATTCTTTGTTAAGATTATGGATATTAGTTGTCATTTAAGAGGTACAAACTTAATGTAATGGGTCTTAGAAATGTGGAATATATATGAAATATTGATTGTTAAAATGAAAAAGATTTGGAATAATGTCTATTTGGAAATAATTGTTTAGAATTTAGGGTGACATAGTAGAATGTTTAAAATCTAAATGTTTAGAATAAGATTTTTTCTTTTCTTTTTCTTTCTTTTTTTTGTTAAAAAGTTTTAAAATGCGTTACAAACAAATTCTGACATTTCTAACCCATTTTTTCCCCCATACATCCATGGATATTGATTCCCCAAAGTTTTGTGCCCATTTTATCATACAATCCTTCACTAACTTGGTTTCTGAATCTATTTCTATCAATGCATTATACAACCTTTTAATATGCATTGGACTTTGATCCCTGATTTGTTTTATTAAGTTGCCTTCATTTTGCAAAATACCAATTTTTTGATCTTCTTTCCATCTAGTATACAACTGTCCATACTGAAACCAAGTTTGAATTTTCCTTTCTTCCTTTAATACCTCTAAAGTCTTTAATTGCAATATACCTCTTTCCAAAATAAGAAGCTCTTTATAAGTAATCACATCTTGTTTCTGTTCCACACTTATATTCTCTATCATATGTCTAGGTATTGTCCATACAGGTAGTTTATTATTTAATTTATATTGATACTTTTTCCATACACATAATAATGCATTTCTTAATATATGACTTTTAAAATTCTTTTTCTTTTTTTTAAAGAGGTAAATGGATAAAAATTTGGAACAAAATTGGTTGAGGGAATGTGAGTAATTGTATTTACTTTATACTGGATCAAATCCTTGCTCTAAAAAGATGTATTTTATGTTTCATGTTTTAAAAAATAAAAAAAAACTTTTTTTTTAAAAAAAGAGAGTTTCCCCTCAAGTGCCAGATGGTCAACTGGAGCCACTGAGGCTCCAGGTGGACCAGGACCCCCTGGCTGAGGGAAACCTTCTCCCAAGGATTCCCCCAGGGCCGCAACACCGATAGACTCATCAGGTCCGCAGACCACGGATGCCTGGGCCAGTGATGGGCCACCAGCAGGACCCCTGCCCTTTCCACTAGGACCTTCCTGATGACAGCGGGAATGAGTGGAAGGGGTGGAAAGTCATACAGAAGGCTGCTTGGGCAAGGGCAGCACAGGACATTGGTCCCTTCTGATCCTGGGGTCACGAATCTGGTGAAGAAGCATGGTACTTGGGCATTTGCTGGGGAGGCAAACAGATCCACGATTGGCCAACCAAATTTCTGGGACATCTGGAAGATGTTCGGGTGAAGTCTCCATTTGGAATGGTCGATCGTGTGCCTGCTCAAGGAGTCCGCCTGCACATTTGTGGACCCGGTGATATGCTCCACCTTCAGGGAGAGGAGGCTCTATGCTCACAGGAAAGGTGGTGGCGGCTCTGACAACACCTGACAAGACCGCACGCACACCACAGTATGTAAAGGGTCCAATTTGACCGCGTCATCAGAAGTGCTGTCAAAAACCCAGTTCAGCAACGTGAAGCAGCTTGACGGCTTTTTAACACCGGCTTACGCAGCTCCGAAAGCCTCAGCGCAAAGTACAGTGTGATGCCAGTGTTCTTGTGTGTTGGCGGCCTTACCAGATGAACTGGGCTAGCCAGCATATTCCTACTGGTCCCAATCCAAAGGGATTCAGGTCGGCGGCATTGCCAGAAAAACTGGATTGGCTAGCATGACCTAGTGCACGGAGCTCAGCTCCGGCGGCAGGAATGCAGGGCGAGAGCTTCTGCTGCCTTTGCGATGCTGCAACTGTTAAAGAAGCTAAAACGTAGGATAGAACCTGATCCTGTCCAAGAATGGAATTCCAGATATCCCAACTGTCCAAAGACATCTCTCTAGGGCAAGACTGAGTTGAAACTGGAGCCAAGAGAAAGGCACCTGGGCATGGCTTCAAAGTTTCACTCAGTCTCTGGGCAGAAAGGACATCATAGAACCCATTCTTGGACCCTCCCACTATCACACTGAAGAATAATTTATTTTTCAAATGCTTGCCATTATTTTCCCAAAGCTTTCACTTTATTCCAAACTGCAGTTATTATTTCCATATGCTAATTCAATTATTTTCATGCTAGGCTACATCTTGAGACTAGGGCAGTGTCTTGTAAATATTATCTAGGAATTGATTGTATGAACTTTGAGGAAGTGTGCAGAGATTAATATAACATGATTTCATGGATGAAGTAGATTATGTTATTCCCTTTTAGAGATTTTCAGAACTGCGTAAAAGACAGAAACTGCATTAATCAGTCTTGTGGATTATCGTTTTTTGAAGTTTATATAAGAGATATGCCCCTCCCCCTTACTAGCAGGGTTTGAGATTGTAAACAGTGGTAGATGCCTTGGAATTTGGACTTGTATTCTGTAGTAGTTATACTCCTTGTTGAGTGGGCAGTTTTACTTGGTGATGAGTAAATTCTCAAGCCCTTGGCAGCTTTTGTATGGAGTGCCATAGATGTTGGTTTTCTTCCCATTTAACATCTGTATGAAACTTCATTATTAGAGAAGTTATTTATTGGTTAACAGTAAGTTACCATCCGCATACTTAAAACACATCTCCATACTGAGTTGAATGGAAAGGGATTTCACATGTGCGCCTGCTGCTAGTACAAATGGAGCTTCACAACACACACATGCTTGCCTGCCACATGCAGCTAATCTTTATGGCCTAGTGTCCAACGGGCTGCCGCCCAGTACTGAGCCACGGACCAGGGGCTGGGGATCCCTAATCTAGAGGAATCAGAAGTGATGGGTTTTTTGCACTAGGAGAATGTAACATAATCTAGAGCTAATATGGGAGCCAACAATGAGACTGGTATTTCTGGGATTCAGTCTCATAAAATTCAGCAAACAGATTAAAAATATGAACTTTATATTTTCCCCCCACCGCTGCCGGTTCACAGAACCAGAAAGGTTGGCAATCACTACTCTACATTCATAGCTTCTGCTTCAACATAGAGAAGAGGCTATTAATAAGGTAGCTTTTGCCAGCCAAGGTAGAAAGAGAAGGGAGTATAGAAAGAATACTACAACTCACTATAATAAATACACTTTGTATTGTTATTTAAGTTTAAATTATGTATTTAATTGAACTTGCAAAAGCAAAATTAAATGATGAGGTAAACATCAATTTTCAAATGTAGTTTCATTGATTACTTAAAAGTTTACATTATTTGGAAAATGGACAGACTATTTGTGTCATTTCAAAAGTGCTACTTGGATATAATTACATTAACTTCATTGTTATTATAGGCAATTCACATTATGTGGTTATTGTACATGCTTCTGTGCCTATTATGCCAGTTAATAGAACAGTATGTGTTATGCTTAAAATAGAATAAGATTACTACAGTAGAACTTAGTTTAAATGTGACAAAAAAGCTTTTAAACATAAACCACATGTGTTATGGACAAGAAGACTCAAATCTGGGAAAAACAATAAAAATATTTTATATGTTTATATGTGTACAGAATAAAGTAAGCCATGAATATAGAGTTGAACATAATTGTCAGCAGGAAGGCCAAAATGCCTCAAGGGAAGAGTTATTTAGAGAGAAATGCCATATATAATGTATTAAAATGCTAGAAGTTTCTGAGTTAAATAAGGGTGAAAGTACATAGTGATAGACCAGAAAATTGGAGGACTAGATAAATGCAGTGAATAAAGTAATTCACAGGTACAACTTTAGAAAAATAATAAGAAAGGGCATACTCAGAATGGTTATGCTTTGAATGTTAAAGTCTAAATTCTTAAAAAGACTCATCTGCAGAATCACAGAATATTAGCTACAAAAATAATTTACTGTTTAAATAGTTTTTATATTAGTAAATGCTAGGGATGATTTTAAATAGAAAATTAATCAGGCAGTGAGCTTATCAACTGGAAAGCTGATAGTCTGGGTTCAAAACCTGAGCATTGCACGACGGGGTCTGTTTCCGTTACCTGCCCCAGCTTCTGCCCACCTAGCATTTCTAAAACAAATGCAAGTAGATAAATAGGTACCACTTTAATGGGAACGTAACAGTGTTCTGTGTGCCTTGGCGTTTAGTCATGGAAAATGTCTTAGAATAAGGCTGTCTCCCTTGACTAAGAAATGGATTTGAACACTGCCCCCTACAATTGGAAATGACTGGGCAAGAAAAAACTTTACTCTCCTGCTGCTTGTGCAACCCAGTTCCTGCAGCTATGTATTGGGCCACAGACTGGGGGTTGGGGAGAGCAGTGCTAGATGGAGAGCAACTCCCCCTCTATCTAGCACTGATGAAATTACCTAGTTTGGTAATGAAACATCTGCAAGAAAACCACTAAGGACCCAAGAGTTCATTCCTCAGCTACAAATATTTTCATCTATTCCTACTCTGTTTACTATTTTGTAACCAGCTACCTGCCCAGATGAGCCCGTCCTTTCTGATTTCATGGCAAAATCTGATTATCACTTAGTTATTTTTTCAGGAAATAAAAATGAGAGTGCAATGCATTTTTATACCAGGGTATGAACCTCAAATGTTTGTTCTTAAGCCAGTCAATGAGAAAGAAATGTGTGAATTTTGTCAGAAAAAGTTTTAATTGTCTTTATTTAAAGAATATCATAAACCAAAAATCCTTGAATTGTAAAATATTTCCCATTAATACAGAATTGAAAGTTAACTTATGAATTCATTACCAGTAGTCATAGTAATGACCACTAAAATGTCATTTTTCTGAATAGTGGAATCCTGGTAGCACAGTGGTTAGAATGCAGTATTGCAGGCAAACTGCCCACACCTGGAGTTCAATCCTGACAGGAGTCAAAATTGATTCAGCCTTCCATCCTTCCGAGGTCAGTAAAATGAGGACTCAGACAGTTAAGAGACAAAATGCTGACACTGTAAACCACCCAGCGAGTGCTGTAAAGCACTATGGGGCAGTACATAAAGTCTAAGTGCTATTGCCATAGCAGTTGCCTGAGAATAGTAGCATAATTCAGCTGTGGCAACAGTGTTCCGTTAATGGGTTTTCCATAGGAGAAAAATCATTAAGCAGTGCAAGCTATGAAAAAACTTATGATTATTCCATGGTTGATATAGTTGGTTTTCTAGTTAACTGAACATGACAATTTCTGGCTAACTGAATCACCATCAGTTTAAGAAATCTTGCTTATTCCTTTGTAGAATGTCTCTGATATCAAATGCTGAAATTAAGCAAATTCTTACCATTACTGGAAACAGAGTAATTGGACTCTGGTGGTTCTATAAGGCATTTCCTAGGATCCATGACAGTGATCTGTGAATATGCTTAGCTTATTGTATATATTAAGAAGGCTTTTAATTCACAAATTGATGCACTGAAAAGTTGTACACCTTTGATCCCTTCTAATCAATTTCTTAAAGCAGCTAGATTTTGACCATAGTTAGTCTAATATAATTACTAGGAAACTGGAAATCAGATTTGACTTCTTGCTTTTTCTGCTCCCTGTATTATGCATAAACTTAATGATGGCTTTAGTTCAAGTAGAGTTATAAAGGCTTTAATGTAAACTTAGAGGTTGATTCAACAACCAGGAATTGCTGCAGTGCAGTGGCATTTCAGCTGTGATCTCCTTTGCTGGTTATATCTCAATATACTCTTTGCGTAGTAGCTTTCCAGGGCTATAAGCTGACGTGTCTATCCCAGCAAATCACTGCTATTCTTGCTAATCAGTTCAAATCTTCACATTGCTCAGGTTGTGTGTAAAAATATAATGGAAACAAGGACTATTATTCTTTATATCTTATATTAGCAAATTAGGTAATGTATTTAAAAATGTTTGATACATTAAAGGTTTATCAAAATCAAATCTTCCAATATAAATGTTTTCTTACTTGTATAGGTAGAAGTTGTTTGATGTAAAAAAATAGAAGGTTTGAATTTATTATTTCTTATGTAAAACAATTGCTTGGCTGATTTTATAAATGTGCTGTATGAGTAAATAGGTTAAGGTGATTACATATTATTTAGACTAAAATGTAGTATTGTTAAGGAAAGAGTGAAAAGCTGAAAGAACATGAACAAAATCCAATAATAAATAAATCGAGATAATGCCGATACAACATTTGTTCAAGTTTATTTAATGATATTTGTAGAAAAACTGGCATTTTCCTGGTATTTTATCTGTAAGTTATAGAAAATCATAACAAATTTGTAATCATAACAAATTTTAATAATAAACATTTAGAGCATTTAACACATTTTTTATGTAGTAGAGGCTCTCTTTTTTAGGCAGAATCTTCTGTGGAAAGATTAGCTCAGACTAATGGCCAATATCAAAAAAAATAAGTTGCATTTAATTCTTTTTCAGGCTACACTGGGACCAGAACATAAGTCAAAATACATTGAAGTGTCAGATTTAAGCATGTATATTTCCAGTAAGAATGGCAAGACATATAAAGTTCACACTTGTTTTACTCAAAAGCATAGGCAGGCTTATCTGGGATAAGATTATTCCTTAATTATACTGTTTTTATGTAATAAGTGTCAAAGGTTATTAGGAGAATTTTCAGTAGTATTAGAAACCAGTTCGAAACCCAAGTACTTCTAAGGAGACTGTAGTAGATGTATTTTATATGAAAATCCTGGCCATATTGTATGTATGACATATTTAGTGATAGTTAACCCAGTATATTTAATCTAATTTTTGGGTTCATAATACTGTATATTATGAAATGCAGATTAAGTACATTGATTGGGCTTCTGCTATATGATAAGCTAAAATTTAGCAAGCTAGTGTGTATTGACTGTGTCATTGTAGTCTACATTGTGGTAATCCCCTATTATGTAAATAAAGCATGTATCACCATAGCCAGATCTGTATGTTCTAAGAATAAACATAGTTGGTGCTATTCCATGTGATTAATTTAGATCAGTGTGCTGTATGAATCAGGAAAATTAGAATAACTGAAAAGTCGTAGTTAACCATGGATAAACATGTTCATAACCACATTTTAGGACCTAAAATATTTCAAATCATTGTTGGAATTCACAAGTTTTTGTGACCATGCAACATGATAATATTTTCGTTATTCATGCAGCTTTTTCTTGCTGGGAGATCCTTGTGAGGTCCAGCATCCAGAATATGTAGACTATTTAGCCATGACAAAGTCATGTTGCCTGGGGTGCACCACAAGGAGGCTAGTCTACATTGCACCCCAAATGATATGATATTAATCTGTTCAGGTATGATTCCAAGTTTTGAATATATTTTGCAAAGTGGATGCATAACAATTCAGTGTGTTAGAACTATTTTACATTAGAAGGCTGTAAACAAGTTGCGTCAAGCTTCACTTCCTGATATCAGCAGGAATCAAATTACATCTCATTATGTCATTATTGTATGCTTGAGGGTGAAAAACTGTTTTTAACTATAAAAGTTCCTTTCCTTTTTATAACTTTCCATAACTGGCATATTATGTGTCAGAAAGAGTGAAGCTTTCATTGTATACATTGTAACTGTCCTGAACTGGGCATCCTTGAAATATGTGGGTTTCAATTCCTATAATTCTAGTAGTAGCCATGCAGGCTAGGAAATTTAAGAGCTGACTCCATATTTCTAAAATTCCTAGATTGGGAAAGACTATTACTTTACATACTTAGTATCAGGAAGATAACTCATGGTTGATACTCATGTACCAACGCCATATTTCTCTTGCTCGTTTCAATTAGTCTCCAGTCAGCTCCTTATTTTATGTTTTCTTGGAGGAATTCTGATGATACATTAGACTACACTGTGTTGAAGGGTTTGTGACTCAGTGTATTTGAACACAGCTTCCAGTTTAGTTAATGATATAGTGTATTGTATGAACCCAGGATGCTGGATTAATTAATACAATTAATCCTTGATTTATGAGCAGTTGAAACACCCATATGACCAGACTTATTTTTAAAACAATTTTATAGTGGTCATGGTTGTTAAGCAAATCAATCCTCCCAAATGGGCATTTTTTGCTAGAAATCAGCAAAAAACCTGGAAACCAGCAAAAATGTCACAAATTGCAGTCACATGATCACAAGGCGTTGCAAAAGGTTGTAAATACGAGTCCATTCCAAGCACTTGAAATTTGGTCATGTGATTGTGGGGGTAGTACAGCAATGGCCAGAAGTGTTTCAGGGGTTGTAAAGCATCTTTCCAAGTTCATTGTAACTTGCATTATCATTAAATGTTCAGTTGTAAATCAAGGACTAATGTGTTTCCCCAAAAATAAGACCCTGTCTTATATTTTTCTGAACCGTGAAATAAGTGCTTGGCCTTATTGCCATGCACTCAAAAGCACGTTTGGGCTTTTTATCAGGTGATGTCTTATTTTGGGGGAAATAGGGTACTTATAAGCCAAATTTCATCAAGCTATGTGAACATAGCTACCAGATCGCATTTATTATTAACATAACTAAGCATAAGATTTGCTCTTCCAGATGTATCAAGGAAGACACATTCTAGGTGCATTGTTTCTCACTTTTCCCTTCTCCTTTAATACCTGTCATATTTTTATTCTGTATTAGAATTCCAACTGTCTTGCATGTTCATATGTTATATGGATGGATGGACCATCTTCATTAACCTAGTAGAGAGATAACTAGACTGTGTTTTTCTATTGTTGCGACTTAGATGAAGTTCAGAGCACATTTTATGACCAATTCATGCAAAACTCCACGTAATCCCAAGGGGTTCACATACTTTTTCTTGCAACTGTAGCTACCAGCCTCTTCAGAAGAATCTTTTCACAATAATTTCTGAAAAAGAACGCAAAAGACAAGTCTCATTCCTTTAGCATCCTGATACAGTAGGAACACATGTGATGCAACATATATTATCTTCAGAATAAAATCACTGGTTCATTAAGAATATAAAATCTTTATATAGTTAAAAAGAAAGTTGAAAAGAAAAAGAAGGAATAAACAATTTATGAAGAAGTCAAATATACATGTGTACATGTGCATTCACACAGTGTTTACACAGGCTGGATCTATATCCATGAACTTAAAACAATTTCTAGACTAACTAGCTTCACTAATTCTAGCCTTGCTGTCCAGATTTTTAGTATCCAACCCTGTTGCTGTTAGTGGGGTTAGACAAGTTTTTCCTTACCTTGCTTCCAGCTAGAAACAAAATCACAGGATCCCTTCTTTTAGAAGCCCACTTGATTGATGCCAAATCTTTTAATTTTGGAAATTTTTGAGTGTAACTTTCCAACATTCAGGGTATGAGATCTAACTCAATAGACAGAATATACATTGAACAATGTGTAGGATCATCCTAAATTTATAGAATTTGAATGGCCTCAGCTACTCCTAGCAGTCCTAAAAATAAACATGGATATTCATATTCAAATTCAAATAATTTATTACAACCATAATTCCAGAAGATCACTGTATAAATTGTTTTCCAGTTACCTTAAAGTTGATTTTGATGTCGTAGTCTTCAAGGATACCACAGAATATAAATAAGTTATTACAGCATATCATATTTACACAAAGAAAGATAAGAACTCTGAAGAACTATGTGCTTCTTCTTTTGTCACTCTTCATGTGCAGAAGGTGAATGCTTGCCTGCAATGAATTATTTCCTAGATCTACGGAGCTGCTTATTCCTGGAAAATCATGATCTGCAATCAGTTGAATAAAGGGAAATTCTTTATTTATTTAGACAAAATATGCTGAACAAAGTGTAGAAGTTTTAAGAATATTTACTACTAGGGAGGAAAACACATTTAGTTGGAATTAGGTGGGAAAAACATCTGTGTAGGGGGGAGAAAGGGAAAGTGAGGGGGGTTTGCCTTTATCTTCTTTTTGGGAAGGAGATAATACAGTGTTATATTCTGATTTTTTTTCCAGATAATATATTACATTTTACAGACACTTTGAAAATATCCTGTTTTTATATCAAATGCAAGTAACTGATACTAATGTTTATTGTATCATTGAAATTATCAAAGTAAAATCAATAAAAGGGTGCTGATTTGATTAAAACTAGTAGGAAAAAGCAGAGCACAGATATTATGCTTCCTGAAAAATGATCCCTAGTTATGTCTAGCATTTTAAAATTCAATGTTCAGTGTAATTGTGGTATTTCAGGGAAGCTGATTTACAAATAAAATGCTGAACTGTAATTTACAGTTAGTTATTAAATTGTTTGTTTTAAATGCCCAAGATATGTTTCCTTTTGCATTACAAGGGTTAAAAGGAAATAGTATCCTGTCAAAGACCTTGTTTTTAAATTTACCTCTCACACTAGCACAGATCCGGCTATGAACAGCCCAGATTAGTTCATAAACCCTTTGAAGAGATTTAAGATGTCCTTCAGCCAATTTGAAGGTTTTTGTCTTGCAAATCCAGTACAAGGGCGCCTGCAGGCATCTCGACCCTTGCTGTGCTGCTGATGCAGCTCAAGGTCACGCTAACCCGCCCTGTGACATTCTACAACAACCAGGGAAAAAAAACACACGATGCAGTGGAATTACTTCAGCATTCAACCAACCAAAAACTTGCTCAATTCCTTGCTAGAAACAAATACAGGGTGTGCTTCCCCACTTCTATTTCTTTTCTTCTCTCCTCCCCCACTTGGTAGATATTGCTGTAGGAAATAATCCAGGATTTCTCTCTGTGTGATGTCAAGGTCATTTCTTAATTAGAACACATGTAAAGAACAAAGCTAAATGGCTTCAAAACAGCTTTGTAGTTGATGGAGAGGATTTAAATTATTTAAAGAGATAGTTACCCACATATGATGAGAATGAATTTTGAAGACATCAACTAATTCGCTGAAGTTACAAATATGCTTCCCAAAGAAATATCAAACCTTAATGAATAGTATTCCAATTTGTATTAATGCATTATGCATATTTTCAACAAAGTCTTCAATTTTATAACCTCCAATTTTATAAGCATATCTAAACAGTGAAAATCCAAATAGCATTTTATTTGTTTTTTCCAACTGATTACTATTAGAATCCTTAACAATAAGAAAACATTTTGTATTATATAGTTGCATTTATGTTGTATAAAATAGAAGTGCATTTTTTTGTAAATAACAATATGAGATTCTTGTCTTTCAATTTTCTGAAAGTAAATGGTATCTACCTGGAAAGAACAGATTGTAGAATAAACAAAGATGGCTCCTTATTATTGATATTAAAATAAAGCAAGGTAATTTAGTGCACCTGTTAAATGAATAATTTCATGCATATGTATGCCAATATAAGTAGGAGTTATTACACATTTAGAATCATGAACTTGCATTATTGTTTCTAGCTACAAATCCTCTAAAGCAGTGTAACCAATTCATGACACACACTGCTCTACCATTTGTGCTCCTGATGTCACACTGCCAAATCTGAATATCAAAATGACTATTTTCTGTGGTATGATTTTTACTTCTGTAGGAAGTTAGCACCCACCCTCTCCTAGAAGAATGAAATATAGGAAATCTGTCTCTCTCTCTCCCTTTCTCTCCCCCCCTCTCCCTCCCTCCCTCCCTCTCCCTCTCCCTCTCCCTCTCTATTTGCCCAGGAACCAAACAAACCATGTGGTCCTGTCCATCATTAAACCATCTTTCCAAACAGCCTCCATGTTTCCAGTGTCTTTCTCCCCACTTGGAACTGAACCCAGATGGACATTTTTTCCAACACTTGTTTGGAAAAGAGAATTGGTAGTTTTAAGGGTGTAAATGGAGAACATTGATCTTCTTTGAGGCACACTGCTCTTGTTTCCTCAAACATCCCCCGCCCTTCCATTGAAAAAAGCTAAAATGGCCTGTTTTTTCTATTGAAACCTGCTGATTAGATAAAGTGAGACAGTTATGTGCAATAACATAGTGTACACAGTTTACAACTTGATAACCTGTCTCTCTTAGGTATCTGATACATGCCACAATGATGTCGTGTTTAAGGATGTTATTGACCAAATTACATAAATCATATAGTTTATTAGTCATGTCATGTCATAATTGGCATGTAATGTGTAATTTGTGTCAGTTTCACAAATTATATCCAATGATACTACGAATAACAATATTCCAACCTTACATCTCCTGTGGATGTCCATGATACCTCTTCTTTTCTTGATTTCCTGGCCAGCACACTTGTTTTCCACAGCCTATTAACTGTGCTATCTGCTGATTACAAAGAAAGGTCATCGGGTTTGACTTCTAATGCCTCTAACCTTTGCTTTAGTGCTGTCATGGACTTTTGGGGTATAAATCATAGTGAACCTGATTTCCAAGTTACAAACTGGCCCTACTATAGGATCATTTTTGTTTGGACTATGAATATTATAGTTTATTAATCAGGCTTATCTATTTTGTCAGTTTAAAAATGAATCTACGGTGACTATTTATTAAACAATATGTAAGGTGAATGGTATACATTATAACAAATAGTAAACAGTAAAAAATATATGGGAGATTTAACATAAATATTTGAGCCTACACTGTCAAATAACTAGTTAATATAGGAATTTTGCACGTTATTTGGTTCAGTGAGAGAAAAATAAAACAGAAATTTAGAGGGTAGCGGGAGAAGTGGCCGGGAATTTCAAGAAGTGGTTCTCTTTATACAGTGTTAAATCAGTGGTGAAATCTGAACTGGTTTGCTACCGGTTCGCTGGCCGCGCATGCGCACTGCGCGCCAAGCACACGCTGCTCACACATGCACAGTACACGCCAAAAGGAGGCTTGGGAAGGTAAGTAGAAAGCGAGGGGGGGAACTCAGCTGTGTCGCGCAATCTTGGGAACCTTTTAAAAAACTTTTTAAAAGCATTTTTTTACTACCGGTTAGGGCGAACCGGCCTGAACCAATAGCATTTCACCCCTGGTGTTAAACTACAAAAAAATGTCAAAGCAAAGTCTCACAAGATTTAAAAAACCCTGATAACAGATCAATCCATGACCAAAATAAGAACAGACAAATGCTGTTTTTTCTATATATTTTTACATTGCAAAAACCAGAGAAATGAATTTGAATATTGATTTCAGTATAAATAGATCCTACCTTTGTTACCCAAAGCTACTATTGAAACTCTTACTGCGAAATGTTTGGATCTTTTTACCATGACAGATGGAATTATATTTAAAAGTTTTAGTATCCACACACAGATGCTAAACAGGTGTGCTGTGTATAGATATTGCTTAGTGGAAAATAGAAAATAAAATATAAATTTACAGATAACAATTTCTGGATTTAAGAAAAAGAAAGAAAAAGTATTTTGTTTGGGTTGGTGTTTTTTTATTTTTCCTACATGGGTAGGCTGGATAGTCTTAGTATGCAGTTCTGCTCCTCAAAGTTTGATCACAGAAACATAAGGTTGGAAGCAACTTCAGACATCTTCTCTCCAATTCTTCCGCAGGGCAAGGATGTTCATGCCATACCAATAAATACCTGTCTAGTCTTCTCCAAACTGCTCTAAAAGTGATAGAGCACTCATAACATCAGGAGGTAGTCTGTCTCATAGCTTAATAGCTCTCACTGTCAGGAATTCTGTCTATAAAGCTTCTAATATTTGTTTTTGTCCTATGGTGCTATGGAAAATAAATTCAAATCCTCCTCCTTAGACATTCCTTCATGTATTGGAAGACTGCTATCATGTTGTACTGGCAATGTAAAATACCATTGTTATTTTAAGGAGTTTAGTGACATACTTTGATTTTACCTTCATGTTAAGAAAAGGCTAGAAGTTTAGAGTTCATTCTGAGCTAACTTGCTTTTTAAAGTCTTGTTTACTGAATAAAGGAGAAGAGATATGTAGTTGCAAGGCTTTTCTTACTGCAAAAGTCTTAGATTTTCAATTTCCAGTCCAGAATCATGTGCCACTCAGTCAAGGCCAGATCTTGCTTTATTATGACCATAACACAATGACCATGAAGTCATTGTGCAAAATTTTGATGAAAACTTTGGGATTGTTGTTTGTGAGTAGCTTCTGCACAAAACCCAGTGCTGGGTACTATAGAATTTGATCACTCTGGGATATCTCTGCTGTCAATATTAATGAGCTCCTGACAGCTTTTAAGAAATTTGGGTATCATCTTTTTTGTTTGTTTGTTATGCTTTTAAATCTGTTTGCTTGAGTAAAGCTTAAAATCTCTTTATTCACTGATGTGATCATTATCTCTAGAACCAAAAGACCCAATTGTCTAGGCCAGTGATGGCTAGCCTTTTTGCCATCGCGTGTCAGGAGGGGGGGGGGGGAAGGTCACGCGCGCACGTTCCCACGCGCATAAAAAGCTGAAAAACAGCTTCAAATGCACAGCTGATCATTGGAGGGAGCTCCAGTGACTAAAGCAGGTGACGGCGGAGGGGGTAAGAGAAGGCAGCAGCTGTTCTGGGTAGCCATTTTGGATACTGCGCGTCACGTTTTCAGCTTCCAAATGCGTCATGCTTTCAGGCGGTGATCCCCAGTGATCCGCTTTGGCAATCCCTGCAGCCTTGAAGGGCTCTCAAATGGAGCGTTTAGAGGCTGAAAATGCAACACAGGAGCCCAAAAACACAAGCCATTGTCAGTGGCAATCTCTGCAGCCAGGAAGAGGATGTGTGAAAGCCAAAGGGTGGGGGCTGGTGAGTAGGCGGGGCTACATTCAGTGTATAAGACGCACCCAAATTTTCAGCCTCTTTTAGGAGGAAAAAAGTGTGTCTTACTGTGAAAAATATGGTAAGTAGATTTTGAAGATGCTGAAGAATACCTGGTACCCTACTGCATACCTTCCCCCATCTTAACATATAGACCTGTTAACAACTACATGTTTGCTATAGTACAAATCCATCTGGTAGTAGAGTCACTCATCCCATATCCCATTGTTCTAGTTTATCAAAATGAAGGTTATGTTGTTAGATGTATCCTGACTAGTTTCAGGTGAAGGACTGTACATGATCCTATCAATAGTTGTTTATACCTGTTGTCTTTGGTTTAGTTCTCTTTATGTATTTACTGTGTTCTGGGAATCAGAGTTCCTTTAGTTCAGGAAATTCAGACCAATTCAACAAAGTGGTTAGATATACCACTCCTTTGACAGTAGATCCAGCTGATCAGATTAAATTGACTACCTCTTCCAGACTATAAAACTAATTCAGATGGATCAAGAAAAATTGTTTCCAAAGAAAATAACTTTTCTTACCTGTTGTAATTAAGTTTCTTGGAACTAAAATCCAACACACTGAAGGGCTCTGTAGTTAGACTCAGGGCCAGTCTGGAGGAGCTACTGACTCCATATGTCTGCAGTTTTTTTCTTAAAAATAAGCAGAAGTCTGATCTGGGTGGGTCTGGTGATGGAGAAAAAGTTCAGACTGGTTGTCTCCATGTCTGCAATTCTGTAGAAAAAATTCTGCTACTGATGGGAAAAAAACCCTTTGGTTTTCCTTCTTAAATTTTGCTATTAGACAAAAATCCAGGCCCATATGAAAAAAAATGGAGATAGAGATGGTGGTTTACACTAATAAAGAGACTCATAAAGAAAAAAGTGGGAAGAAAATCATCTGACTTAAAGAAAAAATGAAGAAAAAAGATTTTTCTATGAAGACACTGTGAATCATTAATAATTATCTGCCTATTATTTGACTAATAAAAGAACTGAAAGACTTTTTGGATTTTCAAATATAACATTAAATAGTTCCCTTTTGCTACATCTCCCATTGTTTTTCCAGTATCCAGCAATTAGCAATGAAAATGTTAAAAGTAGAAAAGGGTATTTTCTCAATACCCTAGGTATTGATAGGTTTAGTTTGGAAAACCTATCCTTAGGGCCTTTAATATTATTTTTATTAAGTGTTGCTTCTAGAATTTCTGTAACAATTCATGGAAGAGTTTTATTGAAGTTATCCAGTTTTTTTCTTCAGGCTATAGTTCTGTGGCATTCTGACATGTCTACCAAGTTGTGTTCTAGTACATAAAAGTCTACAGTATTGCCATAGAAAGGAATTGTTTCCTGCAATCAGCATTTTTTTGATTTGGTGTTGACAATAATATTAAGAGTGTGCAAACATTGAATCAGATTAAAAGTTTAATTGAAAAGGACTGGAAACAGATCAATCAGAATAACAAGAGTTGGAAAGGACTTGGAGGTTTTCTAATCTAACCCACTGCTCAAGCAGGAAACCCAATACCATTTCAGACAAATGATTGTCCAATATCTTCTTAAAAACCTCCAGTGTTGGAGGATCTTCAACTTATTGAAGCAAATCATTCCATTGATTAATTGTTCTGTCAGGAAATTTCTCCTTAGTTCTAGGTTGCTTCTCTCTTTGATTAGTTTTCATCTATTGCTTCTTGTCCTGCTTTCAGGTGCTTTGGAGAATAGGTTGACTCCCTCTTTTTTGTAATAGCCCCTTAGATATTTGGAAGACTGTTATTATATCATCCCTAGTCCTCTTTTCATTAAATTAGACATGCCCAGTTCCTCCAACTGTTTTTCATATGTTTTAGCCTTCAGTCCAATCCTTATTGGTTCTAAATGCTCCCTTGAATAGACCTATCTTCAGTGCACTTCAGAGGCTCAACAAGGCAGAAAGAGTTTGAATATCAGGTGTTTCACAGAAGGTGAACATTTCTAGGAGGTCTTGACTGTGAAGTCTCTTTAGATGTCATTCTGTCAGAGAAGTGTACCCTAATAAGTCTTACCTCTTAAGCCATAACAAATAAATTCACTCTGATATAGAAAATCTCAAAAGTATTTGGTTTTGAACCACATAGGGCTTTAAATGTGACAACTGGCAATTAAATTGCAGCAAAAAACCAGACCATCAGGAAACGCAGCTTAGATAGTAGTGGTATATCTTGGGTTTTCTAGGTAACCATAAGTGTGAAGCCAGCTGAACTTCTGATGATCTTCAAGTATAATAGACACTTATAGAGCAAATTGTAGTAGTGTGACAAGATAAGGGTGTGAGTGACCATGAATAACACCTCCCAATGCAATAATGGTCACAGTTGGCATACCAGATATATTTATGCAAAGACTCTCCTTCCCAATAGCTTTTCACAATAGCTTCTTTTCATGATTGAGGGCTACAGCCCCTTACTAATTTTTAAAAAGATAATTATAATGATTAAAAATTAAAAAGGTGACATGGTGCAAAATAATGTTTAACTTCAACATTGTATACAGCAGGTCTGTCAAACTGGTGGCCCATGGGCCGGATGCATCACACACATGCCACACACCCCACCCTGGCTCCACAAAGGCAAAAAGTGTCACATGACACAATGGAGTTTGACACCCATGGTATATAGTAATATATTTCTGAGCTGGGGAGAGGCTTAGAGGATTGATTATGTCAGTCATGGCACATAATTTATCAACAGATCAATTTTCTGAGTGCACTCACCACATGTTCTCAAAATTTTTCCCTCAATCCTAAAACTTGTTTAACCCAGGTATATAATATCCAATCTAAAATACAGTTCACTTAAATATAGATATAAGTAATTAGAGATGATTCAGTTACAACTTTGGAAAGTTTAACATTTCCACTACCCACTTTAGTAATTATATGTTTGGGGAAGGAATTCCATAATCCACAAGCCCTTTTTTAAAACTACGCTGCTCAGATGTGATAGTAAACTAGCAAATATATTAGGTTTTTTTTGGTTTTTTTAATGGGAAATTAAACTGTAGTGTTAATTTTAATTAGGCTTAGAACAAGAAAAACCTTTTAATCTCCAAAACATCCAAGCTGGGTTATATGCCAAAATTCCATCTTCATCATTCCATCATTAGAGCCCTTTTATGTCTACTGCAATACTTTGCAGGAGTAACAGTTGTAATAATAAAAAAATCATTCTAGGTATTCACAAAATGATGCTATCCTATGCCTTCCCACAACTGCTTTTGAAAATTCATTTTTTAAAATTATCAGACAGCATTTAGACTGTCCAAGAAGTTTAAGTCATATGCTGTAGTTCTTTGAATTCCGACCATGATACTTTGTACACTGAACATTCTAACTTTTTTATTCAGTGGAATTATAACCAATATGCCTCTTAATGGGTATTGTGTGGTTGAGTTAGAACAAATTGCTTGATGGTTAAACTGAAATAAATACAACTTCCTTATAATTTCTGTTTCAAGAAATTCATATAAAGAAAATGCTAGGTATGCTGAAAAGATTAGCGTATAAATTAAAACTGATAGGCAGTGTGAAATCTACTTTTTTGCCCTTGTCTAGGATGTATGTCCTTAATAGTATATAAGATTTAGGCTTCCCTAATATTAAATTATAATTTATTATCCTAATTTATTGATTTGTTACTACTAATTATACTTCATTTACCTCTGTGTAGTTTCCAGTACCTAAGGGGTTGAAAGGTTGCTGTAATTGGCACTTGCAGCTGCTCTTTCTTTTGACAGGGGATAATTTTGCAGCCTATGCTTTGTGTGACAGCTGCCTAATTGGGCATTCTCCCCTTGTAGTAAGCCTGCCTCCTCCAGCCTCCCTGCTGACAAATGGTGGTGGATTATAGATGAGGGCATGCTGACCCATTCGACCTTGCTGAGGCAGTGGGGAGGGGCCTCTTGCTACTTCAGGAAAGCTTTAGGTCATTTAAAGGACAAGGTCATGAGCCAGGTGGGAAAATAAAATGATATCACATGACAATAGCCTGATGACACGGTCAGTATGTCAAGGACAAACTGATTGGTATTGATTATACTTCCCTTTATGATGTGACAGTGAAAGTACTGATATTTCAAAAGCATTTTCCCAATTTACAAGAGATGAAATGCCAATAGATATTATTTTTCCCTGTTCCTTTAAATGTAGGTCACATGTGTAATAAAGCTTTGTCAATAATGATTCAAATTCTCAATCTCATTACCTAGGAAATACTGCAGTTTCTGAAAAATGAGATTTAGCTGACAAATTACAAATAACCAGTTGCTGTAGAATATTTTAAGAACTCACATCCTTATGAAAGTTTTATAAGTCCCAAAGCTTTCAGTATTTGAGAGATACATTACTCTGAAAAATGAAAATATAAGATTCAACTTCTGTTTAAAATAAAAGCAAATCTAAATGGTTACAATAAAAATATGCTTTCGTAAAGGTGATAGATATTTTACAAATATTTTGTAACCTATTTTCCTATGTTGACATGTTTCCTTTTTTCTATTTCCTATGGTGTGAATGGTACCATATTTGTTTAATTTTAGGACTTTTAAAAATATTGTTAATATAACTTGACTTTGAACATTGGGATTTGTTACTTCCTCAAAGAATATTTCAACATTTTTAAAAGGAAAAAAAACCAGATTAGCAATCTCAGATGTTTACATATTTCTTGTTTTGAACCATACTATTTACTATTTGTTATTAATGAAACCAGAATATGCATTTATATCTAAATCCTAGCTCTCACTAGGAAGTAATTTTATTTCCCCGAGATAAAGAGCCAGCAGTAGTAAAGTATGATGAATTTGTTCACTCAAATAGATTTGTATGTATTTATGTGTATTCTGACCTTGTCATGCATGTGTTTAGCTATTCCTCTACCTAAGTTAAGCTTGGTAGAGGCTTAATTTTCTGTCCTTGTACACATATGCTTGATTAACAGTAGGGGGGTATCTCAGCGGAAGGCAGGCTACCCTTCTCCTGGTATTGGTTGGGACCCAGGCATTGGGGAGTAAAGTCGAAGGAGAAAGAAAAGAGATTTTGCATTAGTATTCTGTGAAAGCGTTACTGTCTGCAGAACAAATTGATTGCTACAGTGTACCTGTGCTTGGCACCACTGCTGTGAAAGAAAGGTATGCTTGAAATCTCTTTTATTATATTACACACTTCAGGAATACTTAATATGAAGTTCTTTCTTGGCATGTGCTGTATGTTGTAAAGAAAAGAAATGAAATAAATGACTAAAAAGTATGAGGGAGCATAATAGGCTTTCTATTTGTTTACTACAGTAAAGTATATAACCAGTTCTAACGAGTCATATTTTCCCTTGTATTTTCCATTGATATCATAACTAGAATACTAACAATAAGCCATATGAACTGCTCAGTTACAGAAATGTATAGTAGTGTTTTGTAAGGAGGTTAGATGGGAGAAATTATTATTATTATTTTTACAGAATAATAATCTTAACATTCAGTGTTGGAAAATGTTAGAATGTTCACATACTTTTGGTAGATCAACTTATTTCCCCTTTCACTGCTATTACTTCAATTTCAAGAATAAAATTAATAGAAGGGACAGTAAATATTGCATTCCTTAACATACTGGAGATTTGTTTTGAAAATAGGATAAAATATAAATGCCAAGATTTAAATTTAACTTTCATTTGCTATAACATTTTTGACTAAACCAAGATAATTTTTCATTAGAAAAACTTGTATAAATGGATGCATTTAGTTGCTAATTTCAATTATGCAGATTTTATTTCCATTTTATTTTTTTATGTGTAATTGATGTTAGTTTAGTTTATGATAGAAAGTATATTGGTCTCTGTTAGTATAGATTCAGGCTTTTTAAGTGTATGATGTTTTGTTTCTGACACTGTTGATAATTCTTTGGAATTCTGCTTTTAAATACATTAAAACATTTATCTGCTGATTTTGTAGTGTAGAAAATAGATCCAATTAAGCTGCAGAATGAGTGTTCAGTTTATGTGATGCATCTTAATATTAGAGAGAATCAAAAGGTGAAACCAGAGCCTTTCCTTTTGGGAATGATGGACAAACAGTTGGGGGAAAAAAGTTACAGACTTTGTTTTTATCTATGATATCTGAAGAAGATTATTGTATGCATAATGATGGAAAGATTCATACAGGAAAGGTTGGTGAAAATGATGGAATTGGGTGAGATGGCCAAATTAAATCTTTCGATTGTAAAAATAAAAATACAATATCTACAATTATTGCTGCCCGAAAACCCATTATAGACTTTTTTAGTGAAAAAATGAACTTATGATTTATGGCTTTGATAATTAGAAAAAGTGGAAATAAAAAGAGAACTATTTTGTAACCATAGAGTAAAAGATAAACTTATAATTGTGTTTATAAGAAAATCAAAAATTACTTCTTCGTATCTTTTTTCATTCTTTCCCTTTCTTTGTTCTTACTCCATATTAGTTTCTATTAATTTTTCATTTTATTTTAAAAGTATTTTTAATAAACTTATTTTTAATAAACTTATTTTAAAACAAAGAACTCAAACTAATTATTATTATTATTACTATTATTATTATTATTATTATTATTATTATTATTATTATTATTATTATTATTATTTACTTTATTCATTAAACATGAAACTCAACTGAACATTCAAAAATGTATCACAAATACCATTGACTGGTGCTAATGGTTGATACGAGTTGCTGCCAGCATCCTAGATATCAACCAAGTACCTTCTTAAGATGTACAATGTTCCAAGTAGCGCAGTTTTATGCAGTCCCACTGGTGTTATTGTAGGAAACTGCAGTTTGTTGATGTATCTTATAAAATTCTTGGACATGGTACCAAGTGCCCTGATGACAATGGGTATCACTGTTAGATGTTTCACCCATAGCCGTGTAGTTTCGATGGCCAGGTCGTGATATTTCATGATTATTTCCAGTTCTTTTTCTTCGACTCTAGCATCTCCTTGTACCGCAGTATCAATAAATTGTACATTTTGTATTGTACAAATTGTACAAAAATCAAATTATTATTATTATTATTATTATTATTATTATTATTATTATTATTATTATTATTATTATTATTATTATTCCTTGGTTAGGACGTGAACTGTTGTTTTTACCAGTCCCAGACTGTGAATAGAATTGAAGATTATAATAATAATAACAACAGCAGCAGCAACAACAACTACTACAACAACAACTGCTTCCATCCTGCAACAATATCTATAACACCGTCAAACATCCAGATTTGCCTATCTCAGGTCCTTGGTAAGGACTTGATAGGTAGACAAAAATGCCAAACACAGTCTGAACATCTGGCTGATTGTACGAATCATCATCATCATCATCATCATCATCATCATGTAAAGTTTTTAGCAATCCCAGACTATAAATCAAATTGAAGATTAAATATATAATAATAACAATAATACAGATGTGTTATATATTACAGATGTGTTATATATATAGATCTATTATATACTTGACAATTCAGAAGAAAAAAAACCCATTTTGTATGAATTTCCTTACAGATAAATATCTCTAGACTGCACCTTTAATTTGGCAGAAGTATATTGTAAAACTGATATGCATATTTAAACAGCTTGACTTTAAAAGGAATCTTGAAAACGTATTATCAAATATTGAAACTCTGGACAAATAATTGCAGTACTTCAATGTATAGTAACACTTTAGTCAGTCCAATTAATATTTACAGATACTCAATCCTTTTTGTAATAAGGGTATCTTTGAATTTATATTAAAGTGTGTTTGATTATGACCATAGGAGTAGTTGAGACCTGCTGAGCATAAAAATGTATTGATGTCAAAATGAGATCTATGAAATTCTCTAATAATATGTTCTTTTATAATAACAACTATAATAAAGCTTCAAAGTCAATCTTTTAGAGATTTACATATTCTATGTATTTCTCTTATGTGTTGCTCTTATAAATTAAAAGCAGTGTAAACAATAAAAAAAATAGTCACTGTTAAATAAGGTTAGTCTAATGAAAATTAAATCAACAGCAAAATCTTATCCACGTTAGAAAAGCTAGATGATACTTTCAGACATTTCTTTTTAACCCTTCAAAATGAAGGTTGTGTGCCCTAAATTATTAATTTTTACTCTATTATTTGCTTAGTATTGTGTGATAATAATTACACACAATTGTTGTGTGAACTGTTCAATAGTTATCAACAAGGTACAGTAGTTTAAACCAAGGTAAAAAATAATGATATACATTTGACTAATGTAAATAAATAAATCAGAAAAGTACACATTAACCACTTATCTTCAAAATATTTTCCATGTTGATCATCAATGCCGATCCATGTTAACAACTTTGGTAGAAATATATATTTGTAAAACTCACACATCAGAATCAGCAATTATCTGTTGTTGATTTTGTGTGCTTGCACTTCATGATTTTGAATGAAATAATATAAGCAATGTCTGAAAATATTCTAGATCAAAAATAGGAAATGTATATAATCTCAAAGATATTCATGAAATCATGAATATTTACAAGACAAACAATAGCATTAGTATTAATTTGCCCTTGAATATTATTTTTATCATCAAGCATGCTGAATATATTTAATTTTAGATGCAAAACCTATGTTCTTGTAGCCTTTCACAAAGTTCATATGCTTAGAATCAAGCTAGTGTGTCACATTGCATTAATCCACTGTAGGAAGCCGCCATTTTGTTAATTATTGCTTGTTGTATAAACTGTAGTTGTATTAAGTTGTAGACCATGTTTTAGAAACCCTATTGATTAAGATCACAAAGGACATTAAGGATGATATGTAAACCCAGTTAATCTCCAAATGACCTTCAGAAGAATCCATAATTACATTTTGATAATTGAACCTTGATCTTAAGAAACAGTAAATACCAGTAGCAAGACTTGTAATTTCTAGGAAGAAGAATAGTTAATAAAGAAGATAAAGATAATCCTGACCACATATTGATCAATTAACCTTGCTTTCAAATTCTGTTTGGTGCTAATCAGAAACAGCATCTGCTAACTGTTTATGCATCTATTAAATTTGCAACCATAGACCAAAAAGAGATTAAGAGACTAGAAAAACAGAAAACAGATAAAACAAATAGCTGTAGGCTGAGAAGCAAAGAAGAAGAAAGTAAAAGAATAAAAAAATAATAGAGACTTCAGTAGAGCTGCATAAGACAGTCTGAAAATTGGGCCCCAACTAGTGAGGTATAGAGTCATCTAATTATGATGGCTATGGAACAAAATTCTAAAACTTTCAAGTAATTTCTTTTAGACTGATTGTTCAGAAAACAGTTGTGGTTTAGACCTGCTTTGCTAGAAAAGTCAGTATTGGACAGCTTTTAGATAACAGTACTTATGCTCCTGATAATCTTGGTAGTTTTCCATATTTTACAGTCCTAGTCTATGCTTCTAAGTAAATTAAATTACTCAGAATTAGAAGAAGTAGCAAAAACCTGATTGATTAATATGAGGTCCATTTCATACTTACATGAATTATTCAGTATATAGATAAGCTGCCCTATTACTTTCACAATGGGTAAAATACAATGCTATCCTAATGTATATATTAAATTTACAATAGCTGGTTTGCATTAGGAGTTATGATGTTGAATGAAAATTTTGTGATTTGTAGCAGAAGTCCTTAGTGCTTACAAATATTAGGTATCTTATTTTGTATATCATACACACACACACACACACACACACACACACACACACAGATTTGCTATTTTGGACCCACTAAATTATATTTAATGTACTTTGTTTTGTATACATCTTACCACCATTATACCAAGCAGTTCTATTATAAATAAGCAACACCATTTTTAATGAAATTGACATTTTTTGTTGTGAAGGTATATGTAACAGTAGGTTCCAAATAAATTTGATTTCAGTAACAATTATTTTTTTAAAATCACATAAATAAAAAAGATTGCAGAAATGCTCTTAGAATTATTTCCAACTTTAATAATAGCTTTGTTTTACCCCTATCTGAACATTAAGTATCCTTGATATAAAACACTCAAATAAAGTCGGTTGGAGATACAGTTATGATCAATGCCTTTCTACTACAAAAGTGGCATTTACTGTTGTTTTCTACATGTTGAATTTTCACTTTCATGCAATTAGTTGGCAAAGCTTGTTCTTGAGCAACAAAATAAAACCTGCAATTTCTTTCTTTCACACTCCTACTCTTAACCAGTTCCATGTAGGTTCTTTTATCAGTTTTTCCTTTTATATCCTTCAAGTATTGACCATGCATTGCCGTTTTCTCCCAATTAACAAATCATTTTTCAATTGTTTCTTTTCTACATTCAGCCTTCACTTTTTTCCCAAGAGCTTCCCTTGACTGACTTCCTGTAGCAAAAGTTTTAGGCTTTTCTTAACGTAGTTATTCACACAATACTTTCTTCCACCAGTTTGTTTCACCTATAGAAATAGAGGACACCGAGAAGGAGCGTATCAGGTAAGACCAATGTCCCATCCCTTTCAGGTCTTGGCAGATAGCTGCCAAGCCAAATTGTGGAACTACTGGAGAAGCTGAACCTTCCACCAGCTTTTTTGGAAAATACGTTATACTTCAGGCCAATTTTATGTCAAAGAAGTGATTAAAGACTATTTTACTGAGAAGAAAGCAAAAGGAGTATCTTAACCCTGACTTCAAAAGATCCAATCATTACTACAACAAATATTAAGGAGCAAGAGGACCTGGTTGTGGAATTAAGCTATTTGCAAGGTTATTTTGCAAATGACCACCAAAGGGAAAGAAGCAACTAAGAAATAGCTCAGACAGCACTCAACCGTATAAAAGAAAACTGGGGAAGTAACAAGACAAAGCTGGAAAACAACAAATTATATTCTTTTTATCATATATAATTCTCACAGAGTCATAGGTATTCTCTTGCTTAAGGACAAGCTGCTACCTTAAAAAAGGAAGATTCTATTTCCTCCCTATAAGCATTGATGAAAGACAAGGTTCCCTCCATGTTGCCCAGCAAGGTTCCTTACAGCCCTACCTCCCATCGATGACAAGACACAGAAAAATAGAAAGGAAAACCCTCTTGATAATCATGCTGTAGAGACTATTCCACAGGCACTAGGAGGACTCTGCCTATTCACAGGTTATATAGTTCTAGCTATTTTTACTTCTGAATGATATTCAACATAAACTTAATAAACTTATACAAACCCTGATAATATCTGGTGATGTTAATTGTAACAACCAGTAATGTAGGGACAGTTAATAAAAATCAACCCAAATGTATAGGTAGGGTCCTTCCAAACAACCAGGCTCTGCTATCTATCCCTTTAAATAGCTTGCTTGCTAGGGACCTAAGCACTGGAAGGCAATTAAAAAAAACATCATTTTTTAAATCTATTTCTTTGGGCCTTAAAAGACTCTTTTTAGTAAACTCATCAGCAAAAATATAGTGTTTTCCTTTCCAGAATTTTTAAGACACCTCAATCCAACTCCTGATTCAGCTACATTCTCCACATTTGCTTATAGTTACAGGCTCCTGCCAAGAGCAGAGGAAAATTATCACAGAAACCACCACTCCAGCACAGAGAGAATGCAATTCCCTCTCTCATAGTGACTCATTTCATGCTCAACTATTAGATCTCCAGAACAGATTCCAGATTTTAAAGCAACAGTCCTTGCCGTTGCTATTTCTCATTGATCTGGAAGAAATGCCTATTTGGTACCTAGTAAAACCCAGGGAGATTATAGACCTAGTTTCTCATCAGGAAAGGCACCAGGTGCAGATGCTATTACACCTGAGTTAATTAAAAATAATGCAGCACAGTGGGCATTATTGATACCTGGCATCACTTTTTACAGCAATTGATAAAACTGTCACCTCTATATGTTGCCAATATTGTTTATCATCTACATTGACAATATAAGCAAAGAAACCAATCCCAAGAATGCAAATAATAACAAACTACTCTTGACAGATGATCAAGCATTGATAGCAAGTACAGCTAAGAAACTGCAACAACATCTTATGGTCATGAACCACGAATGCTAGACAAATAATATGAGAATAAGTAAAGAGAAAACAGAAGTAATGGCAATCAGAAGAAAAGAGCATACCCTAAACCCCAAAGGTTTATCCCAAAGCAAGTATCAAAGTTCAATTATCTAGGAACAAGATTCACCAAAGATGATAAAATGGACGAAGAGATTGACATACTATGCAGTTATAGGCAAACCAGGAATTAGGACAGCTTGCTCCGTTCCTACAACACAAGGCAGTACCAATCAGCAGAAACAAGCATCTCATAAAAGCATATTCATCTCCATCCTATGTTACCAGTGCCAAACATGGACACTCACAAGAACACATAAACAGAAGTTAGTCACCATAGAAATGAGATGTTGGAGGATAGCTGCTAGAGTGACCAGAAGAGAGAAAATCAGAAATAAGACCATAAGAGAAAGAATTGGTATAAAACCAATCTTAAATTACAAAGAAAAACAGCAAATAAAGTAGTTTGCTCAGCTGGAAAGGATGTTGTGGAATTCCATACCATACAAAGCATATCCAAAAAGAGGAGAAAGTCAAAGAACACTAGGCAGACACAGAAGATGGAGAGACAACATCAAAAACATACTACCACAACATCAATTAACAATGGTTGAAGCCATCAGAAGAGCAAGAGCCAGAACTTTACTACCCAAAGTGGTAAGAGGAAGTAAAGAAGAAGATAATAATAATAACACTAACAGAGTTAGAAGGGACCTTCGAGGTCATCTAATCCAACCCCCTGCTCATGCAAGAGCTGATAAATCTGTCCCTATGCGTAAGGACTGGGGCCTAGCACTTATTGCACTCATCTATAAGAAGACTGTTCCTGCCAACTATCAACCTATACTTTTCCTTAATATTATCAGCTAAATTTATGCAAGACATCTTCAGTGGAAGCAGACTGGATGGAACAGGAAGGATTATTAGTGAAGAACCAAGCCGGCTTCAGGGAAGGCCACTCAACAAATGACTAATGTGTTATACTTCATCATCTCATTGCAAAATACATCTCTCAAGACTATTATTTCACTCTATGTACCCTTTGTTGATATTAAGGCAGCATTTGACTCTGTATTGAATCAAGCTAATATTACCATTGATCACCAACTACTACTGTATAATACCACCACTGATTGCCAACTACTACTACTAATATGTGCATTACAGAAACGAACACAGCTCAGAATAAATTTACCTCTCAAGGACATCTGACAACACCTATTCCAACTACCAAGGACGTAAAACAAGTCTGCATAGTGGCACTTTTCAAATTTATTTTTTATATAAATATGATAAAATAGCTGGTGAGATTGAATTTCCATCCACCCAAATTAGCAGAGGGACAGATTACTATGGTGCTATATGCAGTAATTCTTTGAAGGATTCAAGAGAGGTCTGAACACTTTGTACACTATTGTAAAGAGAACTAATTGGAAATCAACTATAAAACTGAAATAACGGCATTTGCAAATCACCCTAAAAACATACCTGGATTATTAACATTCCATGAAATAGGTGCAATGATTTCAATATCCGGGGATAATTTTTCAGTCTAACAGACATAAAAGGGCTCATGTCAACTATTCTTCACAAAATGCACATAGAAGTGTGGCAGCTATTTAAAGATTTTATTATATTAGCAGAGGTCAATAGATACTTGCAACCATCAAGCTTTTCTAGCCCAGTTGTTATATGGTACACAACTGGGTGCATCTTCCAATCTTGCATGATTAGAACTTGTCCAGTCTAAATTCTTAAGAGCATGTTTTCAAGGTCCACATTGCATCTCTATTGCCTCATTACCCATGGTGGCTGGAATGGTGAGAGTGGAGACCAGAATTTGGCAAGCTGTGCTATTCAAATAAGGGCTGGGATCGTCAGAGGCTTTTTTAAAAAAAGAAAGAAAGCCTCTACCAATCAGGCAACTCAGCTGGGATCGTCAGAGGCTTTAAAAGCATTTTTTTACAACCTCTTCAGCCGAAAGAAGAGGAAAAATGGTTTTAAAAGTTAAAAAAAAAAAGTTGGCCACACCCACTCAGTCATATTACCCCCCCACACCAAGCCATGCCCACAGAACGGTAGTAACAAATTTTACATTTCACCACTGGGGCTGATTAGGTTTTAATTGCTTTAATATTTCATCATTTAACTTTGATTTCAAAATTTCATGAATTTGTTTGACATATCTGATAGAAGCATTTTCTGTGATTTGATTCTGTAATAAATCAGAAGCTTCCACATTTCCCAAATACTTTTAACCTTCTTCTAGTGCTACTGCCTTATAGCAAATCTTCATTGTTAACCTGTATTCCATCATCAATAACTTTTCCTGCCTTTATGGTTATGGTTACACACTTGTCAATGCCAAATCACATCCCAGTATATTTACAGAGGTCTTTTGTGCTTTTTAATAAGGTTCAGCCTTTGTTTTTCCAAATAATTTTAAATCATCCATATAAAGTTACTCCTTTTTTGACCAATTCATACCCACAGGTTGCCTTGTTCAAAATTGTTGTCAATGGGTCCATTGATAGTATAAAGAACATTGGTAGTAATTATTGCTATTATTCTTGTTGTTGTTTTGGATCATCCAGTTAGCGTTGTTCTCTGCTTCATTCTTAAATAAGCCTGCAGTACTTAGTTCTTTGTTGTAGTGTTTAAATTGAAAATTCTGCCATAACAAAGTACATATTAGCACAAGGGGTCATTAAAAACAACAACCCTAAAGTATACTTGAAACAAATGGGTCAATTCAATTTTGAAATGAAACCACAAATATTTCTATTAGGTACAATTCCAGAAAACTATCACAATTAGTATGATTCATGCTGACAGTTACAAGACACATTTGGCACAACATTAAAAAAAAGAAACTGCCAATGATACAAGGCTAGGTAACCAGAATTGGAGAGAATACAGCAATTAGAAAATGACAATATATTCGTTTATAATATAAAATACAAAAAATTGCTTTTGTATTTTGTATTATAAACTAATAAATATGTAAACTATGAGAAAATGACCATATATATTCAAAATAGAAGTCTAATCAAATTTAAGCAGAAATAGCTGCCTTATGTATTACACATCACACAGCAAGACAAAGGTAGACATTTGAAATATGGTTCCTAGCTGATACCAGTCCAAAAATAATAGATGAAAGATTTTATGTTGTTAGTGTAAGGCACAAATATTTACATTAGCATTTGGGATATAAATAAGGGAAAGAAGAAAGTATCACTAACACATCTTTCTGTGGCATTTTTATTTTATTCTATAGCTTTTTTTTTTTTACTTTGTACTCTGCACATTTGATTAATTGGTTGATTATGTGCATCAAATCAATGTTGTCTCTTAGTGAACATTCAGATTTTCCCCATAACAAAGTGAACTGGAATTTTAGTTCTTTCAATAGTGCACTTATAGTTACAGTAACTGAGTCTATTCACCTTCCTTCTGGTCATCCTCTTTTCTTTCCTTCTTTCCTTCCCATCATTACTGTCTTCTCCATAAAAATAATTCTTTATATAATGTATCTAAAGTAGGACAATTTGAGTCTGTTCATTTGTGCCTCAAGTGAGAACTCTGGATTGATTTATTTGATGAGTCGTTTGTTTCCTTGACTTTCCATAGTATTCTTAGGAGTGTTCTCCAACACCAGAATTCAAAGGCACCAATAGTGTTCCTATCCTGCTTTTGCAAAGTCCAATATTTGTATGTTTAATCTTTTAAAAACCTAAACATGTATGGGAAAGCCCCTGCCTGAAAAAAAAATTGAAAATCATTATACTTTCAGATTTTGAATAAGTGTTGTTTAAAAAACATGCCACTAAAAATTATTTCTCTTTTCAAAATTTATATTTTCTCTAATGAAAAAAAATATGTATATGTCTGGTGTATAAAGAGAGCAAGTGAGGATTTCCTTTAAATGGGCATTTTCACAGCTTCTTTAATAATTAGGAAAAGTGAAGTGTTGAGTACTCAGTTATAAAATTGGGAAACTGTTAAAAGATTTCATTATCATTTAGTTGTTACTGTGATTGTTGCTGTAGATTTATTATATGTTAAATAATCAACTTTGGTGCTGCAAGAAAATATAAATATATAAAGAAAATTAAAGCTTAGTTTTATTGTTATCAAATTATTTTCATTTTTTTAAAATTTGATTTATATGCTGCCCTTCTCCGGAGACTCAGGGCGGCTTACAATGTGTTAAGCAATAGCCTTCATACTTTTGTATATTTATACAAAGTCAGCTTATTCCCCCACAAACTGGGTCCTCATTTAACCTACCTTAGAAAGGATGGAAGGCTGAGTCAACCTTGAGCCTGGTAAGATTCGAACCTGCAGTAATTGCAGGCAGCTGTGTTAATAATAGGGTGCTTTAAACCACTGTACTACCAAGGCTCCTTGGTAGTACAGTGGTTTACTCAATTTAGTAAAATATTTACTAAATTGATTTCATAAAAGATTTTTTATGTGATTACCCATCTCATATGCATGACTGTATAAGCAGTTTTCACTAAGTTTATACATTTGTTCTAAGTTTGCTTGTTTTTTCAGTAGTACGTAGAAACATTGTGAAATAAAAATGTATTTTTCACATTTCATTCAGTTTTGATTTAGTATAAGTATTAGTGATTAACCTTTAGTATGCATTATGTAAATTTCCAGATTTTTAATATATGCACTTATAGATCAAATGAGGAGTAATATTCATTAGTCTCTCCATTACATCAATAAAGAGACTGTTCATAAGTCATTTTTGCTATTCCCATATTTGATGATGCAACCGGTGATAGATCCCAGGTTGTTGAATTGCAGTTCAGAGTTATATCACGTCTTTAAACCACTTTCTAGAGGCAAAGCCAATATGTGAGGTTTCATCTTCCTCTGGTCATTTCATTAATCAACTAGGTAACATCAGTGGTAGTCAGTGTAATTTTTAATCCATATTTATGTACAGTAGTTTGGCTACTGTACCTTGATTAGGGCACTGCTTCCTGCTTTATTGTCTTGTGTTATTCTCTGTTTATCTGCTGGGGGGATGTGCTCTGTCGTTTCCTTTTTAACTTTTGTTGTCTGTTTTGAATGGTATGTAAATATGGTTTATTTCTGTGTCTATTGACAACTATTTTATCCGAATACCAAGCTTTCAGGAATTCTCTAATATTTTTCAATTTTGCTTGATCTAAGATACTGTTTCCTAGTTGAAATTGTGTTTTAGTCATGTGTTCTGAAATTAAGGCTTTCATTGTGTCTTCTTCCTGCTAGCTACTGTTCATGCCTGCCAGTGTTACACAGTGGTTTTTACGGTTCTTATACTGTAGATGACTTCTATGGTTTCTTATTGGACTTCTAGGGTTTAGTTTATTTAAGATATTTTGGAGGATTTTATTTTGTTTGATTACTACAGTGATGTGTGGTTGTAATAGTCTGTTAGTTGTTTCTGAGATATTTTTGATATATAGTCACGTTCTCATTTTCATAGTTTGTGTTGCTTGTGATGTAATGGCTATCCATTTTTTTGGAAAATGATATATGGGCTGTTTGTTTCCCTTTTCTGGTGTTCCAAGTTGCTGCAGTGTATTTGTACTCAATCAAAACATTATCTGATGCATTCTTGAAATAAAAATCTTCTTAATACAATAATTAGATTTAATATTCTTTAAGACATGTGATGAGAACTCATTCCAAATTAATAATGCCCTTAATAATATATTTTAATTTTTAAATATTGTAAATTTGTAATAACCTAGGACAAATTTCTGTTCCAGTTAGAAACTCACAACAGCTAAAGAATCTGGATAAGCTTGCTTTATTTGTATACACTTTCATTTGGTTTTGGATTTTCCAAATTGCTCTTGTGATAAATAAAAATCTCAAACTTGTTTGCCCATTAGGTGATCTAAAGTATTTCATTCCTACTAGTTCATGAATTTTACCATAAAACATCCCCCTGTGAGGATTCAAAGTTTCTTATACTATAAGATTATCATGTAAATAAAAGTCAGAATTACACTTCCTTCCAAATATTCCTTATAGACTATAATGCTGTAAATACAGTAACATTATGACAAAACAACTAAAAAATAGAAATGGAATTCAAAATGGTAAAACTAAAAATCAGGAATGTTGTAATTTCCATGATCAATTTAGTAATAATTAAGATAAAATTAAGATGTTTATCTTTCCCATAAAAACCTTTTAATAACTTGTTGAAGTTTTTAGAATATACTGTATTTTTCAGAGTGTGAGACGCACTTCCCCCCCTGAAAATTTGGGTGTGTTTTATACTCAATGTAGCCCCGCCCACCTGCTGGCCCCCACCCTTCGGCCTCCACGTGTCCCCTTTCTGGCTGCAGAGATTGCCAGAGACAATGGCTTGCATTTTTGGGCTCCATGCCTCACGTTTTCAGCCTACAAACACTCTGTTTGAGAGCTGTTCAAGGCTGCGGGAATCGCCAAAGCACATCGCTGCTGATCACCGCCTCCATGCATCACATTTTCGGCCTCTGTGCATCACATTTTAGGCCTCCACATGCGCCATTTTTGGCCTCTATGTGTCGCATATTTGGGCGGCGATCGGCAGTGATGTGCTTTGGTGATCCCCACAGCAATAAATGCCTCTCAAATGGAGTGTTTGGAGGCTGAAAACACGAGGCACAGAGCCCAAAATGGCAACCCGGAACAGCTGCTGCCTTGTCTTACCACTTCCATGCTTCGCCTGCTTTACTCACTGGAGCTCCCTCTGATGATCAACTCTGCTTTTGAAGCAGCTTATCAGCCCGCTCAGAACCAGCAAACTAATGTGCTGAAGCTGTCAAGGCTAAGGATGCTAGCCAGATGAATACCTGGTAGGCAGAGGCAGAATCCCTCCCCCATTTTCTCCCCAAAAACTAAGGGGCATTTTATACTCCGAAAAATACGGGTAAATAATATGTTATGTCTAGGTGTTAAAGAGATCAAAACAGGCTGACTGTTGAGAACAAGACAAAAATTATAGTATAAAAATAATCCTCTAATTAATGAACCTTAGGTGCACAACATCTACTCATAAATGATTTTCAAGGAAGCCAAGTAAAATTGAGAACACATCTTTATTGAACTATCCAGCTGAATATTGAGCATTTGGCTTTTTTTTTTTAAGGAAACAAAGATAATTTCAAAATCTAAATATAGATAAAGGGGTTCTTTCAGATTTAGACAACTTAAAATCACAAGGCTACCATTAAGCTCTAATAAATTGATACATTTTTTAAAAAACAGTATAGTAATTAAGAACCTTTTTCAACTTTAGTCTCTCTTGTTTGCTTTTAAGTTAGGTATTGCTTAAGTGTTGTTGTTTAGTTGCTAAATTGTATCCAACTTTTCACAACTCTGTGGCATTCCCCAACCTTTTTGGCTTCATGGACTGGCGGAGAGGGGAAGGATAATTCCATGTGAGTGGCAGGCATGTGCATTGGCAGCTTGCACAATGGAATAAATGTGCAGGTGCTTGCTTATTACTCATGCAAGTGGGGATGTGCACATGCTTGCCTGCCAATTCTGTGGCCCGATTCTGAACGTCTCAAAGCCCGGTAGTGGGCTGTGGCATACTATATACCCCCGGTATATAGTATGCCAGGCTCTCCTGTTGTCCACTGTCTGACCAAAAGTGCTTAAATGTTTAAGTAGGCTCATTCTAATTATATATTCTTTCAATTCTGATTACTTACTAAATTTTGTATCTTTCTTGTACTAGAAAACACAACTTTTTTTAAAAAAAATTATACACAAAAAAACATTTAATACATCAGTATTCCTTCCATGCGACATCTCAGTGTTTTCTTCATGGCTTCATCTTTTTGTTGTTTCTTCTGTCTTCATTTTCACCAAATCTATTACAGCATTTCTCCAAAAGTTCAGTATTCTAATTATACCATTTTCTTACATAACTATTAGTTTGCTTATCTATATCTCTTTTCTAACCAATGGTAAAATTGACCCCATATCTTAAAATATTCTAAATCCTCTCTTTCTTTGATCATCAAAGTTAATCTATTCATTTCTGCACAGTCTAAATTTTTTTTAAATTACTTCTCCTTCCAAAGGTATTTTCTCTGCTTTCCAATTTTCTGCAAAAACAATCCTTGTAGCTGTTATTACATGTATAATCAAATAAATAGTTTCTTTGCTAATTTTCTCTGGATGGATACCCAGTAGGAACAGCTCTGGTTTTAAATCAATACGTTGTTGTATCATTTCTTCCAACCATGTCTTAATTTTATTCCAATAGTTTTTAGCTTCTGGACATGTCCATCATATATGATAATAAGATCCTGGTAACTGGTGACATTTTCAACATTTAGCTGATTTATCTTTAAACATTTTTGCCAGTTTCTCAGGGGGCATATGCCATCTATAAAACATTTTAGAAAACACAGTTTTAAAGTGGAAGTAAGCATATTATTATGCTCCATATAATTATAATTTATCCCGTATTGTTTGAACCATTTATTATGCTACTACATTTATTATACTATTATATGTACAGTAGCATAATAATATGCAATTATATTTAAGAATGGACTTTATTATAGCTAATAGTGATGACATTATAATATGTTTCATCTATGATGGATTAGATATATCTTCTGTTGGCATTACATATCTGTATGTTCTGTTGGCATTACATATCTGTATACAATTGTAATTATAATTTTAATACAATAATTAATGAATAGAACATTTGTTCATGACAGACCTAGAGTTCTATTTGTAGTAATTTAAGTTAAAATTAGGATTTTACTATTTTTTACTATTTTTGAAACTGTTTTTCCTACAATTAGTAAAGTTTGAGGATCTGTGATGAGAGTACAGATATTTTTTTCTTCCTGTGGAAAAAAAATTCTTAATATGGAGAATTTTACAAAAATCTGTTTCCTAGCATTCCCATTGATTTCTTGCAGTTGGGTATCTTTTTTTCTTTCTAATATAATTTTTTAAAATTAGGCACATTGATGATTTCCTCTAAACTGCCTAGAGTTTGGAAGCCCAATTAATGCTTCATCCAACAATCTAATTAATTCCCACATGGGAGAGTGAATAGTAGTTAACTTTCTTCGAGTACCTTAAAAAGCTTAAATGTCTTTCATTTCTCATGAATTCCCTCACCCCAGCATCTACAGGTAGTCCTTGATTTATGACCACAGTTGTGACTTGATTTCCAGGTATAAGTTATTAAGTTGTAAATCAAGGCACCCATATGACTGGACCTGATTTTACATTTTTTGTGGTGGTTGTTAAGCAAATCACTGCAATAGTTAAGCAAATCTATGGTCATTAAATGAATATCACAGTTGTAATTGCAAACATATTTTTACAAATGGCTTTTTTTCTTTTGCTGGAAACTGGCAAAAAAATGTCAGAAACAACAAAAAAAAGTTGCAAATTGCAGCCACGTCACCACAGAATCCTGCAACCAGTCAAAAAATATGGTCAGATTACCATAGGGTGGAGGTGCACAACATTTTATGATGGCCAGAAGTGCTTTACAAGCCATAAAAAACTGAAGAAGCATCATACTGGAGGTGGTTGATAAATTAGTAACAGAGCCCATCTCCCCCACCCACTCATCCTAATCCCTTCCTTCCCCATCTTTTAGTTACAGTTGATAATTTGTATTTTTATACTGTTTTATTGTTCTTACATACATGTTTTTCTATGTTTGATTCTTTTTAACATTGTAAACTGTCCGGAGTCACCTTGTGGTGAAATGGGCGGCAAATAAATAAATAATAATAATAATAATAACTTGTTCTGAGACCATCATAATTTTGAATGGTCATTAAGCAATCAGCCATAAATTGATACTACCTGCATTATGACTATTAAGCATGCTACTTCATATGTTATTTCTCTTTCCCCAAAAGTGAAAGTTTACTTTGCATGTATTGCTGTTATGTCTACTTCTACCATGTCTTGTTTATTACTTATTTATTTGTGGAATAATGATCCATTAAAAAAAGAAACCCATAACTTTCTTTGAACTTCACAGAATTATTATTATATACCTACAAAACCTATTAATCAAAAAACTAGAAGTATTATCATTTCCAAACTTGTATAAATGGTCAATCTACAACTTTTCTAAATTTCTCATCAATCTAATAGAAATACTTATCAATATTTTTTTTAAAGAGTATTGATCGATTTATTAGGACTATGGAACCACTCATCAGTTGCCCACACAATTGCATTCCAGAGCTATTGCAGCTTTCAGTGCTCTTCAAAATGAAATGAAAGATAATAAAATTATATAGGAAGGTTCAGGGTGGATTTGATTTAAATCAAGTTGATTTAAATCACAATTTAAATCATGATTTAAATCACTAGTAAAAAGGCTTGATTTAAATCAACTCGATTTAAATCATAATTTTTAAAGAGCAACTGTCATCTCTGCTACTCCTTTGACCCACTGTTGACTCACCGATAGTCCCAGTGTTGCAGAATATACAGCCTCATGCTACATAATTAAGCTCCATTTCATGCTGAATAAACTAAATTATTTATGTATCTTAAATAGAAAACTATCTTACAATAGATTTTTACCCCAAAAGTTTTTTATTAAAATAAATTCGATAAAAATCAAAAAAATCCGATTTAAATCAAAAAAATCTGATTTTTTTGATTTTTTTAAAAAAATCATTGATTTTTATCCACCCTGGGAAGGTTTACCTGAAATTGTACATAGAATCTTGAAATACACCTGTTTGTATGAAACGTAATTTATTTTCTGATTTGGCTTCATATTTTATTTCTTTTTATTTTACAGGAATCCAGTGTTTGTAATATGATGAAAGAAGATGGAAAACAATATTGTCAATCCCTAAAAAAACATTTCTAACCTGGCACCATATTTTAAATAGTCCCTTGACATCATAAATGGTGTATATTAAAACAGAGAAAATGGAACATTGCCTCTTCTACAAATACTTAATGGAAAGACCTGCAAAAGATTATTGCATCTGTCTTGCATCAGATTTGGAAAAAATGTATACATTTATTTGTTGAGCTAAATTTCAGTTCACATATAATACACTAGATCCTAAGTAGAATAAAAAGAGAGCTTTTGTGGATACTTGTATTGAACATGACTCATGGAGAAGATCTTGTCTCTGAGATGCACCAGGATTCCATTGTTCTAACTTACTTAGAGGGATTACTAATGCATCAGACAGCCGGAGGTTCGGGTTCTGTGGATGACAAAAAGCCTACTGGTAATGCTGAAGATCAAAATTTCAGTGTTTCTGGAAATGCATCTCCCAGCTGTCAGAGAGATGGTGTACCTAACACGCATACATATAGAAATTCTGGCATGTTGCATCATAAAAAGGCAAGATTGCTACAGTCTTCTGAAGACTGGAACGCTGAAAACAAAGGGCGATTGTCTGATTCTCTTGTGGATATAAATGAGAAAAAAGAAGTGGTGTTGGCTGGCATGGTTGAAAATGTGCCTAAAAGCAAGCAAGATAGCACATTGCTGGCTTCCTTACTACAGTCATTTAGCTCTAGGTTGCAGAGTGTTGCTTTGTCACAACAAATTAGGCAGAGCCTTAAAGAGCAAGGATATTCGCTCAGCAATGATTCCTCGCAGGTAGAGAAAGACTTGAGGTGCTATGGTGTTGCATCCAGTCACTTGAAGACTTTGCTAAAGAAAAACAAATTGAAAGATGAAAAACTGGAGCCTGGTCTGCCAGAGCTAACAACAAACCTAGTTCAAGATCGGTTTAAAGAATCTACACATTCAGGACAGAGTGGTTCAAAAGCAATGAATGAATCACTTTCTTGTGCTGCAAGATTACAAGCTGTTGCAAGCATGGTAGAAAAAAGATCTAGTCCTGCTGCATCCCCTAAGCCAAGTGTTGCCTGCAGCCAACTTGCTTTGCTTCTTTCAAGTGAAGCACACTTGCAGCAGTATTCCAGGGAACATGCTCTAAAAGCACAAAATGCCAATCAAATCGCAAGTGAGAGACTTTCTGCTATGGCAAGATTAAAAGAAACTGTTCCTCCAAAAGATGTTGGTCATTTTAAACTATCAAAAGGAATGGAAAGCCATTTGAATGGTCAGGCAAGATGTTCAAACAAAACAATAACCAATAAAAGCAATATCACAAATTTTCAAAGTCATATGGGCATAATTCATTCATCTCCAAAAATTATAAACTACAAAACAGAAAAAAGTCATATGAAACCACCTACTAACAGTAGTTTACTTTTGCACCTCTTGAAAAATCATAGTACTACTAAGCAGACCAAACGATATGAACAAAATGACAGGTCCAGTGTTTTTGAGGAAAGCAGTACACCAACTACTGTTGATGAATACTCTGACAACAACCCAAGTTTTACAGAAGATGATAGTAGTGATGATGAGAGTTCCCATTCAAATTGTCTTCCTATAGATTTGTCTTTCAAACAAAAAACAAATACTCAAGATTCAGGGCAGACAGCTTCTCTAGACAATTTAACTCAATCCTTGTTTCATGGTTGGGAATCAAAAGTCCCATGTCTGGAAACCATAGAAGAAAAGGATCCTTCTAAAAATACAAAATTGAATCCACATCAAAAAGTAACTTTACTGCAATTGCTACTTGGTCATAAGGAAGAAGAAAACTCACCTAAAGTTAAAGAAACCGAAGGAACATTAGGTCCAACTGATGTGGCGAAATTTAATTTTTCAATGAGTAACAGAAGTCCTATTACTGAATCCTCTAATACTAATCGAATAATTCCAATACATACTCCTCCTTTGCAAACTTCTACAAAAGCAGATTCACCTATCAACCTTTCACACAATTCTCCTTTAATGATAAAATGTAATTCTCCGCCATATACTTGCATCATACAGCCTGAGAGACTAACTAATCCAGCTTCTAAGCACTTGATAGATCTTACTATTCACAAAGAACTTCATGGAAGTAAACAGAATAAAAAAGAAACTTTACAAACACCTTCATCTTTCAGTGCAAGTAAACTATTGCAAAACTTAGCTCAATGTGGGATGCAGTCTTCCATGTCAGTGGATAACCAAAGACAAGCAAGCAAACAAGTGATGACTCTTAACACTGAGAAACCAGTAGGATTGATAGATGGACTAAATACTTCCCTGCTTCATAACACATCATGTACACTTGAAAAAAACAGAATGCTCACTAATCAGTTTCTCCCAGGAGAACAAAAACTGCCCAGTTCAGAAATCCAAAATCTGCTAGAACGACGCACCGTGCTCCAGTTACTTCTGGGAACCGCCAACAAAAATATGAATGAAACAAAGGAAAAAATATTTTTAAAAGAAGAGAGTTTACAAGATCCAACAGAAAAAGTTTTGAATGAACAAATACTAACTGTAAAAATAAAAGCTGAGCCTTCTGAGGAAGAATCCAGTGCCCTTCAGAATTCAAATGCTCAACAAATAACTGAAAATGTTAATAAGAAATTTCCGGAAATGGCTCATTCTTTAGAGAGAAATATAGCTATTTCTCCAGCATCAGAAGAATTTCAGTCCCAGTCTCTTACATCTCAAGACTTTTCCTTTTCGAAGAATGGACTTCTAAGTCGATTGCTGAGACAGAGTCAAGATGGCTGCTCTGCAGATATCCTGGACAGGACAAACCATGAACAGAGTTTTGTGGAATCAAAAAATCACAGTATGCTCCCCAAAAAGAGAAAATTGCATTCTGATTCTTTAGAAGGTCCTTTAAAAATACTAAAAAGTAATAAATGTAGAATATCTGATGTCACAAACAATCACAAGTCTACTACAGATTCTTTGTATGGCAGCTGTCTTAACCAAAAAGAATCTAAATTCATCAAAACTGATTTTGAAATAAAATATTCTTCAGGTTATGGGTCAAATAATGAAAGTGAAAACAGAAGTTGGTCTAGAGAAAGTAAAGGATTTAATGTGCTAAAACAACTGCTTCTATCAGAAAATTGTGAAAAAGATATGTCTCAGCATAGAAATAATTTATTAGTAACAGATGGCAAAAAGAAAGGAAGCAAACATAACCTAACAAATAATGACAAGGCTGAATTCAATGTTTCTCCTGTGCATACTCTCATAGGGAACCCCGGACAACCAAGCAATTGCTTGGACTACCAGACATTTCAATATTCAGTTGCTATGAAGAGTCCTGCCAGCTCTCCCTTCACTGAACATTTGGGAGGCACAGTATCATCAAAGCCAGAATGTGACCAGTTTAGCATTTGTCATATACCTAATGAAAGGGGACCTCTAAAATGGGTCATCACTGATTCTGACAAAAATGACCTTGAGAGAGACTCCCCAAGACTGACCCAAACTAATCCAATATTATATTACATGTTACAAAAGGGGGGAAACCCTATTAATATTCAGGAAACCCATAGCAAAGATGCTTGGAGAGATAAATCATTTATAGAAAATTCATCTGTCACAATGAAGAAAGAGTTGTCTCCTGTCAGAGAATGTAAAACATTTCCTAATAGAAGAAATGCATACAGCAGCCATTCAAATAATAGGGTGTCCATTCAACACAACAGAGAAGTATATGGACTCTTAGAAAAGGTATTAACAATAAAAAAAGAACCTGAATAGGTTAAAATCTTACAAAGAGTTTACAATCAAGTTTGAATATTTTATTTGAATAAAATAATGTAAATCTAGCATGATTTGAGAAGAGCATGGTATAGCTATGGTTTTATTTGATGAGGTTTTTTTGCTGATATTTAAGATGCATACAGCTTTTGTTCTTTATTTTTGCTTTACTGGAAATTTATCACAATACATGTCATCACGACTTGTTAATTATATAAATGTCCATGAGTAATTTGCAGCTGGATTGTACTCAGTGAGTAACTGCTATTACTGTCCTTGCACATAACTATGTGCTTATGTAAACCCATAATATTTTCCTTACATGTTTCAAAACCATGAAAGTGATAAATCACAGACACTTCAAAAAGCTGTATGTGATTTGGAGGATCACATGTACCTGGAGGAGTGTAGGAAAACTATAGAGACAAAAGCAACTGTAGTAAGATATGTAAAACAGGAACATTTGGAGATACTGTTGTTACGCATGTAATGCAGTATTATTTAAATATAAGGTAGAAGGGCATCTTCAACATATATTTTCTCTTCTCTCACAACTGGGCTACTACCATCTTGTATTGTCTGCTCATTTATAAAATGTGAAGAATATTTTTATATATATAAATGGATCATCATCCAGGCCAAGTCATTTATTTCTTGTTTTTGTAATACTTATCAGTGTTAACTAGAGAATTGTACACAATGAAATTTCTAGTGCTTCCAAATGGCTTGTAATTTGTGTTTGCATAATTGGACAGAACCACAAGAAATACTGTCTTTTCTTTAGTTACCTTTTCTAGATACTCAGCTGAAATAAATTAAAATCTAGGTTGTGACTTTAAAAAAATAATGAAGCTGAATCATAAATTACTGGCAGTAAAATATAAATCTTTCACTACTTTTAATTGTTTATTTATTTACATTTATTCAAATTTTCCAGGGAAATTAACATATTAATAAAGCTGAAAGATTCCAGACTCATGCTTAAAAAAAGAAAAAAAATTGTGATAGTCAATCTATCATTGTGGTCTTTTTTTCATGAATTCTATAAAAGATTTATATAGCTAAGATGAAAGATGTATAAATTACCAAATGATCTAAACCAGTTCATGATCATTTCTAAACTTTTTCTATCCTAGCAGTAAGAAAGGAATTGTAAATTGGAAGAACTTAATGATCTAAATATTTAAATGCCTTAAAATAAATAAACTCTAAATTTGAATGTAGAATTGGAAGATATTGTAAAGTAAATAAACTAAGCATCTACTAGTGTGAAAGATGTTATTTTATTGATTCATGAAATTCCAGATACCTAGAGGGGAAAGTGGCAAGAAACATCATTAATAAATGTATTATCCTCAAAATTGCTGGTTTAATTTATTCCTCTAGGCATGAAATACATGTTAAACATATTACAATGCTAAATAAAAATAACTTTTAAATTTAGATTAGTTCCAATAAAATGGTGGATTGTTTAAAATTCTATATGATTTTGAAATATCAAGACTGGTACTTTTATATATAATTTTTGCATATAAATTTTATTATGATTAAATCCAGATCAATTCAAGTCTTCCACAGGTTTGGGTATAATTGCATTTGACAAAAAGCCAAGTCTAGTGCAGGTCAGCTCAGCAAGTTCAGCTATGTTGAAAATATGTGTGTAATAATTATTATTGGCAGACTAAACTTTTATATAAAAAGGTACGTATCATTGGATATATAACATTTTAACTGGAAAAAAAACAACCCTGAAAGGTTATGCTGAGAGTAAATGAGAAGGCTACTCTAATTGAAAATCCAGAAATTTATTTCCACAATAATCAGAATACCATCAAATAATTACGAATAAAATGTAAATAGCATAACATCATTCAATTGTTTCCCAGAAACTGCCATTATTCCTTGAGAAGTTAGCATAATATCCAGGTGCTATCAGTAACTTTATTTTCATAATTTCACCTAACCCTCATTACAGCTATTACATGACCCATAGCAGTAGCAGCAAATTATAAGTCTTGCTTCAATTCCTAAGTGTAATATTGAAGTTCAAGTCCTATGCTCATTATAGGTGGGGGAAAAACCCCAATCAAATTAAATTGTTTATTGTGTGTGTAAAACATGGACAATGTGTTTTGTTATTAAATGGAACAAATACATTGTGCCTTGGAAGTTCTGCTGAATTATTACAGGTGGTTGTGATTCAGCAGAACTGAAACCCAGGATATTTTGGTTGTTGTAGATTTCATCAAAACTGAAGACTGGAAGTCTCTTACAAGAGGAATAATACATTTCTCCTTTATCTTCTACATGCCCTGTACAGCAGGTCATTTACCAATCTTCCCTATAGCATCTTTTCTCTAGTTCTCATTATGCTATGCTTGAAGGCAAGTACATCAGTAGCAGTTAAAGAGAGCTAGTGAAAGGATGATCTGGGAAGATTCAGAGGGTGGGCATACTAAATGAATAGGCAGAGTTGAACTCAAGGATATCGATCTATGGAGATGCTCAGTCATGTTTGTTCCAAAGGTGCTTTTTCAAAAGGCAACTGGACTTAATGTTTTTCTTGATGTTTTGTTGAAGACTAAAGAAATTTCTTGGATGAGAAGCAAAACTTCAAGAAAAAACAAAGTCCACTTGCCTTTTGAAAAGGCAAACCCAATATCTTTGGGTCAAAGATATTGGCAACAGCTGTGCCCCTGCCTACCTACTCTGTATTCCCAAGCTGTTCCTTTATATTTTCTAGCTATTCTCAATTTAATGTCTTTTGCTTTTGCCCATTGGCTCTTCTCTCCCACTTTCAACAATACATACTTTGGCCTAGGTGAAACATAACCAAAAATGAATTTTCTATGCATGGAATTGTTCATGTATAGAACGATTTAGAAGTTTCAATAGACATGAATTAATGCACGATTATAGTGCAATCTTATAATGTATTCTCAAATATAACTTCTTTTGAATTCAGAAGATTTTATTCAAATACAGTTGGGAAGCAGTTTTTTATGTGTTACTTTGCCTTACAGCATTTAGAATCAGCCATTTTAATATAGAATGTCAATTTTCAACTATTAAGTTATATTTGAGATCATGTTTAATGGGCTTGACTGGTTTATTGGGTCTCAAACAAATAGGCATGACAATCTGGCTAAAACCTTTTTTGCATTGTTTTTAATAATACTTTAGTTGCTTTGCACTTCTTGCCACTTCAGCACCTCACACACATGTATTATTTTGATAATGATCATTAGTTAGCATTGCATTATTAGTATTTTATATTAGACATTTCTAAATATTTCTAAAATTAGAAATATTTAAACTGCAAACCTCAAAATACCACATTTAATGTCTCAACTCAACTCAACACCAGACTTATGGTTATGGGGGATTTCAACCTGCCGACCGTCGGTGAAATGTCTGAGGCGGCTCGGGAGTTCATGGCTTCCATGATGGCCATGGACCTGACCCAGTTAGTTCATGGCCCTACACACATAGAGGGACACACTCTGGACTTGATTTTCATCTCTGGCCAGTGGCTGAATGGTTTAGATATGGGGGATGTAGTGATTAAACCCTTGTCATGGTCTGACCATTCTCTCCTTCAACTTGACCTTCAAACCGCTACACCCCACTGCAGGGAGGCAGAACCGACGAGGTGGTTCTGCCCCAGGCGCCTGATGGATCCTGGTAGGTTCCAGACGGAGCTTGGGCCATTCCCTGAGGCTCTGGCTCACGACCCGTCTGAAGACCTGGTGGCCGCCTGGGATAGAGTGGCCGCTGGAGCTTTGGACCATGTCGTGCCTTTGCAGCCTCTGACCTGCCGCCGATCTCACTTAGCTCCCTGGTTCTCTGAGGAGCTGAGGGAGATGAAGAGCCGGAAAAGACGCCTAGAGAGCAGTTGGAGGGCTAGCCTTTCCTAATCCGACCGAACACTGGTAAGGTCTCATATTAAGACCTACCTAGTGGCGATAAAAACGGCAAAGTATCTGCCTGACAAAGTCGTTCAAATTCGGGAAGGCGTGGACTCTGGGTAGATAAAGGCGGGGTGATGGAGACAGGTCTTGAGAGTGTTATCTGGGAGGAGTTTGACCTAGTGCCCCTGAAGACATGGACAGGATTCTGGGTAAACTTAGCGCGGCCACATGTTTATTGGACCTGTGTCCCTCCTGGCTGGTGCTGGCTTCCCGGGAGGTTACACGAGGCTGGCTCCAAGGGGTTGTTAACGCTTCTTTGAGAGAGGGCTACTTTCCCACTTCCTTGAAAGAGGCGGTGGTGAGGCCTCTCCTCAAGAAGCCCTCCTTGGACCTGGCTGTTTTAGCAAATTATCATCCAGTCTCCAACCTTCACTTTGTGGCGAAGGTTGTTGAGAGTGTGGTGGTGCGAATTCCCCCAGTACCTGGATGAAGCAGTCTATCTCGATCCGTTCCAGTCGGGCTCAGGCCTAGGCACAGCACGGAAACGGCATTGGTCGCATTGGTTGATGATCTCTGGAGGGCTTGGGACAAGGGCTGTTCCTCTGTCCTGGTCCTGTTAGATCTCTCAGCGGCTTTTGATACCATCGACCATGGTATCATGCTGCACCGGTTGGAGGGGTTAGGTGTGGGGGTCACTGTGTTGTGGTGGTTCTCCTTCCTCTCTGACCGGTCGCAGTTTGTGTTGATGGGGAGCCAGAGGTCGACCCCGAGGTTCCATGTATGTGGGGTGCCGCAGGGGTTGGTTCTCTCGCCCCTTCTGTTCAACATTTATGTGAAGCTGCTGGGTAAGATCATCCGTGGTTTCGGGGTGAAGTACCATCAGTATGCTGATGACACTCAGCTGTACATCTCTACCCTGGACCACCCCAATGATGCTCTTGATGTGATGTCCTGGTGGCCGTACGGATCTGGATGGGGAGAAACAGGCTCAACCCATCCAAGACCAAGTGGCTGTGGCTTCCGGCATCCCAATATAGTCAGTTGGTGCCATCTCTGACTATTGGGGGCGAGTCGCTGGCCCCCACAGAGAGGGCTCGCAACTTGGGTGTCCTCCTGGATGCACGGCTGTCTTTAGAAGAACATGTGATGGCCGTGGCCAGGGGGGCTTTTTATCAGGTTCGCCTGATTCGCCAGTTGCATCCCTTTCTGGATCGGGACTCCTTACGCACGGTCACTCATGCCCTCGTCATTTCCCGCCTGGACTACTGCAATGCTTTCTACATGGGGCTCCCCTTGAGGAGCACCCGGAGGCTCCAGCTGGTCCAGAATGTGGCCGCGCAAGTGATTATGGGAGCTCCCATGTCATGGCGCTCCCATGTAAAACCTCCCCTGCGTGAACTGCATTGGCTTCCGGTGATCCTCCGGGTGCGATTCAAGGTGTTGGTGACCACCTTTAGAGCGCTCCATGGCTTAGGGCCAGGATATTTACAGGACCGCCTTCTGCCACCGAGAGCCTCCCACCGGCCAGTACGCTCCCACAGAGAGGGGCTCCTCCGGGTGCTGTCAGCCAAGCAATGCCGACTGGCGGCCCCCAGGGGGAGAGCTTTCTCTGTGGGAGCACCTGCCCTCTGGAACACACTCCCCCCGGAGATACGGATGATTCCAGACTTACGTACTTTCCGTCGGGCCCTCAAAACCTTTTTATTTCATCAAGTCAGTCTGGCCTAATCTCTCCAATTGTGTATTTTAATTTGGATTTTTAATGGGGGATTTTAACTGTCGGGCCAAATTGTTTAATTCATTTTTAAATTGTTTTTATATTTTGTATTTGATGTTTTTTACTTCTGGCTGTTCACCGCCCTGAGTCCTTCAGGAGAAGGACGGTATATAAATTTAAATATTAAATTAAATTAAATTAAATTAAATTTACTTCCTTGACAGAGCAAAACTTAGAATTGCATCAAAATTAAATTATGTAGATCACATGCCTGAACTTGTTTTGTGTAATGCAGTTAAGTATTTAGATGCTAAGTGAAGAGAAAGGTTTGATTTGAAGAAAAAGCACATATTCCTACAAGTGCTTTACTTTCAGCCCTGACCTCAGGGCTGAGAGCTAAAAAACAAAAAGCAGTAAATTGACTTTAAAAGTTATTTTAGGAATTAGGGTTTATCCACTCCTGTTTCTTTATTTTTATTTCTTTTTTGGATCCTATCTGGATCTCTAATCCTCCGTAAATTCAGTTACAAAAGCATAAAATATATACAAAAGCATAAAATACAAAAGTAATAAGTAATATTTATCTCATTCTTCCATCATATAAAAGCAAACAGAAATTGAGATATCCCCAACATTTTTTATTCTATTTTACTAGGAAAAATGTTTTATTTTCCACACTTGGCTGTGACACCATGAATATAATAGGGCTTACTTCCAAGTAACTATTCATAATCTTGGTTTGCACAACTGAATCACATACATGCTTACCTGCAAATAAGTACTGCTCAGATTTTGCACAAGTGCAGCACCTCCATTTATTCACTAAATAGGCAAATCTTTTTTCAGGTTTTCCAAGTGAATCTGAAAAGAGATGTACTTCTTTAAGAAATCTGAGTTTCAATGCAATACCACCTTTTTTTCAGGGCCAGGCTGATCTAATGAATAGCAGAAATCTACTGTAATTTCTCAAGATCAGAAATACTTGATTTTTGAGGTGTGCTCAACCACCTTTATGTTTTTCTATAACAAGAAATAAGTGTTTAATTTTTTGTTGATATTTCATTTCCCCCTGGACTGTCACTAATGAGAGCAAAATATTACCAGTTAATTCTCTGCTGCATCTTAGTTGAGTAAACTGGCAAGTTATATTTTATATCTATATCTATATATATGTATACATATGTAAATATGTAGACTTCTTAACATGTTTAATTTTTTTTCTAAAAACTGTGATGTAAATAGTGTTTTCTTTAAAATACATATTTTGTATTATATCAAATGGAAAGAAATTAACATTTTGATCATTTTGTTCTGTATATTCCATGTATTAATAAATGTAAATATTATTGCATAGGTTTAACATTTTGCATGTATGTATACAGTGCAAGTCTGGAGGAATGTATAGAAATGTTTTATTTAAAATTGTAATTATTGCTGCATGATAAATGCATGGGGGACCCTGTGCATCTCTGCAATGGCAAAAATTGTTAAAACCAGATTATCCAACATCACTGTATTCTGTTTCTGAACATGACTTCTGCTATGGTATTTCAGCTTTGTAAAAGAATGTGCTTCAAAGGAAAGAGCCTGGGGAAAAAGAACTACCTTCTTTAAAACAAAAATATCCTCTCTTGCCCCCAATCACAAATATTGTTTATGTTTTTAATTCCATTTAAAGCCACTGAAATTCTATTGCAGTATTTTCAGATAATGTAACCTTGTTTTGCATTGACATAGATACAAATTATGGAATTTATACAGCCTTTTTTGTTGTGAAGTTTTCACTGATTAAAAAAAATAAAAATTCTCATTTTATTAAGACATGACTTATTCATGTAATGTCGCAAAACTGTACATATGGCAGTGTGAAATTTTTTAAATTCTCAGTGTTTACTTCCTGCAGAAAATTTGAATAAATGAAAAAATGCATTGAATTTGTAGTCCTAATCTATTGAGTGCACTGTTTTATTTGCAACCAAACAGTAATTCTTAATTTACCATAATCTCCCCTCTTGTACACTAATATTTCATGCATTAATCCCATATAGAGGAAAACATACAATCCCTTGTAATATTTGCTGAATTAGAGCAGACAAGTAATTCTTCAATTTACTTTGCATCACATGGAGATTATCAAGTATATTTGTTCACTAAGATTCAGTTTACTGTAACAGTATTGGTCCCAGGAAACTGAATTAGTATTATAATACTTAGGGGCTAATAAACACCAAGCTTTCTAATTCATACCCTGTTGAAACAATGTGTACCTGGCACATTGTTCCTATTTATTTTATCTCTGTATTTCTGTCCATATTTATTTTGGATTGCCACTCTGTCCTTTTGTCAACTGTTTTATCTAGGTCCATTTGAACATTCCCTTATTTTAATAGTCATCCAGGCCTTGTTTTCTAGAATCTGCTTTGGAGTTTTCCACTTTAGTTTTCCTAATTTGTTTTCTGCAGATATTAGATACTTGCTGGTAAAGCTCCTAATCCTTGCAAATTACCTCCACCATCTATTTCACATATATTTATATATTTAATACAAAACTCAGTCCCAAACTCCCTATACATTCACAATAATTTCCAAAAAATATATTTTTCTTTTTTTTTTCTTTTTTTTAATGGTATATAATTGTACTTTAAGTATCTTTATTTTAAGTAGTTTCTAACTCTTCTAATTTCACTTAGATCTGTTTATTTTGTATATGGGATCCTGGATCGTAGCTCTCTAAAAGTTTGGAAATTAACTCTTCTAAAATCCAGGGTGTGCGATGCTTTGATGCTCTCTCTGCACTGCACATTTATCTAAGGACACAAATCATTGAGGTATATAACTTCAGCTGTTCCTTAAAAAGAGAAAAAATGTTCATTACTGGGGGCTTTCACATACTCTGATTTTCTCTCCCCCAGTCCCATTCTTACTACTGAGCATCAAGCTATTTCATGGATAGCTTTCTGTGACATAGTTACCTCCTGTTCAGATTATTGCAACTTGATCTACATGGGGCTGGCCTTGAAGACCAAGTGGAATCTGTAGCTGGATCAGAATAGACTGGAATTTACGGTTTTGTCTGTCCGTAGTTCACCCTAGCAATAACGCTGAATAAACTGCACTGGCTCTTAGTTAATTTTGGGTATAATTCAGGGAGCTGGTTATCATCTTTAAAGCCCTACATGGCACAGGGTCAGTTTACTTGCAGGACCATGACATCTTGAGATTATCTCCGTCACTCTTAGTTTACATTAGGTTGGCACATTCCAGGTTTCCATGCTTAAAGGTTGCCACCTGATAGGACCTTGGACATGCACCTTTTCAGTGGCCACTCCAGCACTTTGGAACAGCCTCCTGCCTAAGATTAGAAGGATCCCTTGCCAAATTTTACTTATTGTTCTGTCTCGAATTCTTGATGATAATTCAGCCAAAAACTGAATGCCAAAATCACTAAATGTTTCTTTGTAATTTAGTTCTTTGTAATTTTTTTTTATTCTGCCTTGCTACCTTTTCCTTTGTATAGGAAATAATGATATTCCCATTATCAGGCCTTAAATGTGCCCTCACATGCATTAAGCAAGTAATACAACTGGTTGAATTTGCTTATGCTGCCATTGGGACCTTTGTGAACCTCATTTTGCTAAGTGGGCAAATTTGCTACCGATGCTAGCTGGTCAACACAGTATTGCTAGTGTTGTTACTGATGCTGCTGCTAAAAAATTACTGTACTCCAAACTTTCAACTCTGCCAGCGCTCTGGCTTAACTATTCGGCTTTAATCTTCTCTTTTCTGGTTCTTTCTTCCTATCTCAGATCAGATCAGATCAGTTCTCTTTCTCTTCTAACTCTTTTTACTGTGTTTAGGTTTTCCTATGACCTCTGTCTCTGTAATATATGAGCTTACTATCTCATAGCTGTACGTCACCATCATGTTATTTCTGAAAACACCTATTTTCCTTCTTGAAAACGCAAGTTTAAGAATTCTTTCTTATGAAAATAATACCGTGTTTCCCCAGAAATAAGACCCTGTCTTATATTTTTTTTGAACCCTGAAATAAGCGCTTGGCCTTATTGCCATGCGCTCAAAAGCCTGATTGGACATATTATCAGGGGATGTCTTATTTTCGGGGAAACGGGGTATTATTAATTGTAGTGTTTACTTTAAATTCATTCTTTCTGTTAAGCAAAATTAGCAGCAAACCAACAATAATTCAATCTGTTGCAAGCTAATTCATAAATCACTATGGGAGACGTGCAAGTATATAGGAAACTAAATATGTGAACAGAAATGTTTTCTACCATTCAAAAACCACAATTTATTGCACTTTACTATAAGCAATATAAGCAAAGGCAAACTTCTATGCACCCTTCCTCTATAATCTGTAATACCTGTTTTACTAATATACATATGAAACTTATCTTTTATATATCAACGTATTATAATAATGTAATATCATTTCTTACTGGCATAGAACTGGTATTTAGTTGCTGTCCCATAATTCACATAAATTGAAAGATTTAAATGTATTTTTAAAATCCTATAAACTAGTTTTTTTTTTTAAAAAAAAAAGTTTTTTCTGGGATGAAATATGCAATAGTCTTGTTTATGCATAATTAGAAAATCAACACTTTCCCATCATAAGAATTAAGCTCTCGTGAAAAATCCAATTTGATTTTTAAAATATCTTTATATTGAATACACAGAATAAAACACAGACCAATTGCAAAATTGGTCTCTACAGGGCAAATTTAACCTATCAAATTCAGTCTAATTTTATTAATCAAAATAGATATATTTACTGTTGCCTATTAGAAGCAGCTCTCTGCAGACATTGCCTGCTAAAACCATATTTTCTATATTTTGTATTTTACTGAGGCAAAATTGTTTTTCAAGAGGAAACAAGACTCATCTTTTGAATTATGCATTACTGGAGAAAAGAAACCTCATTTGCAAGAGACTTTAAGATCAAATCAAGGCATTCAATTACACAAACCTCAAATACATACTATACAACTTCAGCCGTTAATCTTCCCTGATACTATAAAAAACCCTGCACAATCTTTCATATCAAATTTCCAGCGAATATTTACATTTATGTGAAAAGTAGTCAATGTAAAAATATAATTTCATCCTGATGACTTTTTCTAGGTTAACTGTGACCTTAGTCAGTTTCATTATATGCCAGTGACATAAAGCTAGGTGGCAGTTGACACACTAAACTACTCTAAGCAGGTCACCATTTACTCCAATGTCAATCATCTGCCTAGAGTCACCAAGTAAAACTAGGCCATTAGCTTCTTTCCAAAAATATCAGGCTTGTTTTTTTTCTTCATCGTCTTCTTATAGTACTTTGATTCGGCTATCACTATAATAGTAACATTGACTGTATATCATCAGCTGTAACCATAAAGTATATGAGAACAGTTTGAGAAGGAAAAAAATGTACGAAGCCAGTAATTTGTAGGTGATCTTTCTGGCCCACTTGTTGACAATGTTGCTGAAAACATTAGCAATTGCTTATTAATATTGTTTTTCTTTGTTTCCAGAAATATCACTTCAAATTTCATAATATAAATCCTGAGATTAAGTGAATCAATACTGAAATATCTTTGTCACAGGTTCTTTTAAACAATACCCAATTTAGTGGGCCCAAGATACAAAAGAGCTAATAGCAGAAGTCCCTAGACAACATATACAAGCAATCACATACTATTACTCACTCTTTCTCACAACCACCACTCCTATTAGTGCTCCTTGTGAATAGTACTACTTCTTATGAATACTGCTAGAGAAAAACATCTCTTGCTTTAGGTTGCTTGCCTACTATGCTTCACCACACTTTCAGGTTAAAATGACATAATCTTATAGTCAATTTTGCTGTGCTGACACAGAGAAGAGGGATTAAAAAGACAATCCAAAAGCAGCACAGGTGCTGGCAATTTTCTGGGTAGCCTGCTGTCTCACACCCATGTACCAAATATATATTTTAATATCAATCAAAACATGCCATCTTGTTGTCAGGGTCATAGATTGTCTTACAGCAACAATAAAAGCACATTAAAATCTATCAATAAACCAACATAAATATATGGATTAATAGAACAGATATTTATATTTCCTATTTCTTAACCACTCATCTCCCTCAGAGAGAGGCTCTGGGTGGTGTACAATATAATCAATTAAATTAACATCAAAACTCGAATTATTTAAGATTAAAAAGTTTTAAAATCATAAAAATAACATAAAATTTCAATAGGTAAAACATTCCAAGATGAGGAGTTAGCAGTTGTTGATAATGGAGGTTTCTCATGCAGTTGGCCAGCCCCAAGCAAGGGCATTTTGACTCCTTTACAGAAGGCCAAGAGATTGGGGCTTCCTCACTTCTGATGGCAAGATGTTCCACAATGTTGGTGCAGTGGCAGAGAAGGCCCTCTTTCTAGACTTTGCCTGTCAAAATTATTTGACTGACAGGCTCTGCATCATATCTTTCCAACCTGAACCACTGGGACAGGCTGAGTGGTGGGGCAAAGCTGGTTCTATAGGTAACCTGACTCTATGTCACATAGGGCTTTATAGATGATGATCAACACCTTGAATTGGACCCAGAAGCAAACTGGCGTCCAGTGCAGTTCAAGACATATAATAAAAGTGTTATATGTGCCCTTTTTTGGACACCCAGTTTGCATTCTGTATCTCTGATGCTTCCAGATACTTTTTGAGGGTGGCCCCATGTAAAGCCTGCTGCAATAGTCCAGGGGTGTCAAATGTGCGACCCATGGGCCAAATGCATCACGTGCTGGCCAAACCCACTCCCGGTTTAGCAAAGAGGGGGGAAGTCATGATATGTGATGACAACATGACACTGAGAGTTTGAGACCCTGCAATAGTCCAATTGGGAGATGATCAGCCATGAGTGACTGAACAGAGGGCCTCCATGTCCAGGAAAAGGCATAACTGGCCCCCAACATGGAGTTGGGCAAAGGCCCTTCTGGTCACAGCTGCCACTGCTCTTCAAGTAGACTTTTAGTAGTCTACCCAAGCTAGACCTGGTCTGTAAGTTGGGAGTCCTTTTGGATACTTACATTCCAGGTCTACATACCAGGTCTATCTGGAGTAGTGCAACCCCATTCAGGAACAAAAATGATAAACTCCTGGATACAGAGGGGCCACCCACAGCCACTCCATCTTACCAGGGTTCAGTTGAAGTCTGTTATTCCCCATCCAGACCCCCACAGACTCTAAGTGACATGAAAGGAGATCCACTGCAATACCCACTTCACCTGGAATAGAGATATATAGCTGGGTATCATCAGCATATTGTTGATATCTGGTCCCATGATGACATATGATCTGACCCAGTGTTTCATCTAGTTGAGTAAAGATAGTATTGAGCCCTGTGGTACCCCACATAGAAGGGGCTCTCACTCCCTATTAATACCAACATGAACTGTGGCCTCGGACGAAGGAGGTGAATCAGCACAAAACTATGCCACCCATTCCCAATTCCTTAGGCCACTTCAAAAGTATACCATGGTTGATGGTATCAAAATCAGCTGAAAGATCAAGAAGAGCAAGGATAGTTGCACCACCTCTATCTCACTCCTACCAGAGATACCAGAGATAATATACAAGACAAGATGTAATGCTTTTTAACATCTATAAGAAAACTGTGGGAGAGGTCATTTGTCAATTTGTTGCCAAAGTGAACAAAGTTTCTTAAATCGGCTTAAAATCATTTAAGTTGCTTGGAATGAAGACAAGCAACATAAATGGTAAGTGCAGATCAGGGGTGAAATGCTACCGATTCGCTCCAGTTTGGGCAAACTGGTAGTGATAGAAAAAAAAAAAAAGCTACTGGTAGCTACCTGTTCGAGTGAACTGGTAGTTAAAAAATAGCTACTGGTTCCTCCGAACCAGTATTTCTGACGATCAGCTGTGCTGCACGGCTTAGCTTTGCTAGAAAGCAGGATTTCCTGCTTTCTAGCGAAGCTAAATCGCGTGCCACAGCTGATCCCCCCTTCACTTCTACTTACTTTCCCAAGCCTCCTTTTGGCACATACTGCTCTGATTCTGTATCCAATTCCTATTAATTTCTCAGAGTGTTCCACAAAGATTCTATCCAAGTCTGGTTTTCTACCATCATCATATTAGGTATCTTCTGTTACTTTATTTCTTTCAATTTCTCAGTAAACCTAAGAGCTATCTGAGATCTATTACTTGGATCTCTCTATATTCTGCATATAACACCATTCTAAAGGGCCAGATTTCCAGGCAGAGGTCCATGGGGGGAAAGAATGGGATTTTTTTTTTGAGAAACAAAATTAAAAGGGACAAATATTAAGAGGAAGGTATGAAACATCAAGAGTGTCCTTGAGTATCTCAAGGAAAATATGACTACAATTTATATTTTGAACTAGAAAGTGTTGCCTAAACCAACAATGTTTAAGAAGAATACTATTTTTCCCATTCATATGGAGAACATATACATTCTAGGAATATAGATTTTATGTTTTCCAAAATCAAAACAAAACTCAAGTCTTGACAACTAGAGAGGCAATCCCAAATTATAAGTGTTTGAGAGTATGTGTAGAACCAGAGTAGGCATAAATAGAGATGGTAATCTCTAATTAGAGATTTAAAAAGACCAACAGGATTGTTTCTGAGAAATGAAGCAATTTCCTTGACCAGATTATGCAAGCATAATAGATGTGGTTCAAGGTCTTTGTATACAGTTTCTGTGTGTGAGAGTGTGAGTGAATGAGTAAATGAGTAAGTGAGTGAATGTTTAGCATTATTAGTTTTTACAGGACTAGTCACCTGTTTGGTTGGTATCTTCAACAAGTGATTGAAGCTGTCCAAGCTGACATTACAAACCATCTGTTAAGCAGGTGAGAAATCTTCATGTGCACAGTCCATTATGAAGATCTCAGCTATACAGTAGTATATTTGGCAATCCAATATCTCCCTCTTTCAGCTCCTTCCATTTCCCAATAAGCAATTAAGAAAAGAACTGCTAATAAAAGATAGATGGTAAAGATAGCCAGAGAATTTTGAAAGCCAAGAAGAAAATAGCTCCCCATGTCTTTAAAGAATGAAACTAAATGCTATATAGACAAATACAATTTCATCTTATGGGCTTTGTGAAAGCCATAAAAACTGCATCAGCAATTTGTAGTGTTTAGAGAGCCAACAATTTTTTTAAAATATGCTTGACACAGATGATATAGTGCTTAAAGGCCAAGAGAGAGACTTATATTTACTGAAAAAGACTTATATGTAGTGAAAGGCCTAAAATGTAAGTCAAGTGATATTTTCTTGTCATCTCTGTTAGTGGCAGGGATGAATCTGAAATTCCCAAACCATAAAATGTCAAATTATATCAAATAATAATAAAAGGAACAAAAAAGTCTGCAGCAATATTAGCTACATTGTTAAAAACCTAACTGAATACATTAATAATCTTCCATATGAAATCACATTTGTATATATTCAAATAAGGAGGTTGAATCTCTAACCCATATTCTATTAAAATGTCCATTCTATTGGCAGTGGCAATTAAAAAATATAACCCCAGTTATTACAAAGTTTAATTTCTTTCATGTTGTGGAGATCACTGCTTTATTTTTAAGTGACCAAATTTTAAACATATTAAGAGCAGAAGCAAAATTTTATTCTTTAGCGTTAGTCCATAGGAATCAGTTAGAATTTTCCTCAAACATGGCTTATCTTGCTTCTTCCTTATGTTCCTCTTTATGTTCAACAACTCAGAGATGAGGGGCCTTTAAAAAAAGGATGAAGTCTAAAACATATGAATTTGTGTTCTAGCAACTATTTTTATCTACCTGTGCTAGACTGCATATGCCCCTCCCAAAAAATACAGTTATCATGACTGAAATGAAAGCATAAAATATGTAAAATCCACAACACGGAAAAAAGGGTACTCCTGGGTCTGTTTCCTACAGGAAATTCATGAGAAATATGAGAATCATCATATAGATTAACCTTTCCTAGCTTGATCTAGAAAGCTTCTGAATTACAATTATCTCTATTAACTTGATCTGCCTGCTCTCTATTTCCTTCAGGTTTGGAGAATTGGCATAAGAGTGTCAAAATCAGCAGGAAAGAAAACACAGCATTGAGATCCATAACACCTGGATCCATGATTTACAATGGTTGATCTAGCAACTGTACTGTTCAGAGTTACAATGACACTGAAAAATTGACTTACAACTGTTTCTTGCACTGATGACTGTTCTAACATCCCCCAGGGTTACATGGTCAAAATTCACTTAGCAACCAGGATGTATTTACGATGGTTGCAGTGTCCCAGGGTCATGTGATTGCCACTTGTGATCTTTCCCGCCAGCTTTCAGCAAGCAAAATCAACGGGGGAAGCTGGATTCATGGCTAGACGGCGGACCCAGGCTATCCTTAAGCTAAATATGAAGGTAAAGGTGAATAATTCTGCTTCAATAACTAACAAACCTATTCTTAATGTTATTTTCTTAAGAAATGAAAATTTTCAAAAAATACAGATATTTATTCTGATCCTAACTTTTGAATAATTATCTATTTAGTAATTGTATTCATATCATTGCAGGTATTTATAAATGTCTGTCAATGAGTATGCTAGGATAACTATGCAGTCCAATAATTATTACTGCATGCAGAGTAAATCTAGAGAAAGGGTACCCATCATATATATTTTTTTCATACTCAATTGCTGTCCATATCCAGCAGAATAATACAGGAAATTTTTAACATCAGTTTTCTGTGTGTTTTCTGATGTTTACACATGTAAGACATTCAAACATGTCTTACCAAGTATTGGTGGATTTTAAAAGCTTCTCTACATTTTCTCACTGATTGAAGAAGGAGGGAAAAAAGTGGCTACAGGAAACTACAGACCAATCAACTTGACATCAATACCTGGGAAAATTCTGGAAAAGATAATCAAGGTGCTTTACTTTTATTACTGATAGATATTTTCCACAAAGATAGAATAGCCTGGAGGACAAGTTAACAGAACCTAAACATTTTGACCATTTTTAAAATGTCAATATTGATTTTATTTTTCTAAAAAGTATCACATATTTGGAAATGATAACTAGATGACTTGTGGCATAATTGTCAGTTCATTATGAATTATATTATGGGGATAATTTTCTTTTGTCTTATAAGAAAATAACGAGACATCAGGATAAATCTAAAATAAAAAGAAACATTTTCAATTGCTTTCTTGTCCAACAATTTTTTCCATCCTACTACTAGAAATGGGTGTGAATATATTTAAATCGGTACTGTAGAAAGTCTAAAATAATTTGTAAGCAAGGCATGTGGTGAACAAGTTGTTGGACTAAATTTCTTTCTGTTTACAACTTTACATGAATCTTTTCAGTTTTTTAGGCTTGGTCAATTACTATAGTAGGTTGAGAACTTTTCTAGTGATTTTCTTCCTCAGAGGTTAGAGAGAAAACAATCAAATATTATTCTTTGGATAGTGTAATCTTGAATTAAATAGGCTTACTTCTTACTAGACATGAAGAGATTTGCAGTCTAAGCCTATTATTTTGAACATATATACAAGACAGTAAGCATCACTAAATAAAACAAAGCTTGCTTCTGATGAAAAGTACATGGAATTGCTTTCATGAAAAGGTAAAGTATGCTTTAAGTGTAAATTTGTTACTCTTTGTGCACGGAATGAGCAATGTTCTGACTTTTGCATTTTCCAAATTTCTTATTTTTCATTACAGATTCTGTTTAAATATTTTTTTTTAAATAAACCAGAAAGGGTTTCATAATGTTTTGATTATGTTTGAATATTCATTCTAATGTTTGCGTTTTTGTTTTAGTGTAATATATGTTTCTGCAAGCTATTTTTTTCTGTAGGAAAATGTATGTAAAGTACATATTTGCTCATTTTTCCAAATAAACAAACATATTCATTTTCTTCATTTTAGGGCAAAATTTTATTAAAAAATTAGCATCAGAACAGATTGTTGGTTCAATATGTATTTGGCTAGTATAGATTTACATTAGTATATATTTACATTAGAGGAACAAATTTTTTCATCTCTCTCTAGTATTAGTCATATAATATGAATAGACCTGTATGTAGAACACGCAAACTATGATTTCATGATGAGACTCGCTTGTTTGGTCTGTGAAGAAAAAAATAAATAAAAAGGTTTCCTAGCTTCATTCAAAGAGATTTAGGCCACAACTGAGTATTTAGTAAAAGCAGTGTATCAGATTGTTTTGAAAGGATTTTTCATATATTCCTGTCACTGTCTTTTCAAGAATCACATGAAGAGTCCTTTATGTGTCCCCTTTTAATCTTTCATGTTTTCACAAGTATTCAGTGCTCAAATCCCCTTGCTGTTTTTTTGGGATAACTGTTTATGTTTTAATTTTCAGAATGCCCTGCAATAGGCAAAAGCTTTTAACACAGATGCCAAAAAAATAAAATAAAAAGTTAATCTAAAATAATCCCATACGTGCTCAATATACAAATAAAGCTTAAGTCCGTTCTGTTCTTTCTTTTCAGAAACAATTTTCTCCAACATGCTTTTATTTATTTTTTCAGTATTGTGCTAAACAGGTTTACTATTATTGCATGGACAAATATGCCTCGATAGGACACATGGCTCCCCTGTGAAGGTTGAGTTGATCTATTTCTTTATTACTTGTCACATGGAGCTTCATTTCTCCCTTACGTCATGTTCTGAACAATCCTTTCCCTTTTGAGCTAACATGCTCAATAATCCGCCTGTAAATGCACTAGCTTGTCCTTACAGAATGATCCCTGTTATCTTATCCTTAAGTATAAGTATATGTAATGCAAGATGCTTAGAATGTCTTTTCAGTCTTGTTACTGCTGGTTGATACTATTCGAGACTTAATGACTGAATACTTTCATATCCTATCAGCTGTAAGAAGAAGAGAGTTCAAGTTCTGAGCTCCAACTTAAGTGCAATCAGCCCTACTTTGGAGATATTGACTGCTTTGGAAAAAAGTGATTACTGGGAATATGTCCATTCTTTTTTTGTGTAAGCAGAATTACTCTGCTTATTTGTGCAGAATTTGTGCAAATTCTACATATATTGTTTGTGTATTAAAATTCAACTGAAAGGGTTGTGTTTGTCCTGAAGTAACTACTGAAAAGAACCAAAGAGCTATAAAGACTATGTAGTGCTGATATTGCAATGACAATTGTGTGGGAGATTTCCCCTCTTAATCATATTTTCCCTTTTAATCATATTTTACTTTTGGCAAGTATATCTGAAAAGGTTTGTTTCTATCATAAAACCAATAAAATGTTTTAAATCCTCTAACAGATTAATTTGCAGGTTATGTAAAATGATGGTTGTCTGAAGCATCTTCACGTTTCATTGGTTCTTGATATTGGAGCCAACAATACTGTAAATTAGTTAAGGAAATGTGAATGTTGCATCCAGAAGCTAATGTTAATGGCCAAACAAAGGTGAATACTAAATAATGTGAAATAAATTGAATTTGCATATTGTCATGAATGAGAGTTGCAGCAATTAAAACAAATATTCTCCTTTTTTTGCATGTCTTTAAAATCCATATTTGCCTTCTAAGGTAAGATCCAGAACAACCCAGTGGCGGGCAAGCTATAATTCCTATGATACTTAGTTTATATGTAGTTAGTGACCACTTTAAGTGGGGAATATCAGAATTGTTGCCAACAGATCTGAAGGTTGCTAGGTTAAAGAAGGTTATTGGTGGAAATAAGTCATTACTGAGTCAAGGATCCAGCTGATGAAAAGAAAAATATTTGCTCAGCGTATACACATGGCTGAGCAAAGACTTCATTGGCTAATGTTTTCCTGAAGGTGTGGAAGAGTCAGTACTGGAAATACTTGTTTTTCTCAAGCACATTCTTGAATGAATTAACATTTTTTAGTAAACACAGAGGCTGGCAGTAATATTTATGACCTGCTCAAACTCTATCATATTTGAAGAACTTGTGATTGTTGCTTAGTGCAGACTCACTGTTACTCTTGAAACTTCTGTGTTCATTGAGGTCAAAAGTGACATTTCAAGATCACATAACATTTTTGCTCAAAATAAGTTCAAAGGTGTTCGGTAAATTCATGATCTTAAGAAACTGCAGAATCTCCTGGTAAAGTCACCATCTTTATTTATAATGAAAATCAAGGGATCAGTTTGTTTTCTATCCTAGTAATGCAAATAGGGATGTACTTTAGTCTGAATTTCAAGTTGGGGCTGTATCAAATGCTCGTTAAGAAATAAAGACAGTGGCAAAAAGGCTTTAAACTGATTTATATGGCATGTTTTTAAAAGTCAGCAGAAGTTGTATTCTACATCTTCCTCTTAACTTTCTTATCATTTTGCTCTCCAGAAAAATGATATTACCATAGCTTTTGTCTGCACTGTATCTTCATGAAGTTTAAATAAAGAAAAGAAAGATACAGTATTGCTTCCTTGTCAGAGAGAGAGAAAAAAGGGGGAAAACAGAAACAAGAAGTCCACTGGATATAGAGATAAAAAGTAGAGAAAATGCCAGCTGTGGAAAAATAAGGAGGAAAGGGAGGAGAAAAAAATATATGAAATATGGACATGCTAAAGTATTATGAGGATTCCTATATTTTCTTGACAGGAACTTGTTATGTTTGGCACCCTCTCTGTTTGCTCTCCTTAATAATGTCTCGTTATACTTCCAAATAAAATAAATCCATCCTTATACAAGGATTTTTGCAGAATTGGGGAAAAAATGCAAGGTGGTTCTTGTGACAGTATGATCAAAGGCTCATGATTTTTGTACATGTGTTGATGTTGCATATGTTTGCAAAGGAGGGGGGAGGGTTTAATTATATTGCCATGACTATTATCTTGCCTTTTGTAACCACAGTTCCCTACCTCACTGCTCTTGTACTAATACTGAATTATCAACAAAGGCTACTGCAGTGTATAAACAAAGCATTTGCTAAACAATGTCTTTTCTTACTCCAGAGCTTTGTCAACCAGTTCTTTATGTTGTTCTAAGGCAGGGATGTCAAACTCGCATCTTCACGTTGTCATCACATGACATATAGTGACTTTTCCCCCCTTCTCTAAAATGGGGATGGGCATGGCCAGTGTGTGACGCATTCGGCCTGCAGGCTACGAGTTTGACACCCCTGTTCTAAGGTGTAACTTAACTAACACATGATGAGGTTTTTACAAAATGAAGCTTGTGGTAGGTTCTTTGGCAGACCCCAAATCTGTCTTATCCAACTATCTTTCTTAGGACATTCTTCTAGGGCAGGATGAACATGAAATGGATCTGTGCAGACTCCACTGAAATGGGAATTGCACAAGGAAAGATTATCTTAAGTATTTACATCAGAGTTCAAAGTATGATTTTTAAAAAGTAAGCAAGCGTCAAGGTGAATTTGTGCTGTAAGTCTAATTTTTAAATCAGAGTTGGCAGGAACAGTAAATTAATTAATCCCAAATTATAGTAGAGCTGCTAAGATGGTATGTATGACATTCATATTAATACCAAAGTGCAGCTAATGATTAATGTTACTATGATGAACACTGAAGAAATTAATAAAGATTAGACCAATTATTACAAAGTGTTACTCACTAGAGATAGTTCAGTGCAAAATATGATGTACATCATGAAGAAGGGTAATCACTTTCCCCTAAAACAATTATGTTAATAGAATGATAAAGATCTAATAGAAAACTGAAACACTTAGAAAAGGCTTCCAAGTAATTTTTTCTAAGTTTCCTAAGTTTCTTATATCTGACTTTCCTTACCTGTATGGTTTTTAGGATTGAATAGTCACAGTTCTAGAATTGAAGCTCTCTGTTAGCTAAAGGCTGTAATAAATATATATATACCATATACCAATTTCATAATATTTTTTTCTACAAATTGATAACTGATGTTATCAAATTTTTTTAACCCCAATCTAAAAATTGTTCCTGCATAAATAAAAGGATCTTTGGAACTGGTGAGATTTTCAGAGAACTTCAAAAACCACTGACACTTTTTTAAAACAATCATCCTTTTTTTATGTTTCCCATATCTGTAGTTTGATATTAACAATTGTATTTGTTCAAAATATGAATAGTAAATAAGACAATGTCATTAATAAGTACCGATTAGGGATTTTGTATGAGTAGATAGTTTTAATGACATTGGAAAGAGATAATTTTTCTCTTCTAGAATTCTAGCTAATTCTAAAAGAGCAGGTACTGTATACTTTGTAGCTTGATGGTAATCCAAAAATTTAATATTACCATTTAAGAAGAGGAAATTAAAAGCATCATTTACAAATAAAATAAGTGGATTCTTCATAAATAACATATACAATTTTACAGTGCAGGAACAAGGATATTATAGCATTTGAATAATATCCGCCTTATTCTGAGATAAGAAAAATGCTATTAAATACATCCATGTTACCTGGAAAATGATCCCATTTCTACAATGCCTAGCAGGCCTTTTAGACAGCAGCATCTACAGCAAACCAGGATGACACAAAATGATGACATATATGCAATGTCATTGTCACATAACTGCTTCTATTATGGTACACATGTCTTGATGTCTGACACAAGAATCACCATCTGTTTCACCATGATTGAGATCTGTGCTCCAGTAGTGGGTTCCACTTACCTTTGCTACTGGTTCAGAACTGTGAGCGCTCATGCACATGCGGCGCTTCTGCACATGCATAGAACCTTCTGTGCATGCACAGAGCATCTGTGATGACGTCCGGGCAGGTGGGTGGAGACTCCCGCCGCCGCCACTACCAGTTCGCCCAAATCGGGACGAACTGGTAGAAACCCACCACTGCTGTGCACATTTTGAACTTTATTGGGACAAAATATTTTAGCTTTTCTGCAAGCATAGCACCACCTTTATAACTCTTATTAAAGATGTGCTGCTTTAATTATTTGATTTATTAAAACAGCTGCACTGTCTTTCAGGTTCATCCAGATCCTGAAATAAAGACATGGCTGCTGTAATGACTACCAGAGAAGTGCTGTCCTTATGTGAAATCCAGAACAGTTTTTCAATCACTTCTGAAGCATGCAGAACTTTAATACACTGAACTGTTATGTAAGAAATTTTGTCAGAGCTATAATGTGGACCATAAATATCTCATTTTCCTTTTTGTTAAATTGCTTCTTTGCACAAGCTGGCTGAAGAACAAATTTGCATTAAGAAGATTTGGTAGCCAAAGATAAAAAAATGCACCCATTTTGTGGATTAATTTTATTTATGGCTATTTTAAAATCTTGACAATAACAATTCTGAGTTATTTATATTCAGACATTTACCAAAACATGGTGAAACTTGTTATAAGGCCTTCGATCTGGGCTGCAAAAATCAGGGTAACCACTAAATTGCAGTAGAGTTTTTGTGGTCCAGATATTTGTTGGCCAGATCTGGTAACTAACTCTATGTTTTCAATCTTAAAACAGAATGCAATTGGAATTGCTGTTAAACAACTGCAAAAGTTTGAGTGAATGCTATGCTGGTGACCAGGTATCTGCAAGAATTGGTTTGGGTGTTCTTTTAGTAGGTTTGTATTTACTTTTTACCTAGATAAAAAGTTGAATTTTAAATAATCTAGAGGCCTTGAAGAGTTCTTCTATATACACACTCTGTCGATCAGAAAGGTCGGCAGTTCGGCGGTTCGAATCCCTAGTACAGGTCTCCCTAGTACAGGTCCCTTCCAACTCTGTTACTGTTACTATGCGGGTAGTAAGCAAAACATATATATTTTATAGGTAGTCTCACTTACCAATTACCTATTCAGCAACTGTTTGAAGTTATGACAGAGTTGTGAAAGGAGACTTATAATATCCTCATCACTGCAATTCTGGTACTTGGCAAGTGGCATGCATTTACAGCAATTGCAGCATCCCACAATCAAGTGATCGTCATTTGTGACCTTTGCAACTAGCCTCCAACAAGCAAAGTCAATGGGGAAGCCAGCAGGAAGTCACAAATCACAGTCACATGTTGTTGCATTTAATAACCCATGGTGATTTTTATAATGATCGCAGCCCAAATTGACAGTGCACGTTCAGCACTATCACATAATTTTTCATTTAATGACCACATTGCTTAGCAATGGAGTTGCCAGTTTTAATTGCAGTTGCAGTTAGTAAGTGAGGACTATCTGTACTTGTGTTCTTGAGTCAATCATCAATGAAGAAACCATTTAAGGTATGTTTTAATTCTAAGGAGTTTTGTGTAATTATTTCCAATAGACATTCATGTAGGAGATTTATCTATAATTTATCTTTGTTTCTCCTTGACTAGAACTCAAATTTCTGAAAACTGAGTGTGGCTTTAACCTGGTACTAAATTCAACTCAGTATTTCAAAACTGGATTAGGAGTTTTACTGCAACATTAAATTTCAGTAATGTGCTATTTACTAAAGGAAGGTATTCATAACAACCAGATTTTATACTAATACTTTCTAACAGTATACTTATCAACTTTAATTATTCTATGCAAAATTTATTAATGGGCTGAGCACCACTAATACTGAACTCAGAGCAATATTGGAGTGGAGTGGAGTGGAGTGGAGTGGAGTGGAGTGGAGTGGAGTGGAGTGGATTAGAGTAGAGTAGAGTAGAGTAGAGTAGAGTAGAGTAGAGTAGAGTAGAGTAGAGTAGAGTAGAGTAGAGTAGAGTAGAGTAGCTTTATTGGCCAAGTGTGATTGAACACACGGAGAATTTGTCTCTGGTGCATAAACTCTCAGTGTACATACAAATAACAAGGTAATATAATCAAAGGATACCAATAGGAGAAGGTAGTAGAAAAGATGAGAAGGATAATAATAATAATATAGTCATACTATATGGGTAAATACCCTTAGACATAAGACAATACTGTGGTAATTAGGTATTCAGCAGAGTGATGGCACAAGGGAAAAATCTGTCTTTGTATCTAATTGTTTTGGCATGCAATGCTCTATAAAGGCAACCTGAGGGGAAGAGTTAAAACAGTTTATGTCCAGGATGTGAGGAGTCTGTAGATATTTTCTCAGCCCTCCTTCTGGCTCATGCAGTATACAGGTCCACAATGGAAGGCAGGCTGGTTGCAATTGTTTATTCTGCAGTCCTAACTATCCACTTTCATCTCAACAGTTTTAAGTATTTTCAACTCCAGATTTTTCCAGTTGCACCACAGATCCACAATTATTCAACTTCTTGTCTATATGCAGACTCATCATCATCTCAAATGAGACCCATGATTGTTGTATCATTTGCAAACTTCAGTATTTTAACCAAGGGATCCTTTTGAGATGCAGTCATTGGTATAGAGAGAAAAAAGTAATGGAGGGAGCACATAGCCAGGGAGTGGGGAGGACTGTGCTAATTGAATGGACATTCAATTGATTTTACCTAGCTTTACCTGCTGCTTTCTATCTGTCAGAAAGCTTATGATCAACATACAAGTGTGGACAGGCACATCTAGCTGAATCAATTTAGAGTGAAGAATTTCTGGGATGACAGTATTGAAAGCCGATCTGAAGTCTACAAAAAGGACCCTTGCATAACATTGGAGAGTCAAGATGTTGCAAGATATAGTGCAGTGCCATATTAACAGCATCATCTGCCAATCTATTTGCACAGTAGGTAAACTGCAAAGGGTCTAGCAATGCCAAGTAATATATTCCCTACATAAGGCATGCTCTTTCATTCTCTGTTGATTCAGGTTGACCCTTTACATAATCTATTCTCTTTAAAGAAGTATAAATTATGTTTAGGAAACATTATTTAACCAAACATAGACAGATGGAGGGAGCTAATATTTTTTATTATCACTCTTTCCACATTTTGCCCTGAAATATAAAAACTGTATGACAAGAAAACAAAATATTTCTCTGAAAATCTATTTCTTCCATGCTTCTTTCTAGTTAACTCTCAGGATTGAAAAATAAGGAGTCGTTAAAGCAAAAGCGTTTGATGCTTATTGTTTGAATGATTTGAATCTTGAGGAAGAAGATAAATTCATTAAGTAGCGTAATCTAAACCAAATTTTAGAACCAATCAATTTGGTGATATAAGAATTTTTAATGCTATTCAAACCTGTAAAGAAATATTTATTGAAAAATTTAAGGTTGGACCATAGTACTTTTTTTTACAAAATTAAGGTTTATAAATCCAAAACAAAACCTGAAGGGAAAATAATTCTTTCTTTACTAGAATTTCAGTTAGATTTGTATAATACTTTCTTAATTTAAACCTTAGCTTTCTGCATTAAATTTTTTTCTTTCCATTCATTGATTCTTCCTGCCTTGAGACTGAAAAAACTCATACAGTAACACTTAACATTTGCTGACTCTATGAAGGAAGATGCAAATACCCCTTGATCAGGCTGTGCTAATGAGAATAAATGTACTTCTTCATTTTTATATTAAGAAAGATTATCTGAATTCAACTTTTGAAGCATGGTAGCATGTGCCTTTTATAGTCAGACTAGAAGTATAAGGGGGATAAGTATAGTCATACTTAGGGGGACATATGCAGAAGGGGCTAAAAATGAAGGACGTGATGAAAACAATTAATGAATCAATTAAAGTGTGTCCTCTAAAAAAGAGACATTTGGGATACTGCACATAGCTTAATGGCTTAGAGTTTGATGCATGAATTAATCATATATTTTAAATAAGCATCTAACCTGCTGTTGCTCAATTTTATGTATTGATTGTTAATTGACTTTATTGACTTCCATACTCAGCCCTTTCACTCCCCAAATCCTTAGGAACAGTTTAAAACTGATCCACATTTGTTCTCATTGCAGTCAACCTTGAAATGCTAAGTATCCCATGTGAGGCAAGCAACAGTCTATATATGCAGTGAAAAAATGGCACCTAACTTCCACCTGTATTTTGCACATTATTTGATAATAAAACCAGCTAAACTAACTAGCTAACTAGTTAACCAATTAATTGACAACCAACAATGGCAGTGATTTGGAAGGCAGCTGAAAAGATAAATGAAATGCTGGCATGAAATTATTGCAGTTTCCTACTATGGGGAAATGGAAAAACATAGCAACTGGGCAAAAACACTACACCATTGAGGTTCAGCTAATGCACCCAATTGAGTAAATTGGTTTAGGGTGTTCAGTATACATAATGGTGTGGGATGAAAAGGAGACAAAACTGAAGATTTAAGAATATTTCTAAGTTGCAAGAGTTCTGCAAGGAACAGTATGAAAAAAAAAATCCAAAATCAAGGATATACAAACTGGTTATGGGAAATATCTGGAAGCTGTTATTCATGCCAAAGGTGTTGGACAAAATCTGGGAGATATCCAAACTCCTGCTTCTGCCATATTTATTATTTTCTTATATGTAAACAATTGCACATTAAAAAAAGTTCTCAAATAGCTACCTAAAGTCACCTTGTAGGGAAGATGGGCAGCACAGAAATTTAATAAATAAATAAATTTGCAGAAATATGTGGTCTTTTATTCTGAATAACATAGAAGCTTCTCCCATTTAGGGACTCAGAACTGTTTTAAATCTAATTTCAGGACATAACTATATAGCAAAGATATTTTTTTCCTCATTAAAGGTTATGTTCAAGTATACTGATGGTAGTAGTCAAATGTTCTTTGTGGCTTTTTTTTTTTGTCTTAGCTCATTTATATATTACTAAAACTCTCATGTCTCTAAAGTTAATTTAGGTGAAACGGTATATCCTAGAGCAACAATTTTTAGTCCAAGGTACCTCAAATGGGCTAATTTACAGAGTCAGTCCAAAATCTGGAACCCATGACTCCCATGAGATTGAAATTTGGCAAATTTTATAAAATATTTTATGACATAAAAGTTATCATATAAAATTTGATAAAAGATTTCCTGTGATCAAGATCTAATATTTGACTGTGCTATCCAGTTCAAAATGGGCTACTTTCAAGGCAGATACATCTCTGCATATCTCCCTGAATTTTTAAGAGCTTTTCCAGATCATTAGAGATTGCCCTTGTTGAGGAATCTGGAATGGAAATATCTCTGAAATGTAGACTCAATGGGTCATGGGTTGTCTAGTATACCATGTAATTGTCTGAGATCATCTGGTTCTCTACCCCAAACCATTGTTGATGGAACAAATATGGATTATCAGCTTTTGGGCTTTTAATGGAATCATTTTGAAGATTGCTTTTTTTCTTTTACTCATCCATTTCCATCCCTCTCCCATCCCCATCTTTCTTTTCTACCGGTTTTCTGATTATAGATCATATGGTAATTTACAGACTAAAATTAAATTAAGAATTTATGTCACTTTTCTGTTGCAATTAATAGATCTAAGAATTTTACTGAAGCAGTACATCTACCAAATCAACTATGCTCCATGACTTTCTTTGGCCTTGCTGATTATAACTTATAGGAGTCCACATTCCACATACCTTAAGAGCACCAGACTGGGGCAGCTGATCCAAGCAATTTAAGAAGTCTTGGTTTGCATATACTTAAAATGAATTACAACTTGAAACTACAAAGAATCACAAATGTGATTTGTTGAAGTTTAACCGATGGAGTTAACTTTCAGAAGACACATCTTTTTTCAAAGTTCAAAATACAGAGAAAAATAAATTCCAAAAGTCATTTCTAAATGATGTGATAACAGATCAAAGGGCTTGTCTTTATTGCAATATTTTCATCCTTCTGGAACTGAATCACACTGGACTTTGGCTTTTGTTTGAAATCTTTACCTTTTAATAAGTGAACTTTTGAAATTACCTCAGTGAACAAAGGTTTCTTTTTTACAGTTAAACTTTTAACCCTTGTGGTTGAACTGGAATAGGCCAAGGAGAACACCATCATGTTTTCATTGAACTTTTTACCCTTTCAAAAAAACGGGACAAGTTTAAAGTTTATATTGTGAGCAAGAGGTCTCTAGTGGGTATTTCTGGTATTATTAACTTTCTGACCTCAGATAATTAAAATGGAACAATGAAGGCAATAAGTACTGAGAGTCAACTTTGAACTTTTAACCTTTCTTGCAAAAGTATTCTGTGTACAAGTAGTATATATACTCACCCCATTTATTATTAACTTTCCTCAACCATTAAATGAAAAATTACATCAGCACAACAGCAAGTACTTCTGTCTCATTTTTAAATAAAACAGATTTGTGAATTTATTATTTTTGGGTTTGATCTGAAAAAATATGAATATGGATTCAGTCATGCTTAAAAAAAAACAGAATCTCAATGTGTAAATGAACTAGCTTTGTTTGAGGACCAAAGGCTATTTATCCCCCCTTCCTATGACTCAGATTGAAAAAGAAGAATGGCAGCATCACCTACATGCGGAGAAGAACCTATGACATGTTGTACTTTTGTCATTTTGTTAACTAAAAATCACCCCAAATTTCTTTTCACAAGCATCTAAAACAGAAGGGGAAACTGAAAAAAGCCAGTTTTGGAAGACAATTTTCTTTTTGCTTCTAAACTGCCACCAGATGCAAGCAATCAGAACAAATCATGAATAATAAAAGTCAGTAACTTTATTATCTACCACCAATGTTATAAGAATCTCACTATCCTGCCTTCCCCTGGGAATGACTAGATAAGACTTCAAAGATCTTGGGAGAGATCAAGTTTATGGCCTTGTGGCTGCACAAGGATTCCAAGCTAGCCTCTTTCTTGACCCCTCTTTCTTGCCTGGCTGGTAATTTCCCCAACATGAATAAAATTAGGTAGACCTTCCTTTCAAAATATTGCTACATTATAGATCAATCAAATTATCAATCTATCCCTCTAGCTGGATGTTCTTCTGACACAATGGAGAATGATTCCAATAATTTTTAAAAACTACAAAAACAGGATTGTAAAAAAAAATGATATAAAAATACTAGACTCCCCAATTTCCTCTTCTGGAATGACATGAGAATATTGGTTCCTCAACAAATGAATAATTTAAAGATGACAATTCCTATTAATTCAATTCTATTAATATTTATAGCAGTATGGGCTTGACAATAATAGGTAAAACAATTGCAACGTAGTTTATCTGTCAAGTCTATGATATCTGAGAGTCAGAATTTAGGAATGATCAGTAAATTTTGTAGCTTGTTGTTTCTTTCCATTGTGCTATCTCAATACTACATACCTATCATAATTAATAGTCTCCATGAATAGGCTTAATGATTCTTGTAAGTTAAAAAGGCCATTATTTTTCAGCACTGATTATAAAATCCCATTATGAATACAATAATGTTGAATTCCATAAACAAATTACCTACTGTATTTAGTATTTCTTTTAATTTTGTTTCCTGATTCTACTGTTAACCAGTTTGAATGACTGATTCTGAATTAGAACATCAGTAGAAAATGAAAATAACTTATTTCAATTCATTGTTCTATACAGTACCTAGTTTTAAATACTTCTATTACACACCACTTTTTTATAGCATTTTTATTATAAAGTGAGTCCCTTGTTATTTATTTATTTATTTATTTATTTATTTATTTATTTATTTATTTATTTATTTATTTTATTTATTTCAATTTGTATACCGCCCTTCTCCTAGTGGACTCAGGGCAGTGAACAGCCAGAACTAAAACACATGCCGATACAAAATTTAAAATTGTTAAAAGAATTACATAACTGGCCCAATTTAAAACAATTCAATTAAAACCCTATGACAATTTAAAACTAAAAAACTAAAAAGACTAAAAATGGGGAGGGGGTTCACGCCAACCCTGCTTGATGGAAAAGAAAAGTTTTCAGGGCACGGCGAAAGACCCGGAGATCCGATATCCTTCGTATCTCCGGGGGCAAATCGTTCCAGAGGGCAGGAGCTGCCACAGAGAAGGCCCTCCCCCTGGGGGTCGCCAGCCGACATTGCCTGGCTGATGGCACCCTGAGGAGTCCCTCTCTGTGGGTGCGTACTGGTTGGTGGGAGGCTATCGGCAGCAGAAGGTGGTCCTGCAAATACCCAGGTCCTATGCCATGGAGCGCTTTAAAGGTGGTAAACAACACCTTGAAGTGCACCCGGAAGACAACTGGAAGCCAATGCAGCTCACGCAGGAGAGGTGTCACATGGGAGCGCCCCCTCGCTCCCATAATCCCCCGCATGGCCGCATTCTGCACCAGTTGGAGCCTCCGGGTGCTCCTCAAGGGGAGCCCCATGTAGAGAGCATTGCAGTAGTCCATGCGGGAAGTGACGAGTGCCTGAGTGACTGTGCGTAAGGAGTCCCAATCCAGAAAGGGATGCAACTGGCAAATCAGGCGGACCTGATAAAAAGCCCCCCTGGCCATGGCCGTCATATGCTCTTCTAAAGACAGCCGTGCATCCAGGAGGACACCCAAGTTGCGAGCCCTATCCGTGGGGGCCAATAACTCGCCCCCAATAGCCAGCAATGGCACCAGCTGGCTATATCGGGACGCCGGAAGCCACAGGCACTCGGTCTTGGAGGGGTTGAGTCGAAGCCTGTTACTCCCCATCCAGATCCGCACGGCCTCCAGGCACCGGGACATCACTTCAAGGGCATCGTTGGGATGGTCTGGGGTGGAGATGTACAGCTGAGTGTCATCAGCATACTGATGGAACTCCACCCCAAAGCCACGGATGATCTCACCCAGCGGCTTCACATAAATGTTGAACAGAAGGGGCGAGAGGACCGACCCCTGAGGCACCCCACATGTATGTTATTTTACATACTTTGTGTGAGTGAGTGTGATATATCAAATGCAAATAGATAAACAGGTACCACGTCGGTGGGAAGGTAACAGCATTTTATGCACCTGGCATATAGTCATGCTAGCCACATGATTGCAGAAATGTCCTTGGACAACACTAGCTCCCTTGACTAAGAAAGGAATATATATGTTTATTAAATTTGTTTGTCACCCAAATTGCCTCATCATGAGGCAATTCTGGGCAGCTCACAACATTAAAATAAAATCATAAATATAGAGGATTGATGACTATGCATGAAAAATATATTTGTAAAATATAAGAAACATCAGATAAAACTTTAATACTTCTAGTGTTTTCTTCTTTGCATTTAGAATATTATGCAAGCTATAGTTCTGTTGCCTAAAAGTGCTATCTTAATTATTGTTTATTGCATATATCAGCATGTGTATTCAAGCAAATATTTACATATATTATTATACTAAAACTTTAAATATGATACTGCTTAGCTTTATCATACAATTACACATTCTTATATAAACATAAACACACCAACCTGACAATAAGTAAAACAGAAAAAAATTATAACATTCTGCTTACATTCTTGCTATAGTTCAGATTGTATATTACTTACCTTTCTCTGCCAGTACTAGTCATTATCTGGCCAAGAAAGATACAGAAATGATGGCTGGAATCCAGAAGGTCAATGCAGAATCTGCACGATGATTTGACATTTCAGCATAAATAAAATCAACTGTGGGCACAGTTTGCTTGTCAAGATCATAGGCACTGTTCATGGAATAGCTTCTATAATTAACTTTTATCCACACGTGTGAAACCTAATTGCAGAGGGATCTACAGAATGGTCAAGGATGGGAGGGTTACAGAAGTAGCATTGCAATAACGTCTGTTATTTGTCAAAGAGGTAAGTGTCCTTAGATAAATTCATGTCAATAGTAAAATTAACGCAGATATATGTGGATCTTTTAATCCATGATTAACCAGGACTCCAGAGCCATGTACAAGGTGCCAGCACAATCTATATTTCATGCCACAACATTGCATTCTTTCCTCACTTGCTGGCTGATTCAGACCTCTGCAGTTTTCCATTGTTCCACTTGTCATGGTTTGATGGTGTTTCTGCCAATTGACTGGGAATTGGGTATACTCCAAGTTGCCTGAAACTACACTCCAAATCCTCCAATTGAAGAAGCAGGGAGTAGTTACCCACAATGCCCTCAATAACACATGCTGCAAACAACCTTATATCCATATGTTTCCCAAATGCTTTGGCCATGGCTTCAAGATTTGGGAAGAGCTATGTTTCTTTGTTATGTTAATCATAATATGTTTCTATACAGAGAACAGTAGAGACTTACTTACTTTTTCATATATACACACAGAGAAGCAAACACAGGGAAAATTCAAGAGAAGGGGAAAAATGAGTACATTATTATTATTATTATTATTATTATTATTATTATTATTATTATTATTATTATTATTATTATTATTATTATTATTATTATTATTATTATTATTATTATTATTATTATTATTTTATTTCTATACCGCCCTTCTCCCGGAGGACTCAGGGCGGTGTACAGCCAATTTAAAAACACAAGACACAACAATGATTAAAAATTAAAATAATTAAATAGATTTGGCCGGTTTAAAACCCCCAAAATTTAAAATACCCCAATTTAAAATTATTATATTGATAGCCCGGCCTGGCGGAACAACAGGGTCTTCAGTGCGCAGCAAAACACCCGGAGGTCGGTGATCTTACGTATTTCCGGGGGCAGTTCATTCCACAGGGCTGGGGCTCCCACAGAGAAGGCCCTCCCCTTGAGTGTCACCAGCCGACATAACTTGGCTGATGGCACCCTGAGAAGACCCTCTCTGTGGGAGCGGACTGGTCGGTGGGAGGCTATTGGTGGCAGAAGACGGTCTCGAAGGTACCCGGGTCCTATGCCATGGAGCGCTTTAAAGGTGGTAACCAACACCTTGAATCGCACCTGGAAGACCACTGGGAGCCAGTCCAGCTCGCGCAGGAGGGGTGTCACACGGGCACAACGAGTTGCGGCCATAACCACCTGCGCGGCCGCATTCTGGACCAGTTGGAGCCTCCGAGTGCTCTTCAAGGGGAGCCCCATGTAGAGAGCATTACAATAGTCCAGCCGGGAGGTGACAAGGGCATGAGTGACCGTGCGCAAGGCATCCTGGTCCAGAAAGGGCTGCAACTGGCGGATCAGGCGAACCTGATAAAATTAGACTAATACTAACCTGAAAAATACCAATGAGCAATTCAATTTTTAAAAATAATTGCTGTTGATCCAGAAAAGTTATAGGTCTTTTATGATTATTTATGTTATTGGGGAAGTTCACCAGAGCAGTACTATCTGATAAAGACTGCAACCCTGTATATGCTTAGGAAGAAATCTCATTTGATTCATTGATTAGAATTCAATGAAAGTCTCCAAACTCCTTCAGCCTTTTTCAGCACTATTACTGTAATTAATTATGTTTATTTAGTTTTTTTTTAATTTAGGCTTTTTTTTTTTTTTTTTTTGAGGGATGTCATCAGTCTGCCATTCATAGGCAAAAGCAAACTTTAGATCAACTAACATCTTGCAAACTACTATTAATTCTATTGCGGCAATACACAAAACTGAAATGAGTGGACCTTATTTTTCAGAAGGCTTATATAGGATTGTGTTGCAAAAGAATAATGATCAAATCATGCAAGGAGATCAAGACTAAAGTTTGACATAAATGAGATTGTGGTATCATTTAAGAGAGCAAATGATTGCTTACAGCATTTATTTATTTATTTATTCTACTTGTATATCACTGAATCAGCAGACTCAGGGCAGTTTACACAACAATCAACATCTGTTACAGTTAAGAATATCCACAGTAAATATAAATAGACTAAAGCAACCATTGCCTAATCAATGTTACAAGAAAATAAGGATAACCTATAATAGCTATAATAAAAATGAAACAAACTATAATAAAACCAATTAGAAATCAACTGATTTTCAAAGATATAACTAAAACCTTTTCTTGAGAAGATGATACTGGATGAGCTGATTCAGACAAAAGAAGGTAGTTCTGCTAATACCTGGGCAGGACTTTGAATCATACATAAGATCAATTGTTATTTTTTTTGTTATTTTAATTTTTTGTAGTTAAGGATCTGAAAAGATATTTCCTTTTTACATTTTTACAAAAAAAAGTTATGATCTTAATAAAATAGAGGTGTTAAGGTGTAAGAGACATAAAATATTTTTTACTTCTTTAGCAGAAAAATGATGAAAACTGCATTGTTATTCAACAACTGCCATAACTAATGGGCAGCATTACTTTTGAGGGCTTTTGTGTGTAAATTCATGTGCTTTTGGGAAAGTTTTGATTCCTGATGACTGCCAGATTGGTCCCTGCACTTTTCTTGGCAAGAGTTTCGGAAATCTGAACTGGGAGATGGTGCTAACTTGGCAGGTAGTGGTGTTGCTGGTAAAGGTAGGCCAAATATTATGGTAGTGATGGATATGGGAAGATATGGTGGGAGATAGGGAACAGGCCATTCTCAGGGAATGTGGGGTCATTGTCATAATGCTTTCATGCTCCAGTTCCTGGTTTACATCTATCTAGCTCTAGCTCTAGCTCTAGCTCTAGCTCTAGCTCTAGCTCTCTATCTCTATTTATCTCTATCATCTCTCTATCTCTAACTCTATCATCTCTTTATCTCTATCTTATCTCTCTCTCTCGATAGATAGATGATAGATATAGATATAAAATCACACACATACACACATACACGTGTGTGTGTGTGTATATGTATATATACATACATACATACATATATATCTGCTGGCTGCCAGAAGAAAAAAAGCCCAGAAACTAGTGAATTGTGATTTCACTGAACTAGGGCTGCATAATATCTTGGTTTACGTAGGTAGAACCTGGTTAAAGAGAAATACATACATACATACATATATATACACACACACACACACACACACACACACATACATACACACACACACACACACACACACACACACACACACACACATTCCCATCCTTTCCAGGTCCACTCAGTTCTCATTTATATATGCCAAGGACTGCCAAGACTTTAGATCAGTGGTGAAATCCAATTTTTTTTTACTACCAGTCCAGTGGGTGTGGCTTGGTGGGCATGGCGTGGCTTGGTGGGCGTGGCAGGGGAAGGATATTGCAAAATCTCCATTCCTCCCCACTATGGGGCCAGCCAGAGGTGGTATTTGCCGGTTTTCCGAACTACTCAAAATTTCCGCTATCGGGTCTCCAAACTGCTCAAAATTTCTGCTACCGGTTCTCCAGAACCTGTCAGAACCTGCTGGATTTCACCCCTGCTTTAGATCAGATCATGGCATGCAACTTCTTTCGTCTTCTAGATCCTGTCATTCCCCGTTATTCATGGAAGAGTTCAGAGAGATGAAAAGAGAGAGAAGACATCTAGTGCTCAACAAAGAAAGAACTTGACAAAACACAGGTTAGAGCTGCTATTAAGGTCTACTTTGTAATGATAAGGCTGGCAGTACATCAGCATTTCTTTGACTTTATTATGCCCATGGATCAACATCCCACATCCCCATTCTACGTGATTGATGTCTTCTTGAGGACCCTTAGGTATATGTCAGCATCTATCAGACAGTCTCTTGAATTTTCTCAGTTAGATGCCAGTCTTTTTTCAGGTCCAGGAAAGACTTGCCTGGTTGGGATTGGTTTGATCCTGTTGGGGCTGAGAAACTAGAAATAGTTCTTAGGACTTTGAACTTAGCCACATGCTCTGTAGATTCTTCTAAGCAATCCAGGGTTGTTGTGTAAGTAGGTTCTGCAAGTAGCTCATTCTTCTTTGAGTGATAAGTCTGCTCTTTTACCTAAGGTCTGTCTCAACCCTTAATTCAATTTATTAATAATTTAATTAATTTAATTTAATTTAATTTAATTCAAGAAATCCTTACTACACCCCACCATATTGTCCAATATGGTGGTTGTGCAACAATTTCAGAAGACCTTAAATGAAATAGATTACCTGCATCCCTTTCAGTCAGGATTTAGATCTGGGATGTGTTGAAACAGCATTGGTTCACATTTTGGGATGATATCTGGCAAGACTGAATGGGAGTTATGTACACATTCTTGCCTAACCTGTCCTCTCTGTGATTTTATCTACCATCAACTGTGGTATCCCTCTATATTTGGGGGGTAAGTGGCACTGTGTTGTGCTGGTTCACCTCTTTTCTCCAGGGTCAGTTCTAGTTGGTAAAGATTGGAGATGAGAGATCATATCATCATACCAGTTCCTATAGTGCAGGATGCTCTCTCCATTCCTATTCAACATCAACATTCCTATTCACATTGGTGTGAAGTATTATTAGTATGCTGATGATATTCAATTATATAACTCTGCCCCTGGAGAATTAAGTGATGCTGCAGATGTCTTATCTGATGTCTGGAGGCTGTGAAAGCCTAGATAGTAAACAAGAGGCTTAAACTGAATGCTCACAAGATTGAGTGGCTTTCGGTTTTAGGACCTGCTGGTTATAGAATTATGATATAATTAGTTCTGGATGGGGTTATATATGATAAGATTATATTTATCTTTTAACACTGTGTATGTTGAACATTCTTCTCAATCATCTTTCAGTTGGTCAAAAATCAATAATCTCATTTCCATCCACTTTTTCTGTATAGTCACTTTTCTCCCAATTTTTAAAGTTGGTTTCTTTTTAAAGTCAATTTGGCATGGGAAAAAGGATGATTTTTTTAAAATTAGGCATTGCATTCCATAACTTTCAAAATGATTTAATTGTTTCCAAAGATACTAGAGTTTTAGCGTATAGTATTTGGATCCTAATACTATCCACTCAACTAAAGGTGCCATATATGTATTGCCAAACTGCCTTTCAGTTTGGCAATACATAACTGTATTTTTCAGAGTATAAGACACACCTTTTCCCCTCTAAAAGAGGGTGAAAATTTGGGTGTGTCTTACACATCAAATGTAGCCCCGCCCACCTGCTGGCCCCCACCCTTTGGCCTCTGCAAACAGCCCATTTCAGCTTCAGCACAGCAGTTTATTGTCGGTTGGATCGGCCTCCCGACCCTCAGCTGTTTCAGGTTGCAGGGATTGCCATTGCCTATTGCTGCACGGGTCTCCGCTTTTGGTGCAAGGAGGCAAATTGCTGGGAGGCAGATTTTCTTTTCAGACTGTGCTGAAAATGAAAATGAAACTAAAGCAGGCTGTTTGCTGTTTGCTGCAAAGAGGCAAATTGCTGGGAGGCAGAGACAGAGGCAGATTTTTTTTCTTGTTTTCCTCCCCAAAAAGGGTAGGTGCCTCTTATAGTCCTGAGTGTCTTTTACTCCGAAAAATACAGTATATTCAGTTTGGGAAATAAGTCTTTGCAGATGTAATGATGTGAAATAGATGAAACCTCCTGATTATTACACTAAAAATGAGACAAAGTCAAGGACAAATGGATATTTTTATGCGAAGTAGCATCAGTGCAGATATGTTACTAATCACTGTGGATTAGAAGGAAGATGTCTATGTACCTATAATACCTTCATGCCGATCTTTTACTCTTTCTCATTTTAATAAATACAGGTAATAAGGATTTAGTCTTCTCCATTGTGGGGTGGAGACAGCAGCCAGAAGTGGGTTCAGCTCATGCAATCAGATGAAGGACTGAGCCTGTCAAAGCTAAATCCCACCCCCGTTGCTAGGGGCTCCCAGCTTTGCTCAGTCCTTCAGACTGGACTGCAGTGTGGAATTTCTCTCCGTTGGTTTTCTACCTTTCTAACAGTTTTTTCTTGGATATTTGGTTTTGAAAATTGGACTGTAACCTGACTATTCTCTGCCTTTTAGACGTCAGCTTAATTGACAGCTAGGTGGTTTTCTTCCTTGTCTATTTCCTCCCCCTTAGACTGTTCACGACCCTGCTTCCACTGGTCAGTAAGTGGGGCTTGCGGAGCCTCGCGCTTCCGTGGGGGAGGCTCTAATTATCGCCCTTGGTAGGCAGTGGCTGTGTCTGAATTTGCTGGGACTCTTAATTACTGTGGAGCTGCTGTGCTCCCTATCACTCGCTGTGCCGCCATTTTGAGCCACTGGGCTGAGGAAAATTTTTCCTTGTCTTTGAAATTGCGCTTGCTGGTTCTTTACCGCCTCAGCTGATAGTTGGACCTAGCGTAATTAGTTTTTCGTTGTTGCGGAGCTTCGCGCTCCCGTTACCGCTGGGGCGTGTCCACCATTTTAATTGTCAGCAATACTCGTAAGTTTGCTGCGGTGGTTATTTGAGGCCTCCAGGATCTTGCCAGCTCCCTGTAGAGGCTTGGCCATTCTGATTGCTCCCAGGGCATTAATAGCTCCGGCTTTACTTTTAAACAATAAGGTGCCTTCCTTAAGGTACTTACACGATTGGCGGCCATTTTACTGGAACACAGCTGAGGGCAGCCCAGGAGCGGCCATTTTATTTCCTCAAACACTCCTTTGTAGTAGAGGCCTTTCTTATTAGACCCATCATGCCCAAGGCAGTGGGGAAGAGTAAACATGGCCGCAAGGCCACAGTGCAGCAACAGTCCCTAGCCATCCATAAGGATTTGGGGACCAATCTTTTGGCAGAGGCTGGCAACCCAACTGTTCCTGAGCCCACAAAGGCCTGCTCACATTGTAAGGGTTCTTCATCGACCCCTTCACGTGCCCTACAATGCAGGGGTAAAGATTTGAAACAGTTGGGCGAGAGAGCCAATAAACTTCCAGCACCGGCTCCTAATTCTCTACTACCTGAGGCGAGAGTCTGTCAGTCTCCTCCTACACTGGATCAGATATCACTCCAAGATTGCCCTTTGAACATTCATAGTGCAGATTTGTGGGGCGCTGCTCCAGTTGTTTCCTCTCTGGTACCTGCTATTTTGTCTCAAGCTCCACCCTCGTAGCCACCACTGATCTTATCTTCTGCTCCAGTCCGTACTTCTGCGGAAGTCGGACCGGCTTCTGACCAGATACACTCTGTCCTTAGTGCTGAGGACATTCAAAAAATGATTGTGGCAGCAGTACAGCAATCTTTGGCTGCCCATAAATCTTCTCGGTCCAAACATTCTATGACTTTGTCAGTAGCATCTGGTTTCTCCGTATCTTTGGATGGGGATGAAGAAGACGAGTTGTTGTCTAGGGCGGACTCTCACTCTCCTGCTCCTTCTTGTGTGAGCCGGCCTTCTGCCTATGATGATGTTGATCTTCAAGAGCCAGAGTTGTCAGACGACAAGGGACCTCCTTCAGATCAACCTCCCTTTATGGGTCTTTTCCCTCAGGCTCTGTATAAGTCTCTACTCTTTAAGGCCGTTAATGCGGCTCAGCTTGGGACTTCTGCTCAACCAGTGCTTCCTGCGGCCGAGAGTTTGCTAAATCCCTTGTTTACGGAACCGCCTAAGCCTGTGACGACCGTCCCTACTCCTCCTCTATTTTTGGATGTTATACGAAAACAATGGTCCTCTCCCGTTTCGGCTCCTGTACCATCTACCACAGAGGAAAAACTTCTCTGTTTCATCTGAATTGTCTTCACTGCTTCAGGTTTCCACGGTGGATGCCCCTGTCACGGCATTGCTTTCGCAGTCTACGGTTCCTGGTGATCCTGAGGAGAACCTTCATCCGGAAGAACGACGATCCGAGCAAGTTCTTCAACGGGCTCATCTTGCAGCATCCTGGGCCATCCGATCGGCTACTATGGCCTCCTTTTTTAACCGGTCAAACCTTCTCTGGCTTCGTCAGCTCCAAGACAAGCTCTCCAACGAGGACTCTAAATTTAGACAAGACATCAACAAAATTGTGGTGGCAGTGCAGTTTTCTGCAGATGCGACATTAAATGCAGCTCGCTTTGCATCAAAATCCCTAGCTTCTACTGTAGCAGCCTGACGCCTGGTTTGGCTGCGACATTGGCCAGCTGACACCCGCCATAAGTGGCGACTGGCCTCCATCCCCTTTCTGGGGGAAAAGTTGTTTGGGGATCCATTGGAGGCTTTCCTAATAGAAACCAAGGACAAAAAGAAAGTCTTGCCCACGATTTTCCGTAGGGGGGAGTCCAGATACTCACCTTATCCCTCCCGTGCCCAGTTTCGCCCTTTGGACAGGGGTTCAGGATCTTCTCGTGGTACGAGTAATTTTGTTCATAGACAGAGGGGGTTTCAGGACAGGCCTGGGAGGGGCAGGTCCTTTATGACTAGATGGCCCTTTCGAGGGGGAGGGGGTCGTTCCATCCGTCGCCATCGCTAGTAGTGTTCTAAATCCTCCCATGGGCAGCAGATTGGGCCTCTTTGCTGCTATTTGGGAGCGCACTACTTCAGATTGCTGGGTCCGAGCCTCCATTCGATCGGGGCTGTCCATCGAATTCATCTCCACCCCGCCTTCTGTTTTTCTCCGCTGCCCCTGATCTGGTTGTCCCGAGCATAGAGCCCTCATGGATTCGGCTATAGATCATCTCCTCTCCATCAAGGCCATCCAACTAGTGCCCCGGGATCAATTGGGACAGGGGTTCTACTCTCTGGTTTTCCTAGTACCTAAGTCATCGGGTGGGTGGAGATTGATTCTGGACCTTAAATGTTTGAACCAGTTTGTAGTTTATAGAAGGTTCAAAATGCAATCTTTACGTTCTATCCTAGACGGCGTTCGGAGGGGCGATCTCCTCTGTTCAATTGATTTAATTAAAGCATACCTTCATGTGCCCATTCAATCTTCCTATAGGAAGTTTTTACGTTTCTACTATGCTGGGAAACATTTTCAGTATAGGGCTTTGCCCTTTGGTCTTTCCTCAGCTCCCCGTAGCTTCACTAAAATATTGGCGGCTTTAGCCGCCTCTCTAAGGCTTAGGTCAATTCGTCTCCAGTTTATCTGGATGACATCCTTATCATGTCTACTTCTATGCCTCAAGCCAATTCTGACCTTCACCTCACCATTCAGAACCTAGCTGCCCATGGTTTTTCCATTAACGTGGAAAAGAGCCATTTTGTTCCTTCTACTAGGATCGTTCACCTGGGGACGATCATTGATTCTGTCAAGGGTAAGGTTTATTTATCCAGGGAACACCAGGAGGGGCTGAGGGTTCTAGTGACTCAAGTCATGCGGGAGAAGCGTGTTTCCCCCTTGCTTCTTTTTAAATTATTGGGGAAGATGGTTTCTGCCATTGATATTGTTCCCTGGGCCAGATTACACCTGAGAAGCCTTCAGTGGTTTCTTTTGCCTTTGCAGAAGGCGGGGAAGGGAACCTCGTCAACCAGAGTTTCCATCCCCAGGGAGGTGATGGCGTCCCTTCGATGGTGGCGCTCCCTGTCCATTTCCAAGAGCTGCCTCTTCCTGGACCGTCACTGGGTTGTTGTCACCACCGATGCCAGCAAGTTCGGCTGGGGCACTCACTGTGATGCACAAGTGGCTCAAGGCACTTGGTCACCCAGCGAATCCTCCCGCAGTATAAACTGGCTAGAACTCCGAGCCGTCGTTCTCGCACTCTGGGCTTTTCGTCATCTAGTGGCCGGAACTCACGTGTTGGTACTCACTGACAACATCTCAACAAAGGCCCACATAAATCGCCAGGGGGGCACCAGGTCCCGGTTGCTGATGTTGGAAGCCAGGCGTCTTTGTCTTTGGTCGGAACGCCATTTGCTGTCCTTGAAGGCGGAACACATTTCGGGAGTATCGAATGTACGAGCGGATTGGCTCAGTCGCCAGTTGATAGACCACTCCGAATGGCATCTGCAGCCCCTTATCTTTCAAATGTTGACGAGTCACTTCGGCACGCCTGTCGTGGACCTATTCGCTTCTCCACAGAATGCTCAACTTCCCAGATTTTTCTCCCGTTTTTGGGCACCTCAGGCGGAAGCAGTGGATGCTCTGTGCTCCCCTTGGCCTCCGGGTCTGCTGTTTGCGTTCCCGCCGATTCCTCTCTTGCTGAGGGTCCTCCGGAAGATTATTCTGGAAAGGGCAGAGATTATTCTTGTAGCCCCTCATTGGCCACGGAGGTCTTGGTTCGCCGACCTCATGAACCTGTCTGTGGCTCCTCATTGGCTCTCCCGTGCTCCCCCGATTGTCTCACTCAGGGACAGATTCTACACCCAGACCCGATGTGGCTTCGACTGACCACTTGGAGGTTGAGTGGAGCGCGCTTCAATGAGACAACGTCCCTCCTTCAATAATTCGAACTATCCAGGCCTCTCGCCGCCCCTCCACGGATCGAATTTATTCGGCGATGTGGCGAGCATTCTGTACTTGGTGCTCTGCCCAGGACATTTCTCCGCTTGAGGTCACAGTGGTTCACGTCCTGAGATTTCTTCAGGCGAGCTTGGACAAGGGGCTTTCGCCCAACACCTTACGGAGGCATGTGGCAGCGATTTCCTCTGTTTTAACTTACAACTCTCTCCAACCTTTGTCGCACCAGCCCCTTATTCGACAGTTCCTGCGGGGGGCCACCAATTTGTGCCCTCCAGTCCTTCATAGATATCCCACTTGGGACCTTTCATTGGTGTTGAATTCTCTTACTGGGCCACCGTATGAACCATTACGAACAGCCAGTTTACGCCTTTTGTCATACAAAGTAGCTTTCCTGGTCGCTATAACATCTGCTCGATGTATTTCGGAAATAGCTGCACTTTCTATGCGGAAGGATTTGTGTATCTTTCATGTGGACAGGGTTGTTCTTTGGCTCGACCCAACATTTGTGCCTAAAATTAACTCTCCCTTTCACCGTTTACAGGAACTGGTTCTTCCAGATTTCTGCCCTCACCCGTCTCATTCCTTGGAACATCGCTGGCACTCGCTGGATGTCCGGAGGGCTCTTTGAATCTGCTTGAAGAGGACTGTGGACATTAGATGGTCTGAGTCATTATTTGTGTCTTTTCTTCCGGCATCTCTAGGTTCCAAGGTGTCATCGTCAACGATTGGCCGTTGGATCCGGTGCACGATTGCTTCAGCATATGAACTTCGTTCCTTACCACCTCCTGCCATGGTGATGGCTCACTCGACGAGAAGTGCTTCTACTTCAGTGGCCTGGACCACGCAGGCTTCGCTTCTCGAAATCTGCAGGGCAGCTACCTGGACTTCTCCTTCCCCCTTTATTCATCTCTATAAGATAGACAAATTTGCCTCTGCAGAGGCTGCCTTCAGGCGGAGAGTCCTCCAGGGAGTTCTGGGTGAGGGGGAGTTGTTTTCCCAGACTGTTCCCTCCCGAGACTTGGGATGTTAATCTTGGGTATGTCCCACTTCTGGCTGCTGTCTCCACCTCACAATGGAGAAGGGGCGTTGGTCCTACCTGACACGCACCTTCTCATTGGGTGGAGACAGCAGCCAGTCCCACCCTGTCAGTCTGGGCATTAATGTGTTTTCTTCTTCTGTTTTTCTTTCCACACGTCAAGCCTGTCTTCATCCTTCACAAAGCTGGGAGCCCCTAGCAACGGGGGCGGGATTTAGCTTTGACAGGCTCAGTCTTTCATCTGATTGCATAAGCTGAACCCACTTCTGGCTGCTGTCTCCACCCAACAAGAAGGTGCGTGTCAGGTAGGACCAACGCCCCTTTTCCTTGAAAGCATAGTGCTATTTGGCAATTAAGCAATAAGACATAATTAAAGATACAAATCCCTTATTTTGAAAATGTTTTATAAAAAGTAGTTTTTATACAAAAAAATATTGAATTTCATGCAAAAGTAATCTTGAGTTATGTTTATTTCGTTTCATGAATTAAAAAGATTAGCATTGACTAACAAATCACTTCCAAACCTGTTCAAGACTAATTGAAGCATCAAAAGAACCAAACATATCAAAAGTGTAATCTACATTGAAAAATATTCTCTATATTTGGGGACCATTTGAAAATTTGATGAAAATAAAAGGCTTCCCTTTCTTTTCAAAAGGGAAGAAAATTTAATTTACTCTCAAGAGCAAAGTTCAGAGGGGTCAGCATTTGGTTATGAAATATCCAAAAAATATGAGAAAATGCTTCCCCCTTTTTTACTGTACAATAACTCCTTTAGTGACCAACAAACCTTCCAAGCTTCTTGTTTTGCAGTTAAATCTCAAAATATGATCTCACAAATTAGCTTTTCTGTAGACCCTGTCTTTAAAAAAAAATTCTGCAAGAATAGACAATTGGGGAATCTGTAAAAGTGTGGTGAGATTTGTAAAATTATTTAAAAAGCACAGCCTGACATAATAAATGTTCATTTAAAATGCTAAACCTGAGAACAAAACATCAGAAATTTCTTTGGGAAAAGAAAGCTATTTATAAAATGAAAGAATGGATTTTAGCCCATATTATTGAACTGATAAGATTTTTTTCTTACAAATTACTTTGATCACATGTAAAGGCAGACAAGTAATGACAACATAAATTTATTGCCTCATAGTTGACTTCCTACAGTTACATATCCCCAGTATTCACAAGTTGAATGTGGATCTTGAGGAAGACTACACAATGAAGACTGTAGAATTCATGAAAGGCAGATAATTTTTTTTGGTGGCACGTTGAGCTCAAATACTAGGCTGCCAATAATGAGGAGATAATGGATGCCTCAGACAGATGCTATTCTTATAGCTAGAAACTCCCATATTTAGAAGTGATGTTGTTGAGAAAACCAGAGTTGGATGAATATACATAAGAGCAAGCTGTGTGTTTCAGTTCTCTGATGTGCAAAATCAAAATAAATGCCAAACACCTGCTGAGTGAGAATGAAGCATGGAACAAAAAGCTCTTAAAATAAAATAAACTAATAATAGTAAAAACAATAAGTGCATATATTTTCAATCTCTATCCCACATAATTTGTGCAATTGTAATAGTTGGCAGCTACACAGTTTGCAGTATTATTAAAATGACAGCAGTTTGTGGCAAAGAATTCTTGCTAGGTTGCCAATCATTTGCAATCCTATTAACAAAAGCTGTTGGTACCTAGTTGTACTGAAAAAGTTTGGTCATTAAAATACCACAGGCCTAATTCCTATCTACAAACACCTAGCCTTGATTTCTAGGAAGCACAATGTTTGTTAAATAATGTTAGATGATGGTGCTTAATATCTGATCTCACCAGTCTACAACTATGACCAACATCAATTGAAAATGCTGAGACACTATACCACATAATTTGGTATATCATTTCCTATATTATTTGTTGGTTTATTGTTGCATGCTGGCCAGAGAGCAGCTCCTTCACCCATGGTGAATGGTGGGAAACCTTTAGTAGGATGTCGTATTTTAGAAAGGCAAGGGTTATGACTGGAGCAATGGAGCAGTGATGTCCTACCCAATATAGGCAGAGTCAGTATGTGAGCTTTCCCACTTCAGAGTAGTATTTCAAGATCAGTTAGAAAATAACTATGTTACATATCCTTCAATATGTTCAGTGTTAGAATATTTTCCTTCATTTGGCAATTGCAAGCAAGTTCATATGTTCTCCTTTAATTGCAATTTTCTAATGTCCAATTTTTAAAATTGTAATTTAAAAAACAGGAAATTCAGAATAACAGCATTTCCATAGGAATATTTTTTTTTATAATTAATTGCAAAAAATTATTTCCAACTTATCTCGATTCTTTTCTTAAAATCAAAGTTTTAATCAATCTTTTACTGCTTATTTCAAAGCTTTGTAGTTACAACTTTCTTTTGCTTAGGATTCAAGGAAACTCACTCAGTGCTTATCATTTCAAAGGCTTCTAATACAGTGGTGGGTTCCTCCCGGTTTGGCCCGGTTCCACTGAGCCGGTAGCGGTGACGATATGACGTCACTGAACTGGTTCTACCCCCCCACCCCACCCCTCCACCCCCGCATTATTCTTACCTTTTATTTGGCCCCACCCCCAATCTGTTGCTGCCTCCTGAGTCCCAACTGATGGCTAGAGGGAAAAAACCTGTTTAAACTCTTGCCGCAGGGCTTCAAAAGGCCACCCTACAGTTGATTAGTGTTAAAAGAAAACAAATGAGTAGATCAGTGCCTGCAAAAATAAATGGATAGACCAGTGCCTGCAAAAATACATGAGTAGATCAGTGCCTGCAAAAATAAATGGGTAGACCAGTGCCTGCAAAAATACACGAGTAGATCAGCGCCTGCATAAATAAATGGGTAGACCAGTACAGCTCTGCAAGCAGTTAAAAGCCTGGCAGACCAGTACCTCTGCTAAATCCTAAAGAATTGTCACATGACCATCAAGCCACACCCACAAAATAAGCCACGCCCACAGAACCGGTAGTAAAAAATTTTAGAACCCACCCCTGTTCTAATGGCTGAAAAGAAATTAACAAGAATTGCTGAAAGTGATTAGAAAAGTGAGTATGCAAACTTAGCATCCTTTAAAGGTGTCTACCACAATTTGAGCAAGATGGCTATTTCCTTGCTTCCCATTGTTCTATATCACTTGGAGTTTGGGGCCTTCTCACAAGAAACAGCTGTCTGGAGCACTTGTGATCTCCCTCTTTGTCCATAGATGAATTATCAAAGAGCTGGTCTACTTTCTGGTTCTTCATTCTGCTGTGGTCATTGGTTTTACTTTTCACAGAGTTGTTTTTAGCCTGGCATTTCTTGCTCTGAAATCTGAGAACATTTATTTTCATTCTTTTCCATTCTCAAATTCCACAAAGAACTCCAAAATTATTTTATTTCTGGTTAAACAAGAACAAGCTAGTTTTATAATATGTCTGTGATTTTAAAATAATTAAACTATGATACATTAATCTCACAAATCCATGCTTTAATTACAACTTGCTGAATAAGCCATTTTGATTTGATAATCACACATAATACTAACCCATAAACTATTGTTTACAAATCAAAATGAGTTGCTGTCAAACCATATTATTGCTTAGTATAATGTGTGAACTTGGTACTGGAGTAGCAAATTCATGACCTTCAATATATTATTGAACTAATTTCTAAGACAACTTCAATATTGGCTAAAAAGTTTTCAATGCTTATAGTAATGTTGGTTCTACAAGATATAATAACATTGGGATGTATATTTCCTTCAAATCCCACAGAAAATGTAAATGGTATTTTATAAAGAAAAGTATATCTTCTACTTAAAAACAACCATATAAGAGAAGATCATTCCAGAATTAAGTTTATTCATAATTGTTAGACATAAGGAAGTAAAATATTTATCACTAATGCCAGCAGCCTAAGTTCTCAGAAATAATAAGATGATGTTGCTGTTAAGAAGATGATTTCAAGAATATTGTATGTCTCTTTCGGTGCTCAAAAGTTCAGCTGTTTTGCACTACTGGAATCCTGAAAGGTGGCACTGCTGTAACCTGGAAGAAATGACCTATATATACAAGTTATGACAGGTGAGTATAAAATATCAGAAAAGATAGATTTTTACATGCCTTACATGGGGTTGCATGCCTAGATTGAACCCAACATGGGAATACAACTTGTTTCTTTCTTCTCCCCACCCCCACATTATTTCCTTCCCTTCCTTTATTCCTTCTGCATAGTCTCATATGACTTCTACTCAGTGAGGCTTGGTCGCTAATAATTATATCCCGAGCTGCAGCTTCTAGATTCCATCTTTGCCATGACCTTATTATATTTAGTATAAAAGATTTTCTTAATTTGCCTATTAATCTTGGTGTAAAAATGTCACATATTTTTATTGTCCTTTAATTTAGCCAGAATAAGAAGCACATATAGTACATTTGCTTTGATGTCACAAATAATATGTATTAATGGCTGTGGTTGGTGGCTTTGAGGCATGGAATTTATATAACTTTTTAACTGCCCACTCTAGATGTATAATATCTTTGAAAAGAATGACTCATATTCCTTGAGTTTACAACAAATTGTGGCTAAAGGATAGGGCTGATTGAGAATATTATAATGCATATGCTAATAACGATGCTTTAGCTCTATATAAACAGTCTGTAAACTTCCTGTCTGTACTGTATATTCAAAAGTCTTATAAGAGCATTCAGTTGTTGTTATTTATTAGCCTTTGATGGTTCTGGTGGAACCTTGGTATGCCATCTTGTGTATAGTAGCATAATTACATTGGACTATTTCCTTTCATTTCCAATTCTAAAGAATTAATATTGTTCATTCCATGATTTGGAAGTAAGAAATTAACTGTTTTAGCAAAGCGCAGCCTATAAAGATAAGGAAACAAATGATGGAATTTCTTTATTTTCTTGTTGGCTTCATTGGTTGTAATCAAGGGCAGATCTTGTATGGCAATGTCATGATACACGTAACTGTCATTTTGATAACATTTCAACTTATTGAGGATTTCCCTGTTAGTCTATTTTTTCAAAAAATTGAAATAAAATAAAATAATTTATTACTGGTCAATGATTCAGAATAAATAAAATTTACTAAATAAAGCTATAAGATAGAGCTACAAACTAGACCATAAAATAAAGCATAAAATTAAAAATTTACAAACATGCTTGCACTATTTTGTGATCAGCAATACATAGGTTTTATAAATTGCAAAACCAAACTTTGCCAGCTGCTTAAAACATCGAAATGAAATACCTTTTAAATAAGTAAATAATTACACTGTAAAATAAAAAATTATTCAATTTAAATTATCAGAATTTTATAGAAGAATATTTTGTGTACACTACAAACTATAAGTAAATGTATAATGTAAAATATAAATTATTCAAATGACATTTCTGTCATTTTTCATGTACTTGATAAAGAATTGCCATGAATTATATTTAAAGTAGTTTCTTGGGATTTCAGAATTCAGAATAAGCAATATGAGTGCTTCAATGTCACATTTCTGTGTGTTTCATAGGACTGATAAGGTAGACAAGATGTATTTTAAATATAAATCAAGAACAATTTAAATGAAAGAAATTGAGATCAATTGTTTATGCTCAAAAACATGTTCTTATCAGATTTCTTCCTTCCTTCCTTTCTTCCTTCCTTTCTTCCTTTCTTTCTTCTACAAAAACTATTCTGAAGAAATAAATGGCACTTCCTTTAATATATGGAAAGAGAGACAAATTGTTATTGTGTACATTTTGGAAGAAGGTGATTGACCATTAATTAGTAACATTCAATAGTGAATACTTAAGAGACAACAGACTGGATTACTGGATGGCATAAAGAATACATGGAAAGAAAAGTATCAATACTTTTAAATGGAGTTGTTACATAGTTTTACCCATGCTATTTTGGAGTTTATTGCTAAGTAGTTGTAAGTAGGGACCACCTTTGGTGGAAGCTAAAAGCATTCTTTGCCATTTAGTCATGTTGGCCATATGACCACGGAGATGTCTTCGGACAGTGCTGGCTCTTCGGCTTTGAAATGGAGATGAGCACTGCCCCCTAGAGTTGGGAATGACTAGCACATATGTGCAAGGGGAACCTTTACCTTTACCTTTAGTTGTAAATTCCCTGAAATTCTGAAAAAAGAGAGGATCATTTTATTGTTTCAAAAATAATTTTATTTTAAAAATAAAACCTGATTTCCCCAGGACAAAGTGAAGCATAATGCTTGAGTTCACTATCTATCTATCTCAAGGCGTGAGCTGATGAAATTTTAAATCCTTCCTCATTGTCATTAAAGAGTTTGCTCATTTTTCTGCAGGTCATCATTTTCTTTCCTTTTTTTTAATGGTATACTGTAATAAAATGGATTGCTTATTCTTTTGAAATATTCTATGGGGAGCTATTATTATAGGATTATGCACAGTATTCATAGATAATATTGTTAATTAAATCTGGAAAAGAAAAAGTTTTATTATCCTATAAACATAAAATATAGATAACTGATCTTACATTACAAAAGGCAATCATATATGAGAAATACCAATGAACTCAGCTCATTGTATCAGCTATGTTTTATAGTTTAGGAATAATCTATATATCTGATGAGTCTAATATATATAATGGTTTTAATTTTGTTTGATGAGACACTTGGTTCTCGTGTGAAAAACTAAGCTACTTTATATACTGTTATTGCTTTGTTCATTAATTTCTTTATAGTTCATCTAAAGAAAAATGATATGTTTGTTCTATCTGCCAATCAGCTTTTCTAGAACTGCAGGATTTGGTATTGAAATGCAATGTGTTACTGCAGTCTAAGTACAGTTCTTCTGTTCTTTCAGTGTTGAACATACCAAATCTTTTAAACATCAGACAAGTCTCACTAATGTAATAGTGTCAGGTCAAAAGTGTGTTTCTATACATTTTAAATGATTCCAATTACCATATAGGCCTTTTAAGAACTTCCCTGAAGAACCAATATGAATAGTGCATGATAGTGGAGCTTTTATTCCAGCAAGTTGGGCTGGCCTAAAATTTTTTAATTTTAATTGGAAAATTTTAGTTTTTAATTATGTTCTCGACCAGATTATTTAATTTGTTTTAATTAATTTTAACTTTTATTTACTGTTGATTTTATTGTGGTTGTGCACCGCCCTGAGTCCTTCGGGAGAAGGGTGGTATAAAAATTCATTCAATCAATCAATCAATCAATAAATAAATAAATAAATAAATAACCAGATGTCCAGTTCAATCTCAACTCACTTTCTTATAGTTTGCTAGCAAAAATTATAAATGTACAATATGTATTGAATTTTTCCTAAAGCTATTAAATTTTTTTTAAAATATTTGCCTGCGCTTATATTTATGAGCACTCGTAAGAACATTTTTAAGGCAGAAATTACTTTGTTCAACACTTTGCCATCCATTTACTTCAAAATTTATCCCACAGTTTTTCATAATTAAGTGGCTGGCTGTATTAAAACACATTATTTAGGATGTCTAGAATCATCTTGCCAAATCTTTCTTCAATATTAATTTCTAGATCTTGTGTGAATTAAATATGATAGCACAAAATTTACATACACTTTTAAAACTTAGCTGGGAAAGATTCTTGCTTAGTCATCATTCCCACTTATAAAGAATTTTTAGCTTGTACACACATCTGTCATTCATGTCATAAAATTTAAAATCTGCCCTTGCCATATTTTCCAACCTTGATTTCTTAACATCAAGGCTAGATAGTGAATCATTACCATATAAGTTTTGTACCCTTGACATTCCACTAGTAATTGATTTCAGCTCTCCTTTATTACATTAAGCCAATGTAGATTTAGGAGGTTGAGATTCTTTCTTAATTAACCTTATTTTTTTTCTTTCTTTTTCCCTCTTAACATTTAAAACTGACTCAGTTATGTGCATTTAGACATGTTTTCCATACATAATCAGAGCAGGGGTTTGGAGCTGCATAAGTAAAATATTAATACCTTTCATTAAAAATAAATAAAAAATATGTTATTCTGCAGAAGTTAATTTTCTTTTTTTAAAAAAATCAGCTATTCAGGTAAGTACAGATAGATAGCACTTAATACATGATTGATTACACCTATAGCTAAATACATAGCAATAACAGAAATATAATAGGATTCCCATTGTTGTACAACGACGTTCATAAAACTGCTCAATTCAGCTTTAAAATATAGAATATGGTGGACATGTTTCAATCAGTTTTTTTTCTCAGAGACATTGTTTATAAAATGTATGTACAATTTAGAGAACATATAGTTCTACTATTTAAAAAATTGGCGATTTTGTAAAAAGATGAGATTGTGTGGCTGTTCATGCCATTAACAACATGAAGGGCCAAACAGAGGCCTTTAAAAAAATCATCTCTAAACATAAGATATCACATACAAGGAAAGCAGAGAAGTACAGTAGTACTCATTTCAAGATATTCTAAGATGTAAAGTAACCAATCAGCTGTTTTAAAAGAACATTCAGGAAAGAAAGCACTTTCATATGATGTAGTATATGGTGTTTGACCATATAAGACAAAAGCCTACATTAAAGCAATGACAAAAGGATCTGTTAGATCGTGGGCGATTAAAGAAAGGACTGGACACATAGTAATCTTAAATACTTTATTCGGCTCCGTAACAGCAATGGCAAATCCCAGCCACAGCAGCTCCTTTTTAAACGGGAGCTGTCCCCAGCTTCAGCCACTGACGCTTCTCCGAATTTCCCGCTCTTAGGATTCACTCCTGATTGGCTTATTTAAACTGTCACTTAATACTTAACACCCCTCCCCTCTAGTTCTGTGTCCACCAATCCAATGTCTGCTAGGCAACATAATCCCACAAGTAGGCGGGTCACCTTGGGGCTCGACTGGACCTGCACAGATCAGTCATTCTGACATTCTCGGAGTGAGAGGTCGAGTTCCGCTGCTCTCTTGGAGTCGCCTCCGGAACTCTCTCAAACTCTGGTGCTGGGTTGGATTTATTCTGCTCGTTTTCTTTTTCTGCTTCCCTCGGCTGTCCTCGTGGATTTTCTCCGGCGTCCGGCTCCTCCTCCTGGATCCCAGATAAGTGTCTGCCGTTCCCCTCCGGGTTTGATTTTTCACTCTTTTGCACTGGTGTTTGTCGTAGGGCCTGACCTGTTCTGTCTGTTTGTCTTTCCTTCTCTCCTGGCAGTCTCTTTGTGGCTCGCTCTCGTTTCTTGTTACTCTTCCTCTGATCTGGTCTATGTACCTTTTCCAGTGTTGTCTGTCTTCCATTTGGATTCTGTATGATAAAGGGCCCGTTACTTGTGTTATCTCTGCCAGCACCCAGAGGAGGTTTCCGCTCAAGTTCTTGGCGTATATTTTATCTCCTGCCTGGAATTCTGGGACCCAGTTTGTAGAATCGGTCAGTTTCTCCATGCTGTACTGCAGGTGTAGTCTGTCCAGCGGAGATCTTAACTTCCTCCCCATCAGTTGTTCTGCCGGCTCCGGTGGGTTGTAGCGCTTGGTGTGATGTGTTGTATGGCCAGTAATTTATCTATTTTGGCTTGTATGTCCCCTGTCCCCAACCTCATTAGTGTCTCTTTCATGGATCTTACCATTTGTTCAACAAGTCCATTCGTAGATGGGTTTCCTGGCGCTGACAAAGCGTGCTGTATTCCTTGATTGGCTAGGAACATTTCAAAGGAGTTCGTTGTGAACTGGGGCCCGTTATCGGCGACTACAAGGTCTGGTAGGCCATGTGTGGCAAATAGTCTTCTCAGTACCTTTATAACTGCTTCAAATGTGGTAGATGTCATGAGGACTACCTCCAGCCATTTTGAGAACGTGTCTACAATAATTAGAAATGAATTCCCCTTGCATGGCCCTGCGAAGTCGATATGTAATCTGGACCAAGGTGCTCCTGGGCTTTCCCAGTCATGAGTGGGTGTTGATTTCGGGGCTGCTCGGGATTCTTTGTCCATCCCGGGCCACCACACGTAGCCAAAGCTTTCATCTTTACGATTCCTGGGTGTCCTTCATGTAGCAGCTTCAGAGTATCCCTTCTCAGTGTTTCTGGTACAACGACCCTGTCTCCCCAAAGCAGACAACCCCTCAGTCTGGAGAGTTCGTTCTGTCTTGTTTTGAATGGCTGGAATTCTGGGTTCACACCTTTCTCCGGCCATCCTTTCCAGATCCAATTTAAAAGCCGCACCAAAGTTTTGTCTCTTGCGGTGGCTCTCGCGATGTCTGCTGCCGATATCCGGGTTTCCTCCATAGTCTCAATGAAGAGTGTGGTCATTGCTGGAGCTGGATCTTCTCCTGTTTCCAGAAGTGGGCATCTGCTGAGCGCGTCTGCATGGTCAATCGTCTTTCCGGGTTTGTGTTGGAGTGTGTAGTTATAGGCTGCTAAGAATTCTATCCACCTGAGCATTCGGGTAGAGGATAGAGGGGGTATCGGTCTGTCTCCTGCTATGATGCCTAATAGCGGTTTGTGGTCGGTTATGAGTTCAAATTTCCGACCGTAGAAATCTTTTTATTCCGGCTACTGCAGCCAATGCTTCTTTGTCCAATTGGGTGTAGTTTTATTCTGGTTTTGACAGAGTTTGGGAGAAAAACGCGATGAGGGCTTCTTTTCATTTGGCATGGTGTGACTCAATACAGCTCCAATGCCGAAAGGGGACGCATCACACGTTAGTCTTATTGGCAATGTCCCGCTGTATTGCACCAGTATTCTGTTCGACGTTAGTAGTCTTTTGATGTCTTCAAATGCCTTATTTTCTTGATTCCCCCATCTCCATTCCGCCGTTCTGTCCAGTAGCCGGTGGAGCGGTTCAGCAGTAGTAGCTTCCTGCGGCAGGAATATATTATAAAAATTAAGCAACCCCAAAAATGCCTGCAGTTCTGTCTTATTCTTGGGTGTGGGGGCCTCTTTGATGGCTCTCAGCTTTCCCAGTGTGGGCCTGATTCCCGACCCGTCGATTAGGTACCCCAGGAATTTTACCTGCTTTTCTGCTAGGTGGCACTTGTCTCTCTTCACTTTAAGCCCCACCTTCTGAAATCTCACCAGTACCTCCCGTAATCGCTGCTTCAATTGGGGTAGGTCTCTTGCTGATATGAGGACATCATCAAAGTAAGGGATGACTCTGTCAATTCCTTGCAGAAGCCGTTCCATCAGACTCTGGAATAGCCCGGGCACTACACTCATCCCAAATTGCAACCTTTTGCACTTAAATGCCCCCCTGTGAGTGATGATTGTTTGGGCTTCAGCGGTGGCCTCGTCTACTGGAAGTTGTTGGTATGCCTGTGCTAGGTCCAGCTTCGCAAAGATCTTTCCCCAGCCCAACGAATGCAGCAGATTCTGCACCACTGGCACAGGGTATGCGTTTTGCTGGAGCACCTTGTTAATGGTACTTTTGTAGTCCCTGCACAAATGTACTGACCCATCTGGCTTGATGGGTGTCACTATAGGAATTTCCCATTTTGCGTGATCTGTAGGTTCTAAGACTCCCTGAGCAACCAGCTTGTCTAATTGCTCATCTATCTTAGGCCTTAGAGCAAATGGGAGCCTTCGGGGCTTTATCCAGACAGGGGCTACCTGGGGGTCTAGGCTAAATGTAATTGGGGACCCCTTGTACTTGCCTAGCTCACCGTTAAAAACTTCTGTGAACTCCTTCATCAGGTCTTCTTCCCAGCCGTCATCTCCGATGTGGTCGATGCCAGTAATTGCAAGTCCAAGTGGCTCAAACCACTCCATGCCCAATAGGCTGGGTCTGTCTCTGTCCACTATCGTGAGAGGCAACTTGGCTTTGAAGTTTTTGTAAGCGATGTTGAACATGCCGGTGCCCACTACAGGAATTTGATGCCCCTGGTAGTCGATGAGTGTTAAACGTTGTCGTTTAAGATTGTGGGTGGTGATGTGCGGAATTAGCTTCTTCATCATTGTCCAGGATACCATTGATAGGCAGGACCCCGAGTCGACCTCCATCTTGCAGGGTCTCCCTTCTATGAGAACGGTCGCTGCCATATTGTTTGCTCTTCCCGTGCTGGCATGGCTCACGATGGTCTGGTGGGTCTCCCCTTGGTCTGCTCTGTGGTCCTCGCTCCTATGGCCTCATCCAAACGGCTGTTTCCTTCCGCTGGACTGGAATTTCTTGTTACTGGGTGGTGAACAGGGTGGCTGGTTCCTTCTGGAAGCTGCTGGGATGCCCTGCAGGCTCTTGCTATGTGCCCCTTCCGCTCACATCTCTGGCATATAGCATCGTGGAACCTGCATTCGGTTTGTGGGTGGTTGCCTTCGCATCCTGAGCACCAGATCTCTTTTCTTCCTTTTCCTTGTGGCTTCTCCTTACACTCGGATCGTAGGTGATGGACCTCGTCTTCCTCTTCTTCTTCATCCGATTCCATCTCCACTTCCACATAATGCACTGAGGCTTCATCCTTTACTGATGGCCTGTTTTTCATCTTTTTCATAGCTGCCGCGGATTTCTGGGATGCTCGGTTGCTGACGCCTCTTCCAAGGCCTCCTTGAACGTTATCTGTGGCCTGGCTAGCAACCTGCTCTGCAGTGTGAGGTCTCTCAGTCCCAGTACTAAACGATCCCCCATAGCCTCTTCCAGGCTCACGAAGTCACATGCGGCGGCTATCTCCCTTAAGGTTGCCACGAACTTGCTGATCGTCTCACCCTCCTTCTGGTCCCTCCGGTAAAATTCATGCCTTCTTACCAGAGAGGACGCTTATGGTGCATAATGTGCCTTTAGGATGTCTTGCAGAGTTGTCCAAGTCATTGTTCTCAGGTCGGCCAGGGCGGCGAGCACTTTGGCCATCTTGAATACTGCCGGTCCGCAATGCGTGAGGAAAAAGGCTCTCTTCCTCTGCTCCAATAGATTTAATAGGTAATTCGCCTCCATGAACATATAGAAATGTTCCATGTATGCTTCCCAATCTTCTCCGGCTCGGTTGAATGGGGCGGGTGGACTGATTGCAGACATCTCTGTAGCCGATGATCTGACCGGTATGGTGTCGTCAATCTGGTGGCTGTTGATTGCTTTGGAGTTTGATGTTTCATCCTTGTCCTTCAGTATCCCACCTTCATCACCAGTGTTAGATCGTGGGCGATTAAAGAAAGGACTGGATACGCAATAAGCTTAGATACTTTATTCAGCTCTGTAACAGCAATGGCAAATCCCAGCTGCAGCAGCTTCTTTTAAGCAGCAATAAAACAGATAAAATCAATATTAAATGTTAAAAACCATTAAAACTCCCTTTAAAAAACCCTTCAGTCCAATCCAGCCTGGCAAAATAACCATGTCTTAAGGTTACGGCGGAAAGAGCGCAAGTCAGGGGCCACCCGGAGCTCCAGGGGGAGTTGATTCCATAAGGTAGGTGCGCCCACAGAGAAAGCTTGTTCCTAGGAATTGCCAGATGACACTGCTTGGCCGATGGCACTCCAAGGAGGCCCTCTCTGTGGGAACGCATCGGGCGATGGGGAGCTGTCCTGGCCGCAGATAGTCCATCAGGTTTATAATGTAAACACACAGCATTCTGCTTAGAGAAATTAAAACAAAAGTAATTGGCTTTTAGTATTTGCTGCTTCTATCGTTTTCTCACAATTACACACAAACATTATATACATATTTCTTATTTATATTTTTATCATATTGATCCTTCAATTGGTTCATTGCTGAAACAGCTTGCATAAATACAATCAGCAAATCTTTGCAGAAAACTAAAGATTCATGTCAAATAGATAATTCATGACCACATGTCCATAAGAAAGTTATTAAGCATGAAGGAGACACAAACAATATCTCATACTTCTTAATATATCATCATGATATCCCATACATGATGCAACATTACTTTACTAGCCTCAGTCTGGCTGTTTATAGCGCTGCTAGAATGATTATCATAATTCTGCACCTAAAGAGTGGTTGTAATAAGCTATTTAATGTATTGGGGAGTTCAAAGTAATATTAGATTTGGAAACACCTCCACACACACTGGTCCTGAATTCCTACTGTATAAAGTAATGTTTAAACTAAATGTGTTCAGTCAAGAATAATCCAAAATTATAACTAATAATTAAATAATGTGTCTAGAAAAAGCATAAAACACTAGTTATTCTTTATTTATTTATTTGATTTGATTTTTAAAAAATCTTGTTTTTAGAGACATGAATCCTTTGTCAGACATGAATTACTTTTGCCATTCTCATTGCTTTTTGTTTTTTGAACTTCTGTAAAACATGAACATATGAAACAGAGGCTCTAAAAATTGCCTCTGTTTCATATACATAAACAAAACTGAACAGCAAAAAAAAAAAAAAACCTGTCAACATGAGTCTTCCTAATTCTAGAAGTGATATTTTAGTATCTATGTATTTTGCTTTGTCCCTTAGCCAAACACCTATAAAAAAAAAAACCTCGTTTAACCCACAATTACAATGTTCCAATTCTTAAAAAGAAATCCTCTAATGTTCAAACCTGTTCAGCCCCCAGCTCTTCAAATACTTGTCTCACATATACATATTTTTCTTTATTTAATTCAATTCCTTCTTTATTCATCCATTACACATACACACTCTCTCTCTCAGAGAGGGAGGGAGGGAGAGAGAGGGGGAGGGGAGAGAGAGAGGTGGGGGAGAGAATGGCTGAGGAAGAAGCCATCTTCAGTCAAGGCTGGTGAACTGGGATTCCATGATGAATGATATTGGGTCCTGAAATACCCAATGGAATGCTAACAAGTGTATAACAATTGACCATTGCACTGCTAGCCCCCAAACAGCTGACTGATGCACTCAGCTCTCTTCTCAATTAGTTTGCAAAATTCCTAAAATTGATTTCTTATTAACCTGGGTCTAGGATACCACTGGAGAGACCCCTTTCCAAAACAGCCAGAGGAATGTACTTCCCCCATTTAGGTTTCCGAAAGAATCATGCAGGTCCATGATTAGCTTGACAAAATTGGGTTCAAATAACAGATTTCTTCTAAACTTTATAGCTTTACCTCAGTTACAGTCTTGTCATCATGACAACTTGATCTTCTTTTATGATAGTTACTAGATTGGATAATCAGACAAATGTTAGGGATATAGTATATCTTGACTATAGCAAGGCTTTTGACAAACTCTCTCGTGGCATCCTTATCAACAAAATGTTCCATTTGGGGTTAACAACTCAACTACTAAGTAGATTCACAATTGGCTGAAGGTTCATACTGAAAGAATAATTATAAATGGGGTTACATTTAACTGAAAAGACATACAGTATTGAGTAGGATACTACAGGATACCTGGTGCTGCTTAGCCATTTTAAAAATAATGTGGACAAAAGAATTTGAGGGAATTCTTCTCAAATTTTCAGATAATAGGAAGAATGGTTAATACTTGGGAAGAGAAGGAAAAAATATATATAAAAAGACATCTAGAAGAGTGGGAAGAAAAAAATAGAATGAAAATCAAGAGAAAATAATGTAAAGTGATACATCTAGGTAAGAACAATGAAAAAAACACACAGAATGGGGGAAATCTGCCTTAAGAGCATCACATGTGAGAAAGACTTGGGTATATTAATGGATCACAAGCTAAACATGTCCCAGTGGTATAATGCAACCACAAAGAAGACCAGCAACATCTTGAAGAACAATCAAGAAGGGCATAGAATTCGGATTATGGGAAGTAATTATCCTGATCTACCTTGTCTTGGTCTAACTTCACTTGAAGTATTGTTTTTAGTCATGCACATCCAGTTTAAAAGGACATTGATGAACTGGAGCAAGTTCAAAGAAGGGCTATCAAGATGGGGAAAGGACTGCTAGAATGATTAAAAGACTAAGGTATGGTTATCTCGCAGAATAGAAGGAATCTAGAGGAATGAAATCCTGATAATATGGAGGAATGCTGTGAAACTATAATAAAGTTTCTCCCAATATTTTACTAAAGGCTTTCTCATGTAGAGCCATACTATGATTTATATTTCTTTTATAATGAAACTAACCAAATGTATATAACTTATAACCTTGCTTTGTTCAGGGCTCTTCTGCAGTTCTTTGGCAAGGAGCCCAGTGATCACTGTCATTTGTGCCTGTCAATAAAAGATACTTTATCGCATCTGTCTAGCATTAGATGGAAACACCCATTTCTTTATCCAAGTCCAGGCAGCATCTGTATGCAGAACACCTGCCTATTCGAAACAAACATCGTAACAGTTAAATCAATTGTGAGAGGAAAGCTACTCTCATTCAGCAATCTAAAGAAAGATGCCTAACAAGCTAATTACATTCACAAATGTCACTGATGACCTATGAGTCCTTGAAAATATCATCACCAATATTACAACTAACGCTTCACAGTAGTTATATTGGACAGTTATATTGATAAAGCTACAAACTTTAAGGTTTATGTTGGCTTTTTGAAATATAGGGCATGGATGCGTCTATGTTATCTCTCTGCATATACACTGAGTTCTTTTTCCATCTTCAATTGATAAGTACCATTGATACCTATTCTTTCTTCAACTACTTGGCAAAAAGAAAATAGTATGGCATATATCCATATGTATGCTATGGGCAATTGAAGTTTCCCACAATAACTGGACCTTTACAGCCATTTATCTGAGCTGTTGTTTTAGTTCAGTTGATGACTCACACCCTGGTCAGCACTTCTTTATTCTCCTTCCATCGGGAAGGAGATATAGAAGCATAGGCAGACGCTGAAAAACAGTTTTTATCCATGGGCTGTCACACTCTTGAATGGAAAATAACTACAACATAGTACGATTGATTTGCTGGGCCAGCACAACGTGCAATAAGTTCACAAGGTGCCATAGGATTGGGTGTTTGTTAGCAGGATTCACTGGGATAGGGATTTTTTTTCTTTTGTCTTTCACTATGAGTCATATTGTGTTGGGGTGCACAATGGGAGGCTCAGCCAATCTCATAGTACACATGCTGTACTCTGACAATAAAGGTTTGAATTGAATTGAATTGAATGACAGGATTGGCTGGCAAAATCTTCATTTATACATGAAACCACAGGACTTTTCATAAACTGTATATAAATTTGTTATGTTGCCTCATCTATCAAACTATGTAATAACATCACAAAAATAAAGAAGAAGCAATGGAACAAACTAATCTATGTAACTGCATCAAGAATGCATTATAAATGTTATGAGTGCCTTGTCTACATTTGTTTATTATCAGACACACTCTGGTTTCAAACTCTGGGTTCTGTTCCATTCACAAGGCCATTATTTGAGGGACAAGTATAAAGGTATAACAAGTTGTTGCAAATTACTTTTAGATATTTTGTATTGCATAACTATATAAAGGAATATGGAATTATTTATTTTATAATTTTAAATGGGACAAAGAATTGATTAATGGATGTCTGTTGCTATTATCTGCACACCTATTTGGATTCAGTGGATCTCATTTCAGGAAAAACATGCACAGGGACATTGACAGCTTTTATGTATGTATTTCTTTTATTCTTTTACACTAATTTTGAAATAATTCTAGAACATAAATCTCTTAATTGTCTTAATTTGACTCTTGCCTTAGGCAGGGAATTAGAAAGTGTCTCTTTCAACATTCAAACTTCAAGGTTTTGGTTTAAAGTTTCACCTTTAAAGCGCTCCATGGCTCAGGATCTGGGTACTTGCGGGACCGTCTACTACCACCAATAGCCTCCCACCGGCTGGTACACTCCCATAGAAAGGGGCTCCTCCGGGTGCCGTCGGCCAAACAATGCCGACTGGCAGCCCCCAGGGGGAGAGCCTTCTCTGTGGGGGCACCTACTATCTGGAACGAGCTCCCCCTGGAGATACGGAGGATCCCGGATCTGCGCACCTTCCGCCGCGCTTTAAAGACCTTTTTATTTCACCAGGTGGGCCTGGCCTAATTTTTTCCCTCTTTTATAAAAGATTTTTAATTTTTAATATTTTTTAGTATTTTATATATTCAAATTTTAAAATTGGTTTTAAATTGATTGGGGTTTTAATTTGTCTGGGCCAAAACTATTTAATTTGATTTTAATTCCACTTTTAAATTTTGTATGTATGTATTTTATTGTTTGGCTGTGCACTGCCCTGAGTCCTTCGGGAGTAGGGCGGTATAGAAATCAAATAAATAAATAGATAGATAGATAGATAGATAGATAGATAGATAGATAGATAGATAAATAAATAAATTTATTTCAACATTTCAGTCATTCAATACTAATAGTAGATAGTTATGGTCCAAAGAAAAAAAGGAAGAGACCTTTACAGATTTCCTAATGTCTTTTAAAATTATTATTGCATATTATAGCTCAATAAAACACACTTGTAATATTGATCAGAGTCTTCACATAAGAGTTGTGCTCAGAACTATCACAACCCTGATAGTTCTCAAATGTGAACAAATTTACTATTTATTGTTCTGTTTTTCTGATATACAAAACTCTTAAATGTGTCTGTTCCTGTTTAGAAACTTGGACACAGAATAACAGAAAAGAACATGCAGAATGTCTGATTCCGCCTAGCTCCACCCCTGCAAGTAGGAACATTAGTGCACATAGACTTAATTAGGGTCTATCTATTTCAGAAGTTGAAGACATTGGATAGTTCTTTCTTTATTTCTCTTGCTAATCATATCTGAACATTATAAACATTCCATATATGTCAATGTATATATGTCAATACATATGTTCACTTGAAATTTGAATGTTCAAATGTGAAAAATGAATTGAATTACCCAAGTATGAGAAAAATATGAAACATCTCATCACAACATGCAATTTCTTGTAAAGATACAATAGTGAGTTAGTATAAATAACCCTTTTTTACCTGCAACTCTTAATGTCTAGAAATTATGGAATTTTGAGTTCAATTTTTCTAGAAAACTATAGACAGAGAAAGAGGGCCTTGTTAGTTCAGTGCTAAAAGAGAACATTTGGTATGTTTATATTCATTAATTTTTTATGTTAACTTGTAAATTAACTAAATTGACGTCTTAAGGGACTATAACATTGATACTACTTTTTTTTTGTATCCTGCAAAAATGACAGTGAGTCATAATTAACATATTGTCCATTTCCTATCATATATATATTGCAGAGCTGTACAAGATTCAGAGTGCAAGCAAAAATGCTTTATGACAAATAATTTGGAATATGGAAACACAAAATATAACAAATTAAATCCTATCCACTCAAAATAGTGAAGGAGTTTATAACATATTGATGATGAATTACTCATTATTCAACAAAATTTATAAACTAAAAATCTGTTAATCTGATCAACAAAATTTATGCCAAAATAAATTTATTTTCTAAGGTGCAATTAACTCTTATTTTTGTTATAAAATGCCAAATACAATGCCTCCATATATGTGCAATAAAGATAACAAAGAGATTTTTAAATTCTACATTTAACTTTGGTAATATAATTTACTTCAGTTAGCAAAATTTGTTTGAGAGAGATGTGATTACATTTTATAAATTCATGAAGGATGCTCAAAAGGAATAAAGTATTTAAAGATATAAAATAACATAGGTGCAGTGCTAGACATAGTACTGGGTTCTGAACAAATTTAACACAGAAATTAGCTGAGTATACTGAATTTCTAGTAAGAGTTACAGAAGGACAGCTGATAAAACAATCTTGTGAGACTATAGAAATTATAATTATTCCTATAATTTGATATGACGGGATTATATTAATTAGGTAACAACTTTCTCCAACAATAATTCCAGTTGGAACACCTTCCTTAAGAAAAGAGTCTAATTTTTGATTAGCTCCTAGAAAAAATCTAAGTAGAATAAGCAGAGTAGTATTATCCTCACCAATACTTTTACTTTCTGAATTATATCCTCTTCCCTCCCCACAGTTGCAACTAACTCAGAGATCCAGTGGTGCATCAGCTACATTGAACATAAACAAATGACAATGGCACGGAGAACAACTCAGCTGTCAGCCAAAACTACATCCTGGGGTGAGAAGGGAAGCCACTTTTTCCACAGTATCTCTACAAAGCCTCGACATCAAATCCTTGCCAAGCTGCCATGGTTGATTCAGAATTATATATCCCAATTTAAAACCTTTCTTAAAATCTGTGCATTCTCAGTTTTGTTTCGCTCAACTTCTTTCCTTCACTCTTTGGTGAACTTTTTTGTATTAACTTTTTAAAAACTGATTTACATGAATCATGCAAAACTGGCTGGATAATACCCTTGGTAGGAATAGATCAAGTAGTATTTGCAACAAATTGCTTAGCTACTTTCTTTGTTAAAAGTAGCAAGTATTTTTCTGCCTCTTTTTCTGGGGGTAATTTTTAAAGTAAGAAGACATATTCTTGAGAATTCTCCTTTAACATTTGAGTTTTTAAAAAGGTATCCATAGTGTTTCTCTAGACAACAGAGTATAATTTAATTTGCAGCCATGCAATTCCTACAGTGCAGAACAGCCATGCCAAATTTCAGACAGGTATGACCAGAGACGTTTTGTGCAAAAGGAATGATGATATTCTTGCATGAATGCAGCAGAGTTAATCATTGGTAATCAGGCAGTTTATAAGAAATTAACTTTCTGATCTCGTCCATAAAATGAATGTTTCACTTGATCAAGTCAGGTACCTAATGCAGTCTGTGAAAAATGAAAACAAAAATCCACACAGCCACTGTCATTAGAATGACCAGTCAAGTCTGGATTGCAATTATAACTGTGAAATTGGTGAAATCTAGTATTCCTTTTTCTCCTTTCATGATCCTTGCAACATAATATTTTGCATAAATAATGAAAGCCTCCTCCTCTTCTTATTTTTGCCAATGTAGCCACAGAAAACACTATTAGAAGCACCTCAAAGTCTAGAGAAATAAATTATGACGAGGGCTTTGTTTATTCTCAGAATTAAAACTTCGTCAGATTATCGTTTTCAGCTTGCAGAGATGAATAGGTATTGCGTGATATGGTAATGATTGGCATGATTGCTCATTTGATCTGTCTTTATTTTATCTCACCATTGAATTCAAAAATTAAGTTTTTATTTTTTTATTTGTTTTTGTGTATCTTGTGATGAAAGCACAGCAAAAATATGGAACCATTTATACTAAAAATATTTTTTTAAGAGGAAGATTCTCCCTTTTTTAAAGGAACAAGATTCTCAAATGTGATTCAAATTAAAATTATGATTTATTTACATTACTACTGAGATTACAGAAGCTGGGAAATGCCAAAGAACCAAACTAAGTATGTCAATTATTAAATATTCTACCATGATATGTAGTAGCTTTGTTATTATGTATTTAAAAAATAAATACAACACGCAACTTCTTTTTTTTTTTTATTGCAAAAGTTTTACAATTACATTTTCACCCCTTTTTTCACCCCCCCACCTCCCTCCCCAAACTTCCCGTCCTCCCTAACCCTCCCTAACCCTCCCCCCCCAGACTTCCCTATTATGTACTCATAACTAATAACACTGATATATATACCTGAACCCATCCCTCCCCCTACATAATTTTCCCTCTTTGTCTCTTTATATTAAAATATTTCTAATACATTGTTTTCAAATAAAAGCTATTTGATACTTTCTAATTTGGTATTTGTTCTGAACATATTCTATCCACCTTTTCCATTCCCATTCATAAGTCTCTTGTGAACAATCTTTTAAATGTGCTGAAATCTTCGCCATCTCTGCAAAACTGGCCATCTTCGAAGTCCATTCCTCGATAGTAGGCAAAGCTTCATTCTTCCAATATTTACCTATCAACAATCTTGCTGCTGTTATCATATACAATATTAATTTTGTTTCATCCCGTGTAAAACCCTTAACTATGCCCAATAAAAACAATTGTGGAGAAAATTGAATTTTTTTCTTCAAAACATTCTGCATGACCCACCATATTTTTATCCAAAAAGCCTTAACTTTCCTACAGGTCCACCAAACATGATAATACGTAGCATCCAAACATTCACATCTCCAACATTTTGGCTGAACATTAGGGTACATACATGACAACTTTTTAGGATCTAAATGCCATCTATAAAACATTTTATAAAAATTTTCCCTCAGATTCTGCGACTGTGTAAATTTAACATTCTGAACCCAAATTTTTTCCCATGTTTCCAACATCACTGGTTCTTCAAAATTTTGTGCCCACTTAATCATGCAATCTTTAACTAATTCCGTTTCTGAATCCCTTTCTAGCAAAACATTATAAAGCCTTTTAATATGCATTGGACCTTTCTCTCTTATATGTCTAACCAATTCTTCCTCATGCAACATAATACCAGTTTTTTGGTCCTCTTTCCATCTCAATTGTAATTGATTATATTGTAACCAGGTTAAATTAATCCCTTCATCCAACAGTGTCTGCAATGTCTTCAGCTGGCATCTGCCCGCATCTGTAAAAAGAACCTCTTTGTATAAAAACCCCCCGAGTGACATTATATTTGTATTCCACAAGGTATGACCAAGATCCAGCCATAGCGGTATTTTATAATCCCATTTGAGTCGGTGCTTCTTCCAAACTCTCATCAAAGAGTCTCTAAGTATATGACTTTTAAATACTTTATCAACTTTGTCATCATAAAATAGGTAAGCATGCCATCCAAATTCAAGATCAAAACTTTCTGCATTCAATATTCCAGCCTTTTTACCCCCAAACCAATCACTTGTTAAAGTTAAAGCTGCTGCATCATAATATAACTGTAGGTTTGGAAGTTTAAGGCCTCCTCTTTCTGGAACATCTTGCATAATTTTCAATTTCACTCTCGGCTTTTTCTCGTTCCAGACGAACTTATTAAGTCCAGTTTGCCAAACTTTCAGTTGTTTATCACTTTTAAGCACCGGAATCATTTGAAACAAAAACAGAAATCTTGGCAAAATGTTCATCTTAACTGCTGCTATTCTTCCAAGTAAAGACAGTTGCAGCTTTTTCCAAGTCTCCATGTCTTTCTGAACCTCTCGCCACAACACCTCATAGTTATTTTGAAACAATTTCATGTTTGATTCTGCAACCTGAACTCCAAGATATTTTACCTTAGGTACAATTTCAAAACCTGCCCTCCTTTCAAGCTCATGTTTACGATCTTGTGTCATATTTTTGACTATCATTTTAGTCTTTTTTGAATTCAGTCTAAAACCTGAAACTCTACCATAGTCTTGTATAATGTCATTCATCAGGATTGTTGATTCCATTGGTTGTGATAGGGTAACCACCAGATCATCTGCAAATGCCTTTATTCTATAATCCTCTTGCCTTATCATTATGCCTTTCAAAATTTTTGAGTCCCGTATTGTATTTAGCAAGACTTCCAATGTTAAAATAAATAAAAGTGGGGACAACGGACATCCCTGTCTTGTTCCTTTTTCAATTTTAAACTCTGTCGTCAAACTTCCATTAATAATAATCTGTGCTTTTTGCTCTTGATAAATTGCTGAGATCGCCTGTGTAAATTGGTCCCCAAAGCCCATCTTTTTTAAAGTCTTTAGTAGAAAATTCCAATCCACTCTATCAAAGGCCTTCTCCGCATCCAAAAAGACCAGCACTGCAGAAATCTGTTTATTCTTATCAAGATATTCCAATAAGTCTATTACTTGCCTTACATTGTCCTTCATGTATCTGCCACGCAACTTCTTGAAATGGGCTAAGAGTAATACTCAGGACTTTAGTTTTTTTGAGGACCTGGTTTTTAAACTTCAGAAAAATGTTAACAGAAGATACTTCTGACTATGAGGATACAGAAGGAGGATTATGTATGTTTGCTGTCATATAAAGTAATAAAGACGCAATTTTAAAAAATTTAAGGAAAGCAATAACTACAACTAGTCAATATTATAATGTGATGGTGTACACATTTTTTAAAAAATAAAATGTAATTACAATCGTACTATTGTAAGGGTTATTTAGACCATCAAATTCTCTGCTTAGTGAAGCATCAGCTTGAATATATTTAATGAAGTGGAGTCCATCACCTTTCTGGTAATTTGTTCACTGTTGAATTACTTTTGCTGTTAGGAAGTATTTTGACTTTCTAAAACTGACATAGACCTTAAATCCATTATTCCATATTCCTCACACAGAGTATGATCTCCTTGAGCATGACATCCCTTTAGGTGTTTGAAGAACACTATTAAGAACAAAGATCTTCATTATTTTTTTATGTGGGCTAAACCTACTCCTTCTGTAAGATTTCGTTTCTAGTCTTTCTAAAATTTGGTAATATTGATTGAGCCTAAAGAATGTAAAATCCTTCTATATTGGGACTCATAGTATTTCTGTAGCTTGCCCCCTGCCCTCCCTTGTGAGCAGCTACTAGAATCCTGTACATATCTCCTCCTCCCTTTATTCCTATGCATTCAAAACTACTGTTACTACCCCTATGGCCATGCTGGTATGTAACATTGAATTCAATTTAAAAATGGAAATCTACACAGTATATTGAGCAAGCATTAACCAATTTTCTAGTTATTATAAAGAGACTCTTATTTGTAGAGTCCTCCTATGGGGGAAAAGATTTCTATCAGTTTTCTAAGGATTTCTGATACAGAAATATACTTAGTGATAAGGGGAGACATGTGCATTATAACATCACACACAGCTTCCTATGATAAGAAATATCTATCAACATTCCCACTATCTTCACATTCTTCTTTTATCCCATAGCATTCTGCCCTTTCACAGGTAAATATTTCTTTCTTTTTTTAAAAAAAACAGACTCATTTCCTTCCTTCCTTCCTTCCTTCCTGCCTGCCTGCCTGCCTGCCTGCCTGCCTTCCTGAGAATATCATTCATATCATTCACAAAGCTTCTGAGTGAACTGATTATATATATATATATATATAAATAATCAGTTCACTCAGAAGCTTTGTGACAATCTTGGTTGAAATTATGCCTAGATTCCAAAGTCAGACCAGCCTGCTACGTCAAAGACAAGCTGTTACTGCTGATGGATTTTTTTTAAAAAAAATAAAACTATTTGTGAACTAATGAAATAGAACATTTCATGCTGTTCATAACACCCACACTTGAACAGATGGATTATGCAGTGTTTCATGTATTCAATATATTTAATTTGTTAATATTAATAATAAATATTTGAATGGAAGGGTTATTATAACTTCTTGACATTCCAAATTATTTTATTGGGGAAAAAATTCTCAAAGCACTAGTTTGCAAAATACATATTGATGCTTCTTACATAGTTCAGATAATACCTTACAAAACCACAAATTCCCAGAGGAATTACGTGTAAGCATGCAAATATTATGTGCAACCTTTGAATTCCACCTCTGAATAATATATTCTTAGTTTTTCACATTCTGAAATACATGTATAGTTGTTTTACTATAAGTAGGCCTATAGTTATAAAAATGTGGTAATTCAAATAGTCACTAGGATATTAGTATCACTTGACTGGATTTTAATTCATATAAGGCATTTTTAAGAAGGCATTATGTTCATTATGCACTGTTATTTCCTTAACATTATGCAAATGTAAAGGAAATAACATTTGCAAAACTAAGAAACTAGACTTTTAGGCATGATATAATCACTTTTTGCCTCTATTCTAATCAAATTTTAGATGACAGGTTAAGTATTTAGGGTATTGGCCATGTGTGTATATGCATTTAGAAATACATTTACATGTATTTCTAAAGTACTCCTGAATAACTGGATAGTTACAGTACAAAACCTTTTGTTAATGGCTGGAAGACAATAAGGGAGCCCTGCATGTATGGGAAGGTTTCTGTAATAATGCTTTCAAGGGTTCTGGCTCATTTCCAGACTGCCCAACCATCCTGCAAGCCTCTACAAGAATTGGTCAGAGGATACAGCTACTGCATATTCAAGCAAATGTTCATCTATCAATCAGTAGGCAAAATCAGCCTAGGAATGTAAGAATGGCAAATTCATAAATATATGACATTTTATATAACATGTGGTTGGTAAATGATTAATTGGCTTTATGAAAAACAGTGATATGATACTTACAATGAGGGGGAATAGAAATCAATGCACCATCCCATACATGCCCTCTTCAGATTACTGTTTATTCACAGATGAACTTTTTTACCTGCATATCCCCTATAAATAATAGAGCATTTTTTAATAATTCCTTTTATCCTCTATACCTAAAGGATGACATGAAAGGAACAGCACTAGTTTTACTTGACTCTGACTCTGATTGCAAGCAAAAGCTTACCAATTTGTATAATAACCTGATGAAGGTCACTATAGCGCTGAACTTGCCACAGAACAATCAGCCATAAAGCTTCCATAATCATTAAAGATAGGATGCATTTCCAGCTATGTGACAGGTCACAGCTAAGCTGAGTCAAGCCCACTTACTATTTGGATGGAAGGTTTTCAGAAAATTCTATAAAATATTCCAGAAGAAGAAGAAGATTGTTTATGTTTCATTGTCATGGAATCCTCAATAAATTTCAGTAAAAAAACAAATCAGGGCAAAGAATTTTAAATCATTTCCTTCTTTCCCTGCAATTCATATGTTCTGGAAGAGGCTTCTAAGCCCTATGAAAAATATTTTCCAGGGAGTATAGGTAACTGCACAGAAAGAAGCATGGGTTTTTCCAAGTAAACATGGTTAACATTAAAACATTATGAAGTAAGTTTCATTCATTTGTATTGTTATAAGCTAGCAAATATATAAGGAATGTACTTATGGGGTATCATCACAATGCATGTTGCCCCTTGTCTATCCTTCCATCTATCAGAAAGAAATTAATTAAAATAGTTTCTCTCTCTTCTGTTAGAGGAGAAGCTATATGAGATAAGGAAATTTTCCCATTCATGTGAACAAGAACATGATCATTTCATATACAAAGTCTATCTCAATATCTATATAGCATACAAAACATACATGCTTAAAAATAGGACCATACTATACAATTTACTCTTTCTGCAAAATCTTTCATTGTGTTATATAACGGAAAAAGACATATTTAGGATACATCATAAAATCAGGATTACAACACTTCTTTTGTTTTTGAAGAAGATTATTTTATTTTTAATTCTGGTTATAACTACACATAATTCCATTTATAATTACACATCATTAAATGGCATTTTGTTACACCAACAAACTAACACACTTTGTCAGCATAATACATTTTTTTCTTCTAACTGTCAACAATGTCTTCCAAGCATATATACTAAGTCACAGTGACCCAATGAAACATTTGTATGCACCATTTTTTTGGAATGCTTTAAATAACAATTTAGAAGTTGAGACTTTGTTTAATGATATAATTAAATAAGATACCCAAAATTTTATTTATATATAGATTTCAAGGATTAAGATAATAGCTTTGTAGCACAAAAGACTTCTTGAAATATAGTTTTTAAATGAAAAGATGGAGGCACACATCTGAGATCAGTTATTATTTTAATTGTTCAGTCCTAATTCACTTGTAAAATTTGAATAATGGTCTTTCAACAATTACTGAATTTGAGGATTTAATTGATGATTGTTTAATGATACTTATTTGGAGCAATAGCCTATGTCAGTTTCAATCAGTGGTGGGTTTCTACCGGTTCGCCCTGGTTTAAGCGAACCAGTAGTGGCAGTGGCAGGAGGCTACGCTCACCCGCCTGGACGTCATCATGGATGCTCTGTGCATGCACAGTTCCGAACTGGTAGCGAAGGTAAGTGGAACCCATTACTGGTTTCAATGAATATTGGCTGAGATTTGATTTTCAAGTTTCTCAAGACTTCTCTTTTGTTGCTCTATAATTTATATACAGAGCAGCAGCCCACATGTGTAGTAGGCCATCATAACAATGATATCAAAATATTGCCCTTCAAAATTTTTGCCATCAAATCTCATGCCATAAAAAAGCACAGATAAAACTTTGGCATTTTACTGCTTTTAAGTTAAGGAAAATCTGGCAAGCATTAAATGCAAAAATGTTTGCATTCAATCCCTGTAGAGCTAGAAAAAACTCATTCTAAAATTCTAGATTGATCTGATATGACAGCATAATGTTTCCTATATTTTGTTTCCTATATTTGTTTCAAGCAAAGCATGTTAAAAAGATTTTGTATGAAATTTAAGGCAGAACAGTAATTATCCTTTTATTTTCAAATGGGATGCTGTCAATTATAGATTGATTTCTAACTACTTTTGAGGAACTGGAATGTGGTATTGGAAGTGGAAGTTCTCTAAATATCTATGAATATTTGTTTCTGTGTATGTGGGTGTGTTTTCATAACACACCACGATTATGCTGTCCATTTGGATGGTACATGCTCAAAAGTTAAAATATAGAAAAATAATCTATATGGACTCAATTATAACCTAGAAAAAATATGAAAATGATTTAAAAGCAATTAAAGAAGATGAAATAGATTTGTAAAGGTGATGGAATTGTTTAAACGATAAAAAAAGAAAGACTGGACTCTCATACAAACCAGACCCTGGTCTGTATACATTTTCAGAAATCTGGAGCTTTGAGAGATAATAACCTAAAGTATAATCATGTTCTGTAAATAATAAAAAAGCAGAATAACAGAATTGGAAGAGACCTTGGAGCAGCGGTGAAATATAAAATTTGTTTACTACCTGTTCTGTGGGCGTGGCTTGGTGGTGGCCAACTTTTTTTTTTATTATTTTTAAAACCATTTTTTCTATAACCTCTTTGGCTGAATTTGTAAGCTGACTTGCCTGATCAGCAGAGGCTTTCTTTTTTTTTTAAAGTCTCTGACGATCCCAGCTGACTTGCCTGATTGGCAGAGGCTTTCTTTTTTTTTTTTAAGCCTCTGACGATCCCAGCTGAGCTGCGTGATCATCTGAGCCTTTTTTTTTAACTTTTAAAAGCATTTTTTCAGCCAAAGAGGTTGTAGAAAAAATGCTTTTAAAAATAAAAAAAAGCCTCTGATGATTGCGCAGCTCAGCTGGGCAATGGGGGGAGCAGGGATTTTTGCTACCGGTTCTCTGAACCACCCGCCTCCATCGCTACCGGATTGAGCGATCTGGTCCGAACCGGGAGCATTTCACCCCTGCCTTGGAGGTCTTCTAGTCCAGCACTTATACTATTTCAGACAAATGGCTGTTCAGTCTCTTCTTAAAAATTTCCAGCATTGGAGCATTCACAACTTTTGGAGGCAAGTTATTCCATTGATTAAGTGTTCTAACTGGCAAGAGCATTTAGTGAAAAAAACAGCTCTTCATAAAGAACTCACATTCATAGTTAGAATATTCAGATAATAGAATTTCTAAGAAAATAATATCCATATGAACAGCATTTATTGCAGCAAAAATACCAGAGTTCTATGATGCTATGCAAACAACAGATTTATTCTGCCATGAAGTTTCACAGGCTACATCTGCTTCATTGGATGCATCAGTTAGGAGAACATGCATACCATGTTGTTATGGATGGTCATTAAACAGTGAAGAAACAGAGAAGACTATTTGTATGTGTAACCCGATTAATATGCATTTGTTTTAAAATTCTCAAGATAATGTATAGGGGAGTCTCCCAGTTTTATCTCTAAGCAGGTTAAATCCGGGAAGAGTGTTTGGCTGAAAGTTTAAGTGAGCATCACTATTGAAGAGGAATTTGAATATGGGTTTTCCTGTTCCTATTCAAATACCTTAACCAGTATAGTATATTGGTTCTCATAAGTTATTTACAAGAAAATATCTGACAGATTTTTGAGCTCATTTTATTAACACTGATTTGACTATAAATAATCAGCAATTCTCTTTAATTTAGCCAGAAATAAACTCAAATAAACCTTCAGTCCATAAGGTTTTTAAACCTTGATATTCAATCTTTGCCAATCAAATGCATGCAATTTCTCAAAAAGTTGCTTTTACATTTTGTATTTTTTAATGCAACTCTGAACCATCATTCTTAGAATCACTGACAAAATTTCAAGCCTTGAAGAAAGACCATGGGAGAATCTGGCTGCTATTTTCATGAATACTGCTGCTGATTCTAGGTAACTAATGGTTAAAAATGCTAGACATAATTTCAAATCTACTCAAGGTGAATGTCTCAGAAGAGAAAGGGACCAAACAGACTCACATAATTGTAATACTTTTCTGAAGCTCAGATAACAATGCTGATGCACTGGCTCAGTGTCTAAGACGCTGAGCTTGTTGATCGAAAGGTCGGCAGTTCAGCGGTTCAAATGCCTAGTGCTGCATAATAGGGTGAGCTGCCATTACTTGTCCCAGCCAACCTAGCAGTTCGAAAGCATGTAAAAAATGCAAGTAGAAAAATAGGGACCACCTTCGGTGGGAAGATAACAGCGTTCCATGTGCCTTTGGCGTTTAATCATGCCAACCACATGACCATGGAGACATCTTCAGACAGCGCTGGCTCTTCATCTTAGAAACGGAGATGATACCACACCCTAGAGTAAGGAACGACTAGCACATATGTGCGAGGGGGACCTTTACCTTTACCTTTAAAGCCACTTCTCAAGTTGCTTCAAGCTATGCTGTTGTTGCATAAAAAAGCTTTCACGTCATCTTTGTACATAATGTTAGATATTATTCATGATCTATCTTATATCTATACCATTCATATTTACATTTTTTATTTATTTTAATGGATTGGAATGATCCAGACTGTTATGTATTATGCACTGAATGAGTACTTAAAAAGATGTGTGCTTATATGGTCTCCTTACCAGTCTGTGCTTTCTGCCACCCTGGGGTAATATTGCATAAATATTCTATGCAGTGGTGCTTCCAAGAAATAGGTATTTCCAATGTAAAATATCTTTGTTAGAAGATGGATGGAATAGTAATTCAAATCTAGTGACTTAGAAATTCTTTTGAATGTACTTTTGACTGCAGGTGGCGATAAGTTACATTGCATTGTGTTGCTTTATTGCATGTTACCTTGTTACAAATTCTTATGACTCATAGAAAACATGAACATGTGAATTAAAAAAAAAAAATTCAGAAAAAGAAACCAAAATAGGGTCTAGTTTTTGGCTAAATTCCCTGATGATGTTAATACATCTGTTCTTTTCCTAGAAATGAAAATTCTACTTATAATAAGTATTTTCATACTTATTCCTTTAAGTATGAAAATGTCATATCACTGCATTGAACAATTAGAGTCAAAAATCAAAATTATATATTTTTACTTTGTCTTCCTCGCTCTCTTTTGCTCTCTTCCACACACATACTCACATACTTTGCCTTTTCTGATAAGCTCCTAAAAGTCTAGTTCTTAATTAAAATAAAATGGAAAAGCAAATGGTGACTCACTTTGCTGACTAGCAAATCCAACATTCCTCAAATCAATATTCTCCTTATGTTCTGAAGTGCAATTCTCATAATTCTCATTTAACTTGGCCTATATCTATACATATTGTATATTGTTACCTATATGTAATACACCTGTAAGGTGCCATTAGTCATCTATCATATCTGACTTTGAGTAATAACTATTCATAATAAGAAGAAATTGGACCAATTACAAAACACTGAGTTACATAGAACTTGTTTTGTACAATGGAACAATCAAAACAGACAAATGAACAATTTGGTTCCTATTTTATTTCAGAATATGAACATTCTTCTTGGGTATAACTTGGCACTATCTAACTCTGTCTCTATTGGCAATATATAGCCAAACAGAAGGCTTGGAAAAATATATAAAATATATACAGTACAATTACACAATTTGAAAATGTCTTATTATCTATGCATTTCTGCCTTTTTTGTGAGTCATGTAACACATTGCATTTTCTTTAATAGCACTGTCAGTTAGAATGAGAAGAAAATGAATAGAAATCAGTGGTGGATTGCCCCTGGTTCGGACCGGTTTACAAGAACTGGTAGTAAAACCAGTGGGAGGCCCTGCCCACCGCCCTGGATATCGTCATCAGCGATCTGCGCATACGCAATCCCATTGCGAACTAGTGGTAAAGGTAAGTAGAACCCACCCGATAGAAATGTATACCCATACCTTTGTTATCCAGCCCATGAAATCATCAGTCATTGATTTTCCATAATATAGGTAGTCCTCAATTTAGAACAATTCATTTAGTGACTATTCAAAATTAAAACAGCACTGAAAAAAGTGCTTTATGACCATTGTTCACACTTACCACCATTGCGGCATTCCCAAGGTCAAGTGATCAAAATTCAGATGCTTGACAACTGACACATATTTATGACACTTCAAGTGTGCTGGGGTCATGTGATCACCTTTTGCAACCTTTAGACAAGCAAAGTCAATGGTGAAGCCAAATTCACCCAACAACCATATTGCTAACTTAACTGTGGCAAGAAAGGTCGTAAAATGGGGAAAATTCACTTACCAAATGTCTCATTTAGTAACAGAAATTTTGGGTTCAATTGTGGTTATAAGTCGAGGACTACCTGCATACATATCCATGTTGAGGTATATAAACTTTAGGATACAACTGTCAAAACTGAAAGCATAATGGTAATTCTAATCTAGATACCTCTTAATCTACATTTGTCAGTTTTCTGTTTTAAAAATATATAGCAACTGCTTTTTTCTGATAAATAATAGCCTGAGTATTGTGGATTATTTTATTTTTTTTATAAAATCTAGTGACTATATCAAGCTATTATAAAATAGCTTGAGGTTGCAGTTTTGGGTTTTGTATGATTAGCCCTCTTCCTTCAAATGCAATCTTAAATCAAACTGTATGAAGTACACAATAAAAGATTGGCAATGTACAAGTTTACTAAACTTTACAAAAATATTAGAACACACATTCTGAATTATTCTGAATAAAATTAATGAGATACATTTGAGACAATGGAAATAATCTCAGACAATCAAAATAAATAAATAAAGTTAGTTTGGATAAAAAGTTTTAAGAAGTGAAGAAATCACGCATATACTCCAAGGCAAGGTCTTTTTCTATAAAGGGAAAGATTGTCAAACTTTTATTTAAAAGTCTAATTTGCAAAACTCAAAATCATTTTGGTACTCATGTACTACATTTATCTAAATCCTCTATGTTTCCCACACCACGTATATAATATTATGGTCTATTATTGCTGAAGTTTGGATTTTGTTTTATTTTATCAAAGTACATCAATGAATTCAGCAGAATTCTTTCACTGAAGTAACAATAAAAATTATTAGTATCTTAGGCTATACAAATCTAGAATATTTAGAATTAAAAATAACTAGTTTATAATGAGATGTTTTGACAATTCTGTTTCTTCAAATAAATCAAATTAAAAATTAAAAAAAAATTCCAATTAAAGGAGGGGGGAAAAATGAAACATACATTTCCCAACAGGTTGGGATATCAGCGATCCTAAATTCAAAATAGTAGGAGAATCTAGAATGAATGAGAAAGTTTTTATTAAAAAACACAACTATATACAAAACATATGTGAAATGGCTGTAGTTTATGAAAACTACTATTCATCTATTACACTATTCTGTTAGTGTGAGTCCATTAATCTGTATTACACATGACTACAATTGAAATCAGAATTTCAAAGCAAAGCAATTTTTCTTTTCTTTTTTGCAGCACAAAGCCTGCATTATAGTATAGCCAGAACTGTGGTGCAAAGGGGCACACCACATCCCCTTTAAACTGCTTTGTGCTTTTTTTTTTTCTTCCATAGTGCAAAACTAGTTCCAGTCCAGCTCAGCAACCAGGCAGGTTAAGTCTCATCAGCAGCAGGGGCAAAAATATGGTGAAGATCAGCTGGGCTGGTTGAGGCAGGGCAGCAGGGGATCTAAAAGACGCAGATGGAGAGGAGTCAGGTGGTGAGGAAAATCGCAATTGTACGTTCAGGTGAGTTGCCAACCACATGTATTTTGAGCATGTGACTGCAGAGGCACTGCAACAGCCATAACGTCAGGTATGAGTCATAAGTCTCTTCCTTCAGCATCATTTTAACTTTGAATTGTTTCTAAATGAATCATTGTAAGTCTAGAACTATCTGTATTAGCTTTATTTTTTTGCCTTGCAACCACATATTGTAAATGACATTCTTTATTAATGTATACATCTTTGCCAGTTTAATTTGGGGGAAGTTTTCAATGTAGCTATATTTCTCTCCCCTCCCCTTATTATGTGCATTCACCCACCCTTCCCAGACATATGTAAGAAGCATATTTAGCCTGATATGTCAAGCTAGACGTTATCCCTGATCTGGATTAGTTCAGGCTGAATTAATTATTTTTTTAACTTTTACTTCATTGATTATTGATTTCCTGTAATTAATTTTTATTTCATTATTATTTTTCCTTATGAACATTTCAACATGCTTATTGCACTATATTCCATTGCAGTGGAATTAAATTGACTTTGGCCCAGAGATTTCTTCAATGTATAAAGGCATTTTTTAAATATTAGCCAATTTACAAGATAATTTAAAAACAAATGATCTTTTGTCCTGAAAGGAAGAAATAGGAGAGAATATCATTGTTCTATTTAAAAAAAGTTATGAAAAGGAGGCCAGTTATTATAGGAAAGCACATATAGCTATAGAAATTAAGCTAAAGCAGTGGTTCTCAACCTTCCTAATATCGTGACCCTTTAATACAGTTCCTCATGTTGTGGTGACCCCCAACCATAACATTATTCCTAAAACCATTGAAAATATGTGTTTTCCTATGGTCTTAGGCGACCCCTGTGAAAGGGTTGTTCGACCCCCAAAGGGGTCCCGACCACAGGTTGAGAACCACTGAGCTAAAGAAAGATAGTATACAGTATATTAAGCCAGTATATTTTTTACCAAACGAATCAATTTATAGACATTTTGTATAGCAGATTAACCAAGTGCAATTTTCAAGCTCCTGAAACACTATGGTAATTCTTCATTTGTTTCCATATTTTTATTCAGCTGAGCTAATTGAGTAGGCCCTCTGGATATCTTTGAAATGCAATAATTCTCCAATTCACACTTCTGAATTAAATTGCTCAACACTTCTTGCTTCCATTAGGAACAGAGGACATTTTGCCTTTATCCATTGAAGGAACATGTGCAATGAATGTATCCTATTTGTTTAGCCTGTAATAAATCTAGCCTTTAATAGAGATATCTATTGATCATGTGTTTACTTTACAGATCTTCCTGCATATTTAAAACTGACATCTTGGAACACTACACAAAACTACATTCTTTGATTCTTTTATTTAGTAGGTCAAATCATTGTTATGTATCACTGGGATGCTGCATTTTAATTCATTTAACATTTTAATCTTCCATCAGTTTTTCATTTAAGAGGATTTCACTGCACATGCTAGATTTGTGCAGTAAATTCATTCTTCTAACAGTTTTATATATTCATCAGAAATTCATTTAAATAGATTCCACAATATATCGTATCTACTTCCACTGTTACTTTAGGTCAGCTTGTGATTGATGCAAAAGCAATGAGGTATTAAAAGACATGGGAAATATCCGAAATTAGAAAAAGTTCAAAATGTGTGTCATTGTAAGGGCATGACACTGCTTAGATATGCAAAGGGAGGGGAATTACTAAACCATTTTTCGCCAAATCTGTGAACAATAAATTATTTTCAGCTCTTGTACTAGAAATCAGAATTTACACTGATTAAATTTTTCCTTTAAGGCAAAAAATAGCATTAATACAGTACTACAGCTACTTCTAAACATATGCCATAACAAAAACAAGCTTTAAACATTTGCTTATAAGAGTAAAGGCCATTTAAATTAAACACCATAGTAGAAGCTAAAATGAAATAAAATCAAATCTAAGCTCAATACCTCAAAATCTATAAAGTCAGGCAAGCTTGAGCATCCTATCTTTCCCTGTAAATCTTTTGGAATGAGTCTGTTTTCAAACTTCTAGAAGGCCAAAGAAATTGGCATTGATTCTGAAAGCAGCACCTACAATCCCATATATTTTGAGGAAATGGAGATATATTCATAGCACTTTTTCCTAGAATGCATGGATTAGCAAGGATGACTACAATTGGAAAACGGAACCCATACCTCTGTTGTGCACATTATTGCTCCACAGATAATTGCTAGCACTTTGTGTTTCACTAAAAGTTTATCAGTGTATGAACTAGAACCCAGATATAAATGTTCTCATCATGGCAAAGTCAAATGATAACCAATAATGTTGCATTCTTGATTAACTGAAGTTTTTCAGTGGTCTTCAAAGATAAATCTAGGTCATTGCATTACAATTATATAAACATTCCATATAGTGATGAGAACATGAATTATTGTTGCAAAAGCCTTATATTCTAGCCTGGAATGCAACTGGTACACCAACTAAAGATGAGCAAAGCCTCCTTACTCCCTCTGGCTATTGTTTCCACAAAGCATAAGCTTCAAGCTTGGGAAAACCTGATTCAAGTATTCGATTCTTCAAGAGATAAAACTGGATAGATCAGCATATTTTTTGTGAATAAAGAGCTATTTTATTATGCTGGGATTTAGCTCCCCCCCCCCCAGTTTTTCCCAATATTTGATAAAATTGTCAGGGTTCCAAGTAACACTCCCAACGAAATCAAACTCTGAGGCTTGAATTTCCTCAAAGCTAACTTTTATTAGAGATGTGATATTGGCACATCTGTAAAAACCTGAATCTGAGAACATCCAGGTTTTCCACACCCAAAAGAAAGTTCAAGACCTTGCCCCTCTCTCACATGTTCCCCACACATCCAATCAATTGCTGTCCAGAACAGAAGTTACCTCCTCATTCTTCTCCACACAGCTGCAGGGTCCCATGGCCTTGACTTTCTATAAAGAATTTTATTGTGACTACATATCTTCTTTTTTCTATGCAACCCCATCCCAATTTCCCCCAGTAGGATTTGTGGCAGGCCTGAAGCCTGAAGGCGCAAAAGTAGAAATATGGCTTCCAGGTCTGACAAAAATTATGCTTAACAGTAAAAACATCTCCTTGAAAAGCCATATTTTCCTATGCTTTCTTGTCTAATTAATTTCCTAGAATTTATTGGTAGAATTCCACACAGGTCTTAACTAGGGTTACCTTGTTTAACTCCCAGCCTGTTGTGACTCATAGCTTGTACTTGCTTTTTATGAGCTGTGAACACAAAATGAAAAGAAAATTATTCATAATACTTGAATATATATATTTTTGCAAAAACAGTAATAAGATATTTATACATTGTTTCAAATGCTCTCTTAGATTTGGATATTTTGGATTCAGTAGCATTTGTAACTATTACAGTCAAAATGAAATGATAGTAATGACAATTCTGCATTGCAGCCTATGTTGCTTGTCTTTCATTCTGCTACCAGCTGAATCTTAAGCAAACTTCAGAAATTCAAGCCAAGATTTCAATGAATTGGCAATGGGCTGGGCTAGAATTTAGTCCAGAGTAGGTCATCAGAATTTCTTGTTGTCTATCCACCTGCATCTGACCATTCTATCTCTTGCAAGTCAGCATTTCTAGCTGACACTCTGTCGGTCCTACCTTTTCCAGTTCCAGTTCCAGTTCCAGTCCTAACCCTAACCCATTACTAGTTTCTACACAGGGAGACTTTCTCAGATGTTTGCATACAAGAATGTGTCTATAATTCTTTCCACATATTTACTTGGAATTAATGCAGATCTTTTCTCTTTTTTTCCTTATGGTACCCTCCTTACTTTGATGCTACAATAATACAATACCAGGCATTAGGTAGCAGGCTGTGTTTTAATTTCCACATTCCTTTACAGGTCCATTGAAATATTGTACCAAGGAAGAACTGATATCTCAGCTTAATAGAAACAAAGTAATACTTACTGTGTAGTGGGCTTCAGTAGGCAAGAAGCAGACCAGCATAGCTATGTCACATGAAATGTCTAACCTATATATGTAACCACTACTCCATGGTCCATCAAGGGTTAACTCAACTACACAACCCATAACTCCCACAATCCCTCCTTACCTTGACTCCTCCCCCTGGGTACAAAAGGACCATCCACATGGGCACCAGGCAGTTCCAGATATATACCTGAGGAGAAAGGACATAGGTCAGTTACTATTGCATACTTGAACCTGTAGTATACTTTAAACTGCAAATAAATAAACTGCAACAATTACTACTTTTTATCGAGAGTTATTGGGTTAGATCCTCCCTTTCTAACAAGCTACAACAACTTTTATTGACTCAAAACTGGAACTGAGGAACAGCAGGCAAATGCCTATAATTTATACCCTACTCCATAGGGCCTTAACCAATCATAGTTCTTGAAAAAGCCCGCCCAAATATGAATGTTCTAAGTTTCCCTCCAAAACAGTTGGAGTTAACAGTTAGGGCAGAGGTGGTATTCAGCCAGTTCTGACAGGTTCTGGAGAACCGGTAATGGAAATTTTGAGTAGTTCGGAGAACTGGTAAATACCACCTCTGGCTTGCCCCACTCCATCTATTCTCTGCCTCCCAAGTCCCAGATGATCGGAGTCCCAGATGATCAGCTGGGTCTTCTTTTGTTGCCCTGTACAGGAGAATGGAGCTGGAAAGCAGGTTAGTGGGGTGGGGAGGGAATGGGTATTTTACAGTATTCTTCCCCTGGAGTGGGATGGAAATGGGGATTTTACAGCATCCTTCCCCTGCCATGTCCACCGAGCCATGCCCACCAAGACACACCATGCCCACCAAGCCATACCACACCCACCAAGCCACACCCACAGAACCGGTAGTAAAAAAATTTGAATGCCACCAGTGAGTTAGGATCATCTAAAGGTTAGTTTCACTTTAGCAGGGCTTAACACAACTGTATATATTCAATAGATAACAATACTGCTGCAACATTGCCACTTAAAAATATTTTAAGAAATAAAAAAGGGAAGCTTTACAGAACTGTGCAAAACATACGGAAGCATGTTTTACCATGCTTGGCAGAAATGCAAGGGATGTAAGAGTTAAATGGAGCATGAGCTTCCAGATATGGGGATAGTTCATTGACTTACCAGCTCTCAGTAGAACAATTATTAGAATTGTTAGAAAGTGGTTCTTTCCAATAGTGAACATAGCATCCTAGCAATAAATGTCTGCCTAGGGCAACAACAAGCTGCTGGAAGAAAGTGGTGTTTGTCGAAACTGCAACCAATCCAAGCTGGGACTGCAGTTAGAAGAAAACAAAGTACTGGAAGACATCTGCTTTTAGGTTCTTAAGAAGTCTTGGTCAAAAACCCCAGACAAGTCTTCAAACTCAGCTGTCCCAATAGCTAGGTAAAAGAGAAGATGAAAGCTTTGGGCAACAAGGAGGTAATATAAAATTGAACATGTACAACTACTTCAAGCAAGAACCAGTCTTTCTGTATTAATCCGGAATATTTTAATGCAGAAAAATGTAACACAGAAAGGAACATTTTGGAGGAAAAATGTGTCACTGAAATCAATGTGAATAATGAGTCATTCATTGAAAACCAAGGTGTTAACTTAGCTTAGATTCAATCCATTCTCTGAAAATAAATCAACATGAATCAGAATATTTGAATCCGTATTCTTAAGTTTATGTACGCGGCCCAAACTAACATGGGAACTCACTGCTTCACAGGATACCTACACTGTAGATGTGAAATTTCCCTGCCTTTTAAGAAAAACTATTGTATATTTATCATATTTATCATCATTCTTGAAATCACTGTTGCTGATCTCAGCCACTCTAAATTTTATTTGCAGAAAAAATTAATAGCAAGCATAAGAATATCAGATGATGCTATAAAGGGACCTTGACACTTCCTGGGGGCAAAGATGCCCTTTTACAGATCTATGATGTAACAGAAAGTGTAGTACAGGATTCACAGTAGGCTGAGGCTATATGAAAAACATTCTATCATGAAGTCAGCTGTATTCATAATTTATATATTACTTTAGAAGATCTAATCCAAAAATGTCTTACAGTTATAGTATTATCACCAATTGTATCACCAAATAAGCTTACAAATAATGAATGGTTATCTCTGATCTTGCAACCCTAGTTTTCTCAAAAGGAAGCTATTAGTTTCTCCTAGCCTGTATTCCAATCAATGTTTATGATGCCCTGTGTGCTTGAAAGTCTTAATTTATCTCTCAACTGCAACAGTTTTAGTAGCTTAGGCTTCTGTAGGATTCTCATCTTTTTGCTACAGTATATATTAAACCTATACTGTGGACTTAAATTATCTAGATTTCTTTTTTAGTTTTTAATGTTAAATTGTGCACAAAATAGCATTGAAGAATGCAGTAATTCAAGATGTTGGCTGAAAGCACAGCTGGGAATGTGTACAAAGAGGATTAAGTTGCTTTCCATATCCTAAGTGTTTATCAAGGATAAGAGAGAAAACTACGTTACTCATTATTGCCTCGGGGATTGTCAAAAGTTAACAATTTATCTTGCTGATGTATTATAAAAGATGGAATGTGTGAAGATACTATTTTTATTAACCATAGTAGACTGAAACTAAAATGAAAGTAAATGGCTGCATTGCCAGAAATCTGCTAATACAAATCGACCAAACACTACAAATTAGTCTATTGCAGGGGGAAATGCATACTAAAGACTTTGGAATTTTAAAAAAAGGCATTTTATGTTCAATTATGTTTCAAACCCTTGATTTATTTAAGTGTTTTATGTCAGTTTCAAAGCCCAAAAATAATGAACCCATAATTTCTTATCAACCCTGGCTTTCGCAAGTGCTATATTTGGTTAGATTTAAGGTTGTAGTAGGTCATATGATGCTAAATACTTCAAAAATGCTTCAAAATACAGAAAACAACAAAAATGTCCCATTTATTTCTTGCTCTCTTCAGTTTGGCTATAATACAATCACTTAAATACTTGCTCACTTCCATTCACGAAACAATGCAGCATTAAAAAAAATCTAAAAATGTTTACTTAAGATGATCATAATGTTGAACCAGTGCGGGTACAACATGCTCCTCAAAAAGTACAGCCAAGAATCAGGGTAGTAAGTAATCCATAGACTGATCTTCAAAGTTGATCCTTTCATTTTAAGAAAGTGATAATATGGAAATCAGCTTCCATATTCCATCCTGGCATGTTCCAGCCAAATGTTAAACTGCATAGGTTTATAATTCTGCTTGTTGAATTATAGCTAGATTAACAAACATAAAGTACTTACCTGTATTCCATAGTAAACTCATAATATATTAAGGTAAAGGTTCCCCTCGCACATATGTGCTAGTTGTTCCCAACTCTAGGGGCGGTGCACATCTCTGTTTCAAAGCCGAAGAGCTAGCACTGTCCGAAGACATCTCTGTGGTCATGTGGCTGCATGACTAAACACCAAAGGCCCACATACACTGTTACCGTCCCACCAAAGGTGATCCCTATTTTTCTACTTGCATTTTTACATGTTTTCGAACTGCTAGGTTGGCAGAAGCTGGGACAAGTAACAGGAGCTCACTCAGTTATGCGGTGCTAGGGATTCAAACCGCTGAACTGCCAACATTTCTGCTCGACAAGCTCAGTGTTTTAGCCACTGAGCCACCGCGTCCCTAATATATTATAGCTGTTAAAAAGGCCAAAGTAATTTGAGCTGCAATAACACATGCATAATTTTAAAATTAGAGCAAGCAAATAATTCTGTTTTATTCCATCTTGGTTGCTCTGTCTAATTCTGAGCACCATGTGTGAGGAAAGTTTCAAAGAAAATGAGGAAGTAGGTCCTACAAAGATTGAAGGCAGTCAGTAATTTGAGCTTTGGGAAAAGTGTGGAGGATTTTAATAGTATTCATCAAACACCACAAAATATACCACATGGAAGGGGTAAGATTTATTCAGACATTTGTCTATTAGGAAAGCAAATTTAATGGAAATGTTAGAAAACATTCACAACATAAGAACTATGTTCAACAATATAACCAGTTGCCTCCTGTAATGATGGTGGCCAGTGAACCATGTCAGCCATCTATCTGGAATGCTGTAATATGAATACCCTGCAAAAAATAGTGAGCTGGAGTCACTGGACTAAATTGTCTCCTTCCAAGTCCATGATTCTATGATAGCAGTAAGTTGCTACAGAAATTGATCCCCTGTTATCATTTTATGTAGACAACTGACTACCATAATACATGAGAAATGGTACTGGTGAACATTAGAAATTTTGTTTTCAATTCTTATTATACCCACAATCTTTAACCTAATTAGATACACAGAAAAATGATAAAGCTTCCTTACACAGTGGATTATATATTTCCATACTTGTTTAAATTTTCTATTTTTAAAATCTTTCTCAGTTATTATTTGGCCTAGTGCTGCATTAAAAGTACAGGTACTTATTATCTAGGTCCAGTTCTTTGTATATGTGCATCAGGGAGAATAGTTTTATTTCACAAATTGCATATACTAAAAACAAATGTGTCAATAGAAGTAGTTGAAAACTTGAAAACCTGAAGGAAGCAAATGTCTTTCAACTATCTTTGCAAATTCAGGTCAGTGATCCAAAAATGCCACAAAAATAACTAAACTATGTGATTAAGAACGTTAAGAAGAAGAGAAATTGGTTCCATTTAGTGAGGAAGTCTATCTCCTTGAGGCTGCTTTTTAAGGAATGACAATCTTTCAATAAATGATCAGAATAACAGCATTTCACCAGAAAATTTGCATTAAGATTAGACGTCTTGTTTTGAAGATGCTTCTGGAGGATAATGGATGCTATACCTACAATTCATTGTTGACATAAGTTTCATCAGGTTATATATAAATAAGCCCCCAAATAGAACTTAAAAATTTCTATCCAGTATTGCAAAATAAAATTACAGGTTAAAATCCTAACTTCTAATAGATCTCTCTCTCTCTCTCTCTCTCTCTCTCTCTCTCTCTCTCTCTCTCTCTCTCTCTCTCTCTCTCTCTCTCTCTCTCTCTCTCTCTCTTACTCTCTCTCTCACACATACTCTCTCTCTCTTATCTACACACACACACACCCCTCTCTCTTTCTCATACATACACACACTTCAAATGTATTCTAGTTTCTTCTGGCTTAGAAGTGAGAACTAAATAAAATGGTTGTAAAGCTGCCATTCCACATTATATTAATTTCAGCATTAGGTGCTTTGGGTATTCCAAAACAACTGGAACACCACTTGGACACCATTAGCATTGGCAAATTCACCATCAGTCAATTGCAAAAGGCAGCTTTACCCGGAACACCTTACATCCTGTGACAATACCTCCAATACCATCAAACATTAACATATGCCTATCTCAGGTCCTTGGGAAGAACTTAATAGGTGGACAAAAATGCCAAATCCATTTGGAACATTTGACTGAGTGTGCAATGAACCATAATAGTCTGATGAGGAACACTACATAAAATATGATGGAACCTACCCACCAGTTAGCTTATTTATTTATAAACATTGAGAAAGTTTCATATTGCTTCATTTTTTAAAAAATATTTAGTCACAAAAGATTAGCATTAATAATAAAGAAGATTCAAACCAAAAACTACATATCTCCTTGTTCTGAGGCAATGGTTATGTCTCCTTCTAACATAATGGAGCTAAATTGGATTGGACAAATATCACCTAGTAAATATGATATAAAATATATACTGTGGATTATATAATTTAACCTTAAATTTCCACTTAAACATTCACTAATGGAGTGTTTGTTTAGAAGTTATTTGGTACTCTATTATCACTTAATATACCCTGTATATATTAATGCCTCTTAGAAAAATATTTTTTTCTAGTTAAAGTTTTAAGGTATTTGAAAATGCTACAAAACCTTGAAATATGGGTTGACTTACTGTGCTATTTGGAGAGAAACAAGAAGGAAATAAGACCACTGTCTAAAAGCCTTTTACTTCCTATTCTGCCTGTGGGTATGAATGTACATGTTCATTTTGGACAGCCCACACCTCAATGCAACACTGCATTTGCCTATAAATTGGCAAATGGGTGAACAAGCAACCTATTGCTGAGAGTGGGTGAGGTGATCATTCCTTTTTATAGGAAATTAAATTTCTGTGTAAACTACAAATCCTTAATTAGAAATGAATGTTTTATGAGAGATTAATTTTTCCATTATCACAATTTCCAGATATTGTGAGGGTATTCTCAAGATGTCCTGCTCTAAAAGCTTTAATAAATAACACAAAAAGCAGGAACTTCTCTATGTCATTCACATGCACTGCATTCCTTCCTAAATGGAATTTGTCAGTCTGTCTATCCATTTATTTTCTATAGCTGCCCACAGCAAATTGGAGAAGCATACATCATAGAAACACACAGTTAAAACAATATAGAATAATTATGTACAGTTCTCTGAGTAAACTATTTCCATAGATGTCAATATAACCAATATAGTCATTACACACTCAGGGTCCCAATCCTGGGCACAGAACCAGGTTTTCAAGGCCTTACAAAAGGTCAGCACGATCAGGGTTTTATTATATGATCAAGATTGAATCTATTATTATGGCAAATGAAGCAATTTCCATAGGCAGCAAATTTTGGAGATTGAAATGGCAGCTTTCTATAGAAAGACAATTGTATGTACATTTCTGTTTTTCTCAAGTACTGCAACCTATTCCATTCAGAATTTTGGTGGAGGATACTATCCCAATAGTAGCCTTGCCTTTCATGAGCCTATTCCAGACTATAAAGTAGCATGTAATTCTAGTCTGGTAGTTGCATTCTTCTAATCTGGAACAGATTAGAACTCCATGCCCTTTGACCTTTTATTGTCATTACCAGCTCAAAGGTTTATAGAAATTCATGTTCATAAATGCAAGAGACACTATGATCAGTTTTAATTCTTGGATGATCATTGTAGGCCAAAAATATAAGCTTTTCCCAGTTATATTAACACTAGCAAAATTATCATGTCTTCAAAACCTGTTACTAAATATAAATTTTGTATTTGTTAATAATCTGCATTAACACTTATTTTATTATTGAAAACTTTTTTTTGAAATAGACTTATGATTTTACTTTATTTACATCTTATCCTAGGATTAATGGTACACGGCAGGGCTACCCACTTTCTCTTTTGCTACTCAATTTGATTCTTGAATCTTTGACCACTATGAAAAAATGATCTAACCATGGTAAGGCAGTCTAACTAATAACTATTTTATCATCAGAAACACCGAGCTAATAGAGACCTCCTAAAATTTCTGATATAAAATGCCTGTTCCATTTGAATCTCAACAAATAACACATTCTATTCTAGGCAATATTTACCCTCCCTTTGCATTTCTGTGCCTTTTTTCTGAAAAGTATGTGATAGTTTAAATTCAAAAGGCACAAACCTCTCCATAGGAGTATGCAACTGGATAAGCCATTCAATACCTTACTTTCTGAAGTTTAACCAGGTGATATTAAACTATATTGCAATTCCAATTAAAGGTTTCCAGCCATCATTAGTCAAATTGCCTAGGAATGCTGGGAATTATTTCAACTCTTTTGAAGAGTTTTAATAAAAGCATATTTGATAATGGAATTATAAATGAAGTCATTCACTGTTTTTGAAACATAAAAATCGATTTTAAGTCAATGAAAATCCAAGCTTCAGCATCATTTTTCCCTTTCTTTAATGTCCAGATTTGTTGATAAACACTGTTGATTAATTTAGGGAACTGCTTGGGCTGAGCCACACAAGCCTGTATCTCATTTGATAATGGTCTGGAAATCCAGTGGATTACTGCAAGGATTTTATCCTGCTCTAATCTCTAGAAAGAAATGTTTAACAGCTGGGAAGAACAAGAAGCAGCATCATTGTGTGGCAAGGATTCTTTGAAATAGTATAACATTTCTAAATGCTGAATACCTTTGTAATTATTCCAAAATGAATTTTTTCTGCTTTTCACTGGTAAGTCTTTTTTTTCTTCCTGATTTACTGAATTTAAAAGCATAAGATTGAGTCATATGAGAGAGATTAAAGGTTTTAGAAAGACAATGTGTAATATGTGTAATAAAATAAGTGTTCAAAGCAGCAAAGAAAAAGGCTTGTTTAAAAAGAAATCAATGGTATGGTTTGCAGATATTTTGTGAAGTAATTTTGAAAATAACTTTCATTCGATGATTATAGTGGAAATATATTTTTTTTGCTCATAAATATAAACCAATTTATTTTGAAGCATGAATTAAAGTTGAAATTTCATTTCTTACAAATATGTTACAACATACAAATATGTTGGAAAAATTTTGAAATACAGAGTTTTATCATGCTTGCTACAGAACAGTCCTAAAGTTCACAATCTCAATGTCATAAACTTTTAAAATGTTGATTGAGTGTTTATATTGTGAGTACTTCTGTAAAATGATATTATGTGTATAAAAAACAGTTCCATCTATGTGTGGTCTTTTTTATGCCTTAAAGATCAGATCAGATCAGATCTATATTTTTGTAGCAATACCTATTTTTAAAAACGTTTGTCTTATTTCTTTATGGCAAGCCATATTTATATCTTGTATTCTGCATTTATTTATTAGAGATAAATACAGAAAGTGGTGATATTTGATTTAGTTCACTATATGAAAATATTCTATTTCCATGTATTGATTTATAATAAAGTATTAAGACAACAAATTCTTTTACACAATAAAATAATATCTAAACTGAGTAATTTATAGTTATGAGTGTATGAAAGAAACCAATAAAAATATAAAGAGTTAAATTAGAAAATACATCTAATCTACAGACACCACAGTAGCTCTTAATGGTCCAAATTCTCAAAATGCTGTTCAGTTTCTAAAAACAAATGTGGGGATATTTCCCATAAAAGAATATTATAAAAAATGCTAGAAGTAGTATAGAAGTAGAGAATATAATTTTAGTATAGAAAAATCAAATATAATTGCAATATTTAGGGATAGTCCCCTGCAAGTATTTGGATATTTTACTTCAACCAGAATATGTGTAAGCAAGACTCTTCTGACTTTCTCTAATGCATTCTCCCTCTGATAAAACTTCATAATATTTCAAAAAAACATTTGTCATATTTCATGAAATAGGGACATTTGGCTTGTTTAGAATTTAGCTTAATATTGTCTCAGATAAATTAACTACCATTTTAAAAATACTGTATATTTAGTAAGGCACTGTTGTCCCAATTTGGATTATATTTTATCCTCTGTCATTTTCTATTGTAGAGCATGCCCAGCTGCAATTTAACATTTGCAAATTAATTCCACTTGCTCTGGTAATCCAAGACTGACATTTCATCATCAGAAATACTTGCTGCATATTTCTAGGATCATGTGCTGATTCACTGGCAATGATACAGTACAGCAGATTTAATTTGGAATGCATTTGTCATTTTTGCAAGCTGTCTTATAAAACATTATCTTTCAGTAGTGACTCATAATTCTGTTGTTAAAATGGTGTCATATGAAAATTGTATAAAACAATGAGCATCTGATATTAAGCTGTTAGCCTTGCTTACTGACTGTGGTTATGTAGGAGTTTTAAGAAACAGGTGACTGAAAATCAAACAGCTATCTAGTTTCTCTAATGTATCAAATCAGTCTTACTCCGAATAGTTTTCACTTTTGCAAGTCATAATTTCCTTTAGGGTAGCATAAGTACCACACGATTCCAAAGACGCTTACATTTACCAAGAGGAAAGCAACATGAATTAAGCAAATGAGTTTCTTACAAAGCTAGAAAATGAAATATTTTCCTTCTTGGATAAATGATAGTATTCACTGACTTTTCCCCATCCCACCAGTTTTCCTTTTAACCATTATACTTACGTTCTTGTTCACAATTATGTACTATAATCCTCCATATTGACTTGAAGATTTCTAGTAAGATCATAGAAACAGCCATGCATTATATCTTTTTTCATATGTTCTTTTCATGGTCTTTTTTATTCCTTTTCACCTCTGACAATCATGACTATTTCAATTACTCACCTCTAATATTGGTTCCATTCCTTGTATTTTTTCTCTGATATTATTTACTTTCCAAACAGTATGTTGCATGTTGGCTTCTCCTTTTTAACTGGCATCAGTTTTAACCAGTTACCAGTTAACTGATTTTAATCAGTTAACAGATACCAGTTAACTGATTTTAACTGTTTTGCTGCTTTTTTAAATTTCCTATTCCACAACTCAGTTCCATTTTAATCTGACTGAATCAAAGAAGAATGTCAGATACATTTTATCTGTATCATTTCCTAGTATTATGCTGAGTTTGGGGATGTGACAGCAATCCACAAATACATAAGTAAAATATTTTAATATTATTTAACAGACTTACTGTTAAACATGAGGGATTTTGATAGGTCTTCACAAAGGCAGTTAGACTTGGTTCTTTCTCCATGACTTTGGGTGAGGTTAATTGGAGTCTCAACTGGATAAGTTGAAGTATATTTTAGTATGGCTGCCATTGTATTGATTTCAGTTGGTTTTAATACATTTTATTTTTTTTCCATATGTTGTATCCGTTGATTATTTTTCTTATTTGCCACACTGTTTGTATTGGGCAGCCATGTTAATTTTATCAATTAATCAACAGCACTTCAAGATCTTTAAATCATTTGGTACCATAGTTCTTGTCTTGGAAATTTTACAAATAATTTGTAATATTATCATTATTTTGTGCTCTATTCTTGTGAATTAGAAATTAGATGACATTATCAATCAACGAATAAATTAAAAACAAAAATGGATACAAGTATGACACACATAATTTATTTACTTTTCAGGAGGGTTCTATGGACAGTTTGTATGAACCAGTTAAAGAAAATCAAGAACTACAAGAAGATACCTGCATAAGTAGCAGAGCTAATACACCAGTAAGTGCTTGGCTCAAGGTAGATTGATAGAAAGGTTTCATTCTTTCATAAGATAAAATGCAAAGTTGATCACGTTGCAACTAAAAAAAGGAGAATATTGATATAAGAATATGGTTTTTGTTAGACTAATTTTGTGCAAGCTTTTCCTTACCCACCAGGACACAAAATTTCTTCATCTATTCATTTTATTTCAGCTTTTCTTACAGTGTTTAATCATTTAATATTTGTTAATAATTATTTTAGGTAATTATTTTTTTAGGGTTTTTTTCATTAACCATACAGAATTGCTTGTGACTATTTTAATTTAAATAAATAAATACATACATACATTAAACAAACAAACAAACAAATATACACACCTACATGTTTATTGAAGAGGAAGAGAAAAATCAGACATAAGATGATAAAGATTTGTTAAGATATAATACGACTAGAAGACAAACTCCAGGCATTAAGATTTGGCTATATCCAGCATTATAATTGTTTCTGTTTGCAATTGTAGAGAAGATATACAGTTCAGAGTTCAAGTTTGGGATTCTTCATGTTTACTGAGCTGTTTGTTTTCTTCCAGTCATTTTCTTTGTAACCAAAGAAGAATACACAGAAGTAATCCACAACATATAATGACTACAACAGTCACTGTGTAGGAAAGAGAGGTAGACAACTGGCAGAATGCCTTCATGAACATCAACTGGCACTAGGAAATATGATGAAATTCATTAATTATCACGAGATAGAGAAACTGAAGCACAATTTCATCTGGGAAACTATTGATATTGTAGACCAAGCCAAATACAAAAATATTTTTAAAAAATGCCTGAAAGCTTGCCATTCAGATAAATCAACCATCATCAGACACATATACATGAACTCCATCTACATATCATTTTTTAAAAAAGACATAGAACCTAAAATAAAAAAGGAAGCAAATAACATCCAGGTAAGAGCATCTCCCAACCCATACCAGCCAACACCCAGGAAGCAGGGAATAGCAGCAGATAAACAACTAAGGAAGAAATAACACTGTAATTAAGGAACCATCAAAGAAGAAACTACACCCCAACCAGTACTGGCTGGGGAAGCTTTTCTATATAAATAACCAGCAAATTCTATGCTCCTATTCAATGATGATGATGAGGATAAAGATGATGATGATGATGATCATAATGGAACGTCTGAAAGAAAAAAACTAAGCTCAGTGAATATCAAAAATCCAACATACTTCTGGCTTTCTGTATCATATAGTTTGTTTTCTTTAACAGTTTGAACTGCTAATCCTAACCCTAACTCAGGAGAGAATTGAGATTCTGCCCAAAAACTGAGTACTCATTTACACAGGAGTAGTTAATCTCTAACCATCTATCTGGATATATATATAACAATTTTTGAAGAAAATTATATACATAGCCTGTTTACTTTTACTACAGGTTTGGTCAGATGTGAAGCGCAATACAATTATATGCCCTTCTGTGTATGCTAATTAATTGCTTGTTGTTCAGTTGTTTCTCATTTATTTATTTGCAGCAATGTAAATGCCATTCATCAAATAGCTTACAAATACTAAAAAAAATACACAAACAATAAAAAACAGTAGCTCAAAAATTATAGCAGAGGTAACAGCAACATCCTTCCATTCATCTTCACATGTGGAAATAATGGTAATCTCCTTTTGCAGGATGGGGAATCCAACATGCTACCAGTCTATAAACGCTTTCTCAAAATAGCCAGATCTTAGCAGCTTTCCTAAATGTCATTGGCATTGGGGCTGTTTTGACCTCAAGTAAAAAACTATTCCAAGGGAGGAGAAGTAACAGAAAAGACATGTCCTAATAGTCCCTGATGATGATAATACTTTGATCAAGTGTCCTTTTGAGTTATTCTGAATTATAGTGGATGTCATTACCTGATAATAGAAGGTAGTTTCACAGATAAAGTGTTCTAATGCATAGCCCTTCTAACCTATCTAATTGCAATTGTCCAATCAAGATATAACTCCAAGGATGAATGGCTGTGAGCAAAGTCATTCCTGATTCTTCTTGTCCCTATGGAGCGGACGGGACTGGTCAGGATATTCCAACAGCAACTGCTTCTCTAAGTTTCTGTAACCTCATGTTTGTGTGTGTTATCAGAGACAATAACAAGATAGGCTGCCTAGAATAGATTTAGCTTTGCCACAATTTCTGAATGAACATTTCATATTTGCTTTGACAAACAGGACAACTTAGATAAAAGTATTAAAAGAAAAAATAAAACGGTGCAATTGTGCAAGACAAGATTGTTGCGTTAATCAGTTTAATAAACGAAGATGAAGAATGTTTCATTCGATTTATTCTCAGAGTCCTAAATTAGTCCAAAACAAAATAACTAAAAATCAACTTTCTTGCTTTTTAAAAATCTTTACATATCACAAAAAGAGATCAAAATGAATAATTGGTAGAGATCTCTACTGTACCTCTCAAGGTCATGATGGCAAATAAGGATATATATATCACATACATACATACATACACTTCATATGGCTAGCAGCAAAAGTTCAGACTGTGGAGACAGAAAAAAAATATCAGGACCTTCCTTTCACCTTGATGAGACAAATGCTACTTTTATTTCTGCTCAACTGTCAGCTAGCTAACATCTATCAGGCCACCTGACATATTTTGATTGGCTAAAAGTGGAATAAAAATGCTTTAAGTAAGCAAATCTGTTATACTTTTCTTTTGGGTGCCTATAATTATTTTTTCTCACTTGCACTATCCAAAATTATCTCCTTTACCTAACATAAATATCATCTTCTGGTGACAACACTTACATTCCAGTATCTTCTATTTTGATAAAGTAAGTACAGTTTAGAAAATTAAATATATATTCCAAACAGCTCCTCTTCAGACTCTTTAGCACCTCAACTTAATTTCCATACCTTACATTGGGACCTGTTTATCATTCCATTATCCTTTAAACCAAGACTGGGATTTCTGCAGCAACCTTGCTGTCATCATTTTCAAGATTAATTCTAATATACTTACATGAGATTAAGTTGGATCAAAAAATTAATACTAAATAAATGTCTTTGTACAATCAACAGGCAAGCAATGTCTTAATACTCTAAAATAGAGGAAGAAAACTATATTTGATGTGGGTGCTGTATCCACTTTCTACGAGGGAGTCTGACTGAAGGTCTGCAGCATCTACCTTGGCTAATAGAGTAGATGATGTCAGACAGTTTTAAAGATAGGAAATCAGACTCTCCAGCAAAGTTTCATATTTTGGTTCATTAGTGTATCTATGCAGTTTAATGAAGAACATTGCTTCTTATCTTCTGCATAAATATTTTCAAGGATAATAAATTTGAGGAATTATTGCTGCCTTGTATATTTTGCTACCTACCATTCATAGGTAAGCTTACTCTAAGCTTACTGAAATTACTTATATTCTCATCTCATTTTGCATTTGATCAGTCACCATCTGAATATTATCACTTAGAAGACAAGCTAATAGCGTTTTAAAAAAAAATTAGCAGGCTTTTTAAAAAGAAATATAAGGATTTGACCCTAATTGAATACAATTTTGTATTCATTTCATTTCATTTCATTTATTAAATTTTTATACCGCCCCTCTCCCAAAGGACTCGGGGCGGTGAACAGCCAGGATTAAAAAACATACAATATAAACATTAAAATACTTTAAAACATAATTAAATCTATATTGGCTTCCCCCAATTTAAAACCCCTTACCCATAAAATTAACCAATTAAAAATTTTAAGCCAGCCCAGCTTGCTGAAATAAAAAAGTCTTCAGAGCCCAGCGAAAGGTCCGGAGGTCCGGGATCAGTCGTATCCCTGGGGGTAACTCATTCCAGAGGGCGGGTGCCCCCACAGAGAAGACACTTCTCTTCAGGCTACATCTGTGACACATCTTATATTGTAGGGGATTGCAATGAGAAGTGAGGATATTAACCTGATGCTAGGTATTTGGTTATTATATTATAATATATAATTATACTATAGATCTATAAGTAGAAAGTTAGCAGCAGAGAATCAAGCATCCTTGGATATTAAAGCAAATAAGAAAAATAAACTGCTCACCAGAAAAAGATAATGGGCTTAAGATAATGGAAAAAAATAATGGCACATAGTGTAGAATCTACTAAGAAATCAAAACTATGGAGCTTCCAAAGGAGGGAGAAATTCTTTTGAGAAATTAGAAACAAATGTAGGGTTTGGGAAAAGTATAGCTGTGAATGTAAAGTATTTGATCAGGCCATAATATGCAGAAGGGGAAAAAGGGGAGAAGTTCATTTGGAAATAATAGATTACCATGGCATGCTGGTTTAAAAAGTAAAAATATCAGATATGACCATATATTCAGAATCTTGTTCCTTTTTTTTACATGCATTGCATATTTAAAAGTTGAGGGTTTGAGTATGTCTCTGCCACCTGATTGACACTCCCACCTTTGGATGGCCTTGAAAGAGGAGCCAGAGCTTTAAAGTAAAAGTAGGAGTCCTGAATAAGAGGCAGCATAAGAAGATAAATAGAGATAAGACACAAGACTTAAAGCAAGGGAGAGATTTCATAAGAAGTGAAGGGCAAAGGCCTTTATAGATTGACTAATGTGGAGATGAAGAGATGAATATTGTATTTCACCTGTAAAAGAGTGCCCAGTACGTGTAGGCAGAGGAAGGATTAAGAAATACAGAAAAAGGAACATGAAATTTGCAATGGCTAGCAAGTACAGATTTTGAAAAGGTTCAACTAGCCAGAATGAAGAGAGTGACAGAATGCTCCATGAGAAGTTTGAAAGATACCTGTGGTTTTAAAGTAGGAATGTGTGAACATCGATTGTGTTTTAAAAGTGTACTGACTTTTCAGCTGTTGAACATGTGAGAAAGAAAGATTGCTATCTCTAAGTCAGATTCTCAAGAGTGAGGAATATCTTTCCATTCATTTGGTATTTACTGTGGCTTGAAGATATCTGTGTAATGCTGCCAATTGAAATGCGTAGATATTGGATCTGCAGGTAATAGTTATTACTTTTCATAACCTAGAGCAGGGGTGTCAAACTCCATTTCATTGAGGGCCCCATCAGGGTTGTGTTTGACCTTGGGAGGCTGGTGTAGGCATGACCAGCTCAAAGTCACTCATGTTGGGGGCACCTGTGGTGCTAAGTACTAAAGTACTTAGTACTAAGTACTAAAGCAGGACTTTCCTCAAATCTTCCCTCCCTCTCATTATAATCTCCTCCCTCCCTCCCTCCCTCCCTTCTTCCTTCCCCTCTTTACTTATTTTTCCTTCCTTGCTCTCTTCTCATCTTTCCTTCTTTTACTTTGTCTTTCCTCTTTCCCTTGCTCTTTTCTTGTCCCTTCTTGGATGCTCAAAATCAAAAGGGGAAACATTTCTCCTTTGTTTTGTTTTTATTTTGTTTTGTTAGCCTTCTGCCAGCAAAAATGGAGCTGGGGGGCTGCATGTGCCCCCCTGGCCCTCATTTTCAGCTGTGACAGCCTTCTTCAGCCCTCTGCCAGTGAAAACAGAGCTTGAGGGGGCTGCACACATAGTCCCCCTGAGCACCATTTTCGCTGGCAGAGGGCTAGCGAAACAAACTAAAAACAAAACAAAAGGAGATTGGTCCACGGGACTTGAGTTTGACACTGACCCAGAGTATTCTTTTTACTGGATGCCTCAGGAGTGAGGAACATTCCTTAAAGGTACCCTTACTGAGAGAAGATTTAGTGAAAGTCTTGAAATGCTGAAAGAAATTCTGCTTGGGAAATGTCTGGGAGAATCAGGATGAATTGCCAGAACAACAACAACATCATCATCAACAACAACAATAATAATACCATGTTTCCCTGAAAATAAGCCCTTCCCCAAATATAAGCCCTCCCCCGAAAATAAGCCCTCCCTGAAAATATTTAAACACATGCACAGCCGGTCCTTGCTATTTCCTCTGGTCAGGGTTAGGGAGACAGAGCTGGAAATCAGGTAAGATGGCAAGAAGATTCCCGTCTTGCTCCATGCGCCCCAAAATAATAAGACCTCCTCAAAAATAAGGACAAGTGCATATTTTCAGGGAAACATGATAATAATAATAATAATAATAATAATAATAATAATAATAATAATAATAATAATAATAATAATAATAAAACAAACTGCCGACTTTGCAATGACAAAGTTGAAACTATTTCACATTTAATATGTGAGTGCAGCAAAATCGTGCAAACTGATTACAAAGCTAGACATGACCAAGTTGTTAAATTAATCCACTGGTCATTATGTAAAAACTACAATTTACCTGTATCCAAAAAGTCATAGGAACATAAAGTGAAAAAAGTTGCTGAAAATGAGAAGGTGAAGCTCTTGTGGAACTTTCGAATACAGACAGATCGTCATGCCAGATATCATAGTTGTTGAAAACCGAAGCATACAATTTATTGATATCGCTGTACCAAGAGATGCCAAAATTGAAGAAAAAGAACTGGAAAAAATCACGAAATATTGTGACCTGGCCATCGAAACTACGCGATTATGGATGACAGTGACAGTGATACCCATTGTAATTGGGGCACTTGATACCATGTCCAAGAATTTTATAAAATACCTCAAGAAATTGCAGCTTCCTGCAATAAATTAGTGGAACTGCAAAAAACTGTGCTACTCAAAATATCATACATCTTAAGAAGATACTTGGTTGATAAATTTCAACCATCAGTGCCAGTCAATGATATTTGTGATACATTTTTAAATGCTCAGTTGACTGAGTTTCATGTATAATGAATAAAAGAGAATAATAATAATAATAATAATAATAATAATAATAATAATACCATGTTTCCCCTAAAATAAGACCTTATCTTATATTTTTTTGAACCATGAAATAAGCGCTTGGCCTTATTGCCATGCGCTCAAAAGGAGATGTCTTATTTTGGGGGAAACAGGTAATCATCATCATCATCATCATCATCATCATCACCATCATCTGTAGGTACCATTACTACATAATCCTGCACTCTAACAGGAGTGTATCTTTTCAATATGCCAATGTTGTTGAGAGTCAGAGTTTTTCTATACTTTTTAATTCTAGTGGTCATCTAGACTTTTGCAATTCAGATCTAGCAGTCTTTATTTTTATGATGGGAGCATGTATCTTCCATGCTTCTTATTCAACCTGTCCAATGATGAAAAATGTGAAAGTTGGATTACAGCAAGGTCTGTAGAATCACATTTAGTTAATTCTGCCATACTGTACCTAAAGGCTGCGGTCCAGTTGTGCTGAGATAGTCAGTGTAATGAAAGAATTGAAAAGAAAACATATAGTACCAATTTTTTTTAAAGTGAAACCAGTCCTGACATTTATATTTTAAAATCAGTATTATATACTTTGATTTTTCAGTAAATATAAAAATCCACCTGTTAAACACCAGGAGGTATTTTCATCACCCTGTCCAATCACAAACTCATTTGACAAGTGCCAACAGGATGGTAATAAATAGGTGACACTGAGAACTAAATATGAATATGCTTAGGGGGAAAAAAAATCAAGTTGGTGGATCTAAACAAAAATTCAGAAAATAACCCCCAAGGAAGAACACACTTTCATAAAACCGAGTATTAAATGTGCTCAGTACTGACAGTAAGTTGAAATAGGAACAAAAGTTGGGGGGAAAGGGACAGAAGAACTGGTTATTCATCTGTCAGGAAGTGGGATATAGTATTGACTCATTCTTTACATGCTTTTGTGATTTTGTGCCTAAACATTTGCTTAAATGTATTCTTTATGAATACTTTATGAATAATTTTTGGGACATTTTCAGGTTTGAAAATGTTTTGAAAAAAATATTTCAGAACTCATGTGAGTGAGTACATAACCTCTACTATTTGTTAAAGCTGTCTCCCTTGTTCTTCTCTCTTCCAGTTTGCACAAAGCTGAAAAATATATGAGGTTGTTTTAATGGCATTTAATGACATTAAATCAGTCATATCATTAATATAATTCTTAAAACATCTGCATCTTTTGATTCCAGGCTCCTACAGAAGCCTGAAAAAACAAGCAACTGTTTTAATGAGAGGTTCTATACTTTTACAAGTGTGTTCTAAAGCACCTCCAAATATTGTTGAATTGTGTGTAACTGTAATGAGTAATGGTTCTGAGACTTCCTTTTCTTCTTTGTTTCATGGGATGAATCCAGCCCTCGTAATACCAGATTTCTTTGTAAATAAGGGTCATTCTGTTGCTGATTGGATTCAAGCTGTTGTTGCAATATCAATGCCAAGAAGTAGTTTAAATTGTTCTATAATATAGTATTGTAATTTTCAGGTTTTGAACAGTGCATTAGGAATTCAAATATACATACTGTTCAAAATCAATCCTAAATGTTTATTTAAATATGATACAAAACTTGGGAGAGCAGCTTCAATCAAAACAACAAAGCATTACATATTGATTTATGTATTATTTCCAGATTTTGTGCCTGTAGAACAATCAGAATACTTTAGGAGTTCTCGCTTATAAGCAGAGAGCAACTCTACTATGTGAAGAATCCAGAAAAAGTGTTGAAGGGTTAAATCTAAATAAAAAATAGGTAATAGATATATTATCATAATATTTTGCATCATGGCCACTGTCAACCAACTGTTTTTTCAATTTATTATGGGATAAGCTTGCATTACTCTTTTTCTGTAAAGGATTAATACTGCAATCCCTCTCAAAATTAGTTGGTAAAGATATAGAAATAGATACTTATTTCCCAAAAGCAGATTTGTAATAATACCTTCAGATATTTATTGGGCTTCAAATGTATTTTCTTATAGTAGCTTCGAAAAATGCTACAAGAATAAACAACTCACCCATTTCCATTGTCTTACTGCAAAATAATAAATATATTTTAAAGAAGTATTGTGCTCCAATACTTTTCCTATTCCAGGGTCTTTTTCTTTTTCTTTTTGCTTTGCTACATGTCCACCAGACATGTTAAGAAGTTCCTTCTTTACATTTACATTTCCAACATACATTTGAAATACCTTTTATATATTGGAGTAGGATTCTTAAAGTGAATATAAAGATGAAACCAGAGACTTTTCTTTTAGGTTTAATGGATAAAAAACTTGGGGGGGAAATGGAACTTTATTGTTAGCTATGCTGACAGCAGCAAGAATGCTTTATGCACAAAAATGGAAAGATACTTTAATTCCTGCAATGGCTGGCTCGCTGGAAAAACTGATGGAATTAGCAGAGATGGTTTAATTGACTGCCCTAATCAAAGAAAACAATACAGCTTTGTTTCTACTTGAAAACTACTTCTAAACTTTGTGCTTGAGGTTTTAAAAAAATGAAACTTTGACTTTGCGTTTTGCTGATTGGATAGATTTGTTGTTATAGAAATGACTGATATATATTATTATGTAAAAGTAAAAAGTTGAGGCTGTATGTTATTAGCTTTTCTACTGGGCTAAAAAGATTTGGAAGTCAATGCTTTTTTTTCCTTTCTCCCCCTTATGCCCAAGATTTTTCCCTCTTCTCTGTTTCTTCCTTTACTTTCACATTATTTTAATTTTTCTTTGTATTTTATATTTTGATAAACTAATAAAAATATTGGGAACAAAAATGTATTCTGTTAGAGAAGTGCTTTGTAAACAAATTTTATTTATTATTCCTTCAAACAACTTGAAAGTAACCTTTTTGCTTCTTCTCTTTTTCTCAAAGGAATGTGCTAATGCTGAAAACACAACAATAAAAGAAAGAAAGTAAGTGGAGATCGTTGCACTGGATTGTTCCATTTGGTATCTTAGACTTGTTTACTTACCTAGCCTCTGTTCTTTTAATGGAATGTCTGGCTATCCTCTGCACAAGTGAATTTTGAAAACTAAAATAATTGCTCAGTTCATTATCAGCTATCTGCCATTTTGTTTGCAATTATAAACTTTTGCTTTCATAATTTTGGCAGGATTATGTACTGCAATTATTTGTATTTATTACAATTATTTTATATAATTTGATGCATGGGCTGAAACAGTGTTTCAAATAGTTAATCTGATTTTGGTTTACCCAAGTAGGGCTACTGGGTCTAGGGTGCAAAATCTAGCTGCATGGCATAAGATGTAGACCTTTTTGTATCTTTATGCTCCTATCTACTGCTTGTTCACATTGTAGGACCTGTAGGTGATTATATAATCATAAACTATTTTTCAGAAAACTTCTACCACAATATCAATAAACTGAACATCTTCTGATAAGTTTTCCCATTGCTTTTCAACCAAACACAAATCAGTTTGCAAAATGAGCTGAGATTAACTGTTAAACCATTTTATTTTATTAAGTAGTGACTTTGTTTGGACAAAGTGGTTGTTAAGTGTTAACAAATGGTAATTACTTGAAAAATGTAGTTCTGAAAGTATTGAAGCTTGTAATACTATTTTTTAAATACCGGTAAGTGCCATCTATTCTCACTAAAATCTCATCTCCTACATGGTTACAAATAGATTCATTCTAAACAGTAGAAGGTGCTTCAAGTATTCCACTGGGATGAAAAGAAGAAACCCTGGCTTGGGCATATATATTAGTTGGGGAGGAAGGATCTTAACACATTTGAGGAATTATTCAGTTAGTGTAGAACACGGGTGTCAAACTCGCTGCATCATGTTACCATCACATGATGTTTTGTGGCATTTTTCCCATTTGCAGAGCTGGGGTGGGCATGACCTGTGCGTGATGCATCTGGCCCACAGGACGCCAGTTTAACACCCCTAGTATAGAAGTTTCCAGAAATTCCCAGCATAGAAGAATTGTATCCATAGCTTTAGAGGAAAGTTTTATAGCTCTATATACACTGGTGGGATGTAAATTGTAGTACAAGACTTAATCTAATATAATGGTTAAAGACACTGGGCTAAAAATTGTGGGTTCTAGGCCTGCCTTAAACACAAGGCAGGTGCCAGCAGTCAAGACTAACCTGAAGGCACATGTGTGCAGGTACCACTGTAGAAATCATCTGTGATTCCTCCCGCAAAAGTATCTAAAATCTTAGAATTATATTAGAAAGAGCAATGGTTTGATTTAGATTAAAGCAGTCTCCTGTGTTATTTAACACTATAACTAAATGAAAACTGAAAACACTGCTGTTAAATAGCAGAGGTAATATGAATTTTTGAAAAGTACATCTTCATAATGAGATGTTAAAATATTCTTTTCTGTTTATTACATATAAAAGCGATCCTCTTCTCTTTTGTATCTAATTACTTTGTAGACAGCATAATCTGAGGTGAAACAATTGGTTTATCTGTCAGCTGTTTAGCAGTCAGAGAATGATCTGACCATGATAAGAGACAGATGTTAATATCCTTCGGTCTCAGAACATATCACTTCCATTCTGAGACAAAAGTGAGGTGTAACATTTGGCCACCCACATGAGTCAGGGCCATGATGATTTGGAATAAACCAATGGTTGTCATGGTAACTATGAATACCTGATATAATTTCTGAATTTCTGATTCAGTGTCAGTAGAAAAGCCTGGCACCCGCTATTATCTGTAGTATACTGCTTCTGGTCACATGCAAAGCCTCCCAAAAGAAGACAAAAGCCACTTCCTCTTCTTTCTTTTGGGCTGCTGCCTGATGCCAAATCTAAAACCCAGATGAGAAATCCCCTCTCCTTTTGCCGTTATGGGTCTTGATTGGTGCAAGCCAGAATTAAATTCTCATCCAGAATTTGATAATTGACTTTAAGTAATAGGAATCATAGCACAAAGAAACTGATTACTGATAAACTGCTTCCTTGAATGATAACAGCGAACTGAAAGCTCAGAGTATAAGCTTGCTTTATTGGTCTCTGCACATCACTGTCTCAAACTGCATTGCTTGTCCAAAACCAGGATCCTTGGCAGTAACAATTCCAATTATCTACCTCGTCCTATTCCTATATCTTAAGGGGTTGCATTTACTAAAGCACAAAGCAACACATCTAAACACATACATTTCCAATAATCCAGCAACACAATCTATTCCTTTCATCTCCAAGTTCGAGAGTTTCAGTTGAGTCCTTACCACTGCAATAATCTCTCTTCCATCCTTCTCTTCTGCACTTCACTTCTAATTTTGCTGTCTGCTTCAACATAGCATCCTTCACCACATTTGAGAACATCATCGTAGTATAGACAGTGTATTTCAAAGTAATGTAACATGCATAGTTCTGCAATCCAACAGAACTATGTGTGCTGCCCAATATGTACTGCCTCACTCTGTCTAATCATAGAGTTGGGCTATCCTAGTCTGATGCTGGAAGCTAGCCATGCACTACATGCTCAGCAAGAAATTGATCATAGGCAGTGGAGAATAATCTCTAGTCTACAGTGTCCATAAGGATTAAAATGATTAGTTGGGTTGTTGGCAAATGGGAGAAGATAGATTTTGCTACTGTAGAATTTTGAGGCCCTTGTATAAATATTCCAACCCAATTACTGGTGACACAAATTTGCAGTCCTGGATTAAAAAAAAAAAAGCTTTAATGCATATTAAACTACTGAGCAGCAAACTATGACCACTCTTCTGCAAGTATCTCATATCAGATAATATTTTCTAAGCTATGCAGTTGAATTTATTTTTGTATTACAGTCAATTAACTCTTCTCACAGCATACATTGCATAATTTATTTATTTATTTTATTTTATTTATTGAATTTATATTGCCACCTATTCACCCATGGCGACTCAAAGTGGCTTACAGAATATAAAACCACATTTAAAACAATAAAAACTAACAAAAAGAATCAAGTAAATTAATATAGTAAAATATAACAAAATCATCCCCCACACCTCCCATCCCCCATCCCGGCAACAGCAGATCACACAAGCCATTTAATGGGCTCCACACCACTCTGGGTTCCCCAGGCCCGCTGGCAGAACCAGGTCTTCAGCGTCTTCTGGGAGAGTATTAGAGTGGGGGCCATTCTAATCTCTGGAGAATGATGTTCCAGAGAAAGGTGGCCACCACGGAGAAGGTCCTTCTTCGGGGTCTCACCAGGTGTATCTCCCTTGGGGATAGGACCCGCAACATTCCCTGCCTCCCTGCTCTGATGGGTCAGGTAGATGTGACTGGCAAGAGACAATCCCTCAGATAACCTGGTCACAAGCCATGAAGGGCTTTAAAGGTGACAACCAGCACTTTGAATTGCACCTGGAAGCAAATTGGCAACCAATGCAGCTCCCACAGGAGAGGTGATACATGTGCACACCGGGGTCTGCACAAAACCATGTGAGCCGCTGCATTTTGCACCAACTGGAGCTTCCAGATGCTTTTCAATAATATAAGTCAACTATATTTATGAAGGATGAAGTGGGACTCAAATGAATTAAAGGGATAGAAAAATAATTTACTCATCCAAAGCTTTATGATAAATGATATGGTCCTTTCTCAAATTTTCTAGGATATGCATTTTTGTAGACCTGGTTTATTTAATCCAAATGGTCATGGTGTTTAAACTCTACAACATAATATCAAAATAACATAGTGAGATTCTTCTTTAAATTTCAGAATAATTAAGTGAATGCTATTATAGTTGGTTGCATAGTTAGCCAAATGTTTAAATTGGATTTGGATTTTTTATCCACCTATTGAGTCCTTCCCAAGTATTATTATAATCATTTTATTTTCCACTCCTTTAGGTTCATCCAGGATCCAATATCAGAAAATGAGGTATTTGGTCAGTAATACATTTTTGTCCCATTTTAGATGTTGTGTTGTTGTTGTTTGACATGCCATTAAATAAGCATTCCAAACCCTTTGACAAAGTGGATGTTAATTCAGAAGTCTACTGATTCAAAATTATATCAAATTTAAAATTTAATGAAGTTATGCTCCCCAGAGACACAAGCCTATATCTTGGGGATGGAGAGGCAGGTGGGGACAGACATCTTTGATTCATTGCTGTTGCTGGAAGAACAAGTAGAAGCTTTGACCAATTGATAAATTGATATACCAGTTGTAGCCTTATCTGGAACAGGAGGCTCTGAGCATAATCATTCAAGCCTTTGCTAACTCACAAGGGAATTATTGCAATTTGTTCCACATAAGGCCACATAAGGCTGCTTTGAAAATCATCCAGAAAAAAACATGTGATCCAAAATGCAGCAGTCACAGGCTTACTGTGCAGTTCCAGTGTTTCTCTGTTACTGATACAGAAACTTGCATTAGTTACCCGTGAGTTACCAAATGCAATTAAGTTGGTAGTCACTACCAATAAATCATGTTGTGGATTGTGGGCTCACAAAGAAAGCTTCTGCTTGCCTAATCCAGAAAACAACATGCCTCCAAAATTGTGGTTTTTAAGAAGACATTGGACAACCATTTGTATGAAATGGTATAGCATGATATAGCAGGGGGTTGGACTAGAAGACCTTCAAAGTCCCTTCCAGCTCTGTTATTTTGTTATTCAGAAGCAAATAATGTCTGCTGAAGACCTCTTCCTGCCATATGTTATGTATTTACTTTGTATACATGACTCTGAGTAGCTAAAATGAAAACAAAATAAAAGCAGAGTAAAAACTCAACCAGTAATTAAAAACATAAATAACATAACAGCATAAAATAGCAACTAGGAACAAATGCAACACTTCACAATCAGTATAACCAAGAAGCAGACTTTCTCACAGTGTCAGGGCCCCAAACTTAACAAGCAAAACTAGGATTTTTAATGTCTTGAGAAAAGGTAGCAGGGTTGTGGCAAGTCTCATCTGATGTGTGTGTGTGTGTGTGTGTGTGTGTGTGTGTGTGTGTGTGTGTGTGTGAGTGAGAGAGAGAGAGAGAGACAGAGAGAGAGAAACAGAGAGAGAGAAACAGAGAGACAGAGAGACAGACAGAGACAGAGACAGGGCGGGGTGGGGGGAGAGAGAGGAAGGAGGAGGAGGAATGACAGGACAGAAAATACCTTCATTATGGATCCTGGTACTCTTCACCAGAAATAATGGAACAGTTAAACGGCATTGGAAAGTGAAATTCCCATAGGTAACCCAACCTCAAGCCATCATAGTCTTTGAAGGCAACCAGTAGCACCTTGAATTCTACCTGGAACTGTACTAGCAGCCATGCAGCTTACGGTGCAGAGATGGCACATGTGCTAAGCAATCAGCACCCATAATTTATTAAGCTACCACATTTTGCACCAGATGAAACTTTTGAATATTCTTCAAAGGCAGCCCCCAAAAGCATATTGTAGTAATCTAATTGGGAGGTGACTAAGGTGTGACTGACAATGAACAGGGCTTCCTGGTTTAGGAATGGGTGCAATTGGTACATTTTAAATATTTTAAATATTTAAATATTTTTGGGAAGGACTTATTTTTGGGAGAGGGCTTATTTTCAGGGGAGATTTATTTTCGGGGGAGGGCTTATTTTCGGGGAGGACATTTTTTGGGAAACACGATAGAAATGTATAGACTGCAGAGATCGAAGCTACACATCTATGGCATCACTCAGATAGCCTGGCATGGAGATCTATAACTTATACCTTGATGGAGCCTTGATGGTACAGTGGTCTAAGCACCCTGTTATTAACACAGCTGCCTGCAATTACTGCTGGTTCGAATCTCTCCAAGGCTCAAGGCTGACTCAGCCTTCCATCCTTTCTAAGGTAGGTGAAATGAGGACCCAGTTTGTGGGGGCAATAAGCTGACTTTGTATAAAATATACAAAAGTATGAAGGCTATTGCTTAATGCATTGTAAGCCGCCCTGAGTCTCTGGAGAAGGGCGGCATATAAATCAAATTTTAAAAAAAATAAATACCATCTGCATTCTGTCGATATCTCATCCCAAACTGACAGATGACCTTACTCAGTCACTTCATATTGATAGTAAACAGGAAAAGAGAAAGCACAAGGTGTCCTGTGACACCCAAATAGCAGGGGCTGCAGGCTTGAACTCTCATCTCCTATCAACACCCTCTGGCCCTGGAGGAAGGAAGAGAAGCAGCACAATAAGTTTCACCCTCAACCCCTAAAGCCAGAATCCAACATAATGTGATTCCAACATAATGTGATTCTGATGAAATCTATCCATTAGATCCTTGCAAATTCTTTGCTGCAATCCTATAGATGAACCACTAAACCATATACACTCATGAGGGTCTGAGTTACCCTAAACTAGACTGCCAGGCAGAAAAATATTGACATTCAGTACCATTACCAGCACAACATATGCCTTAATAGCCATCATGTTATGACGGAAGAGAGATCAGTAGTAATCTTGTTTCACACAACTTGTCTCTAAGGCTAGGCTAGGGCAACCATTTTCTCATGGTTTTTTTAAAGGCGAATGAAGACTGGCTAGTTTGGAAGGTCTTTGGAAGTTAAAAATGCACCATGCTCAGTACCATAATGGTTGGCTGTATTATTTTAATATTACTATTAGTCAGTGGTGAAATGTAAAATTTGTTACTACCAGTTCTGTGGGCATGGCTTGGTGGGGGGGGGATGTGACTGGGTGAACGTAGCCAACTTTTTTTTTTTACTTTTAAAAGCATTTTTTCTATAACCTCTTCAGCCGAAGAGGTTGTAAAAAAAAATGCTTTTAACAGCCTCTGATGATCCCAGCTGAGTTGCCTGATCGGCAGAGGCTTTCTTTCTTTTAAAAACATTTTTTCTACAACCTCTTCGGCTGAAGAGGTTGTAAAAAAAATGCTTTTAAAAGTAATAAAAAAAGGCTCTGATGATCGTGCGGCTCAGCTGGGCATGGAGGGGGGGGAGGGATTTTTGTTATCGGTTCTTCGAACCACCCACCGCCGGTCCAAACCGGGAGCATTTCACCCTTGCTACTAGTAGTAATAGAAGTAGTAATAGAAGATCATGATGGGGATCATGGCATGATTCTTCCTTTTGTTATGTTTATATCATGTACATTGCCTGGAAGGGGGCATAATGGCTCAGTGGTTAAAGTTGCTGAGTTTGTCAGCTGGAAAGCTGACGCTCAGGTTCAAGGCCTGAGTGCCAGGTGACAGGGTGAGCTCCAATTATTGCCCCAGTTCCTTGAAAGCATGCAAATGCAAGGAGATAAATAGGTACCATTTCAGGTACCACTTCAGCAGGAAGAAAACAGTGTTACATGTGCCTCGGTGTATAGTCATGTTGGCCAGATGACCATGGAAGTGTCTTTGGACAACCCTGTCTCCTTCAGCTAAGAAATGGAGATCAGCACCGCACCTTAGAATCAGACATAGCAGGCCATGGGAAACCTTTACATGGATACCTTTTAAATTAAAGTAACTAAATAACTGTCCATATATTTTTTTTCTTTACTAGCCCAAACAACAAACATTAGTTTTGCACTTCTGGTGCAATTTCTGGAATTCTTGATGAAGGACATTTAAATTATGATGTTCAAAAATATTTTGTTTTTTGACAGCTTGCTTTTACAAACTGATAATTTTCTACTCATTCCAAGCCATGTGGCTGAATTGTTCATAAATTTTAAAATACAGGTTTTTGCTGAACACAGATATATAACCCATAGCAATCCATCATCAAAAGCCTATTGAACGCTGGATTTTGCAGTTCAGCAGGATTTGCATTCTTTCAAATTCTCCTAAATAGGTGGCAGCAAGTGGATAGCATTCACTTCAATGGTCCTTTCTAATAGTATAATTATAAATTTTTGTGCACAAAATTGGCATATTTCATGACACAGCATTGTGTAAAAACTATAAATATAAAGTTATCATATCATACAAACATTTGGTTCCTTTATGCTGCAGCTAATTTGCCTGCTGGATAAACAGCAGCTTCCTTTTTTGCTAGAGAAGAATTTCATGGATAACAGAGTTCTGGAACTGTCCTAGCATAACCTAATTATGGGAAAGAACTCTCTGAAAAGCTATTGGGTCATGCTGAGCTATCATTCTGCATTCACTACAAAGTTGTCCTCTATAAGAAATGCTTTCTTATTTGCAAATTTGCAGAATTATTCATAGCTAAGCTGCATCCGAATGCCATCAAAACATTATAAAGCTTCTGTTCTCAAAAGGCAAATGTCTATTAACATAATAGTAAAGGAACAGGTTACACTCAGTTAATTTGCTTGTGGGGAGAGTTTAGAGTTGTGCATATTAGTGTAATACCTTATACTTTGGGTTTTAATTCCCCATTTTATGGGGGGGAGGAAATAAATGCTCATATTGCATGCCATCTATATATTTATTGCCCCCAAAAATCCCATTTCATGAAAAAAGAAGGCACAAATGTGACCAAACATGAATGTGAATGTATTTAATATGTACATGTATTAAATATGTAATATTAAAGTCTAAATAACGGCTGTAAAGGTAGTGAAGTGGTAATAATCTTCTGCACTCCTTGGGTTTGCAGCAGGGGTGGTATTCACTTACCTTCGCTATCGGTTTGGAAATGTGAGCGCACACGCCACCTCCGCGCATGTGCTGGGCCTTCTGCGCATGTGCAGAGCATCAAACATGGGAGGTGGCTACATCTGGGCGGGTGGGTGGAGCCTCCTGCCGCCCCTGCTACCGGTTCTCCCAAACCGGATAGAACCAGCTGAATACCACCACTGGTTTGCAGCATACTATCAAGTGGTCTTTTCAAGATCATTTCTTTGTTTCTCTATTTTCCTTGCCCCCTTTTCCAAATTCAACTGATATTAGAATTAATGCTTGACCTCATTGGACACTAGAATCTGATCAATAAAATCTAATAAACGCTAATGTAGTTTATTCATAATAGATATAAAATAGTTCTATCATAACACTTCCTTTATCCATGATTATATAGCTGATAAAGGAGTCTGACCTGCCAAGCATTCCAAAAGAACTCTGAAGGAAGCAGATTATATGGGCTTCAGGGTTGGTTATAATAGTGAGATGGTTTTAATTACATTTGTAGGTGACCTTTTGTGGGATCATTTCATTCTGGCATTCTTTGATCTCTCAAAGGCTACCAATTATGGGATCAGTATGGTCTCTCTTTCTCCGAGGCCAATTCTGCTTGGCGTTGATAATGAGAATCTAGTCCTAAGCTTCTGCTTTTGAGGGGATGCAGGGCTCAACTCTTTCCCTGCCCTATTTAACTTCTACATGAAATCACTAGGTAGGATCATTTGTCAGCAGAAGGTCACATATCATGTGATATCTGATGATATTTCTGGGCCCCAAGCCATCCAAATGATGTTCCTGAGATGCTATCTCAGTGTCTAGAAGCTGTGCAGATCTGAACGGATAGTTCAGAGCTCAACCCTAATAAAACTGAATAACTGTGGGTTTTATGGACATTTGTATCCAGTAAACTTCTATCACTAATTCTGGGTTTGGTGACACTCCCCGGCGGAGTTGGTACCCCATCTGGAAATCCTTCTGGATTTACAGCTCCTGCTTGAGGAGCAATTGATAGTTATGGGTAGAAAAGTCTTCGCATAAATATATCTTGTACACCAATTGTGTCTGTTTCTAGATCAGGAGACATTGCTCATTATCATTCATACCCTAGTCACTTCTGATTGAGCTATTGCAAAACAGAACATTCAAAAACTTCAGCTGATTCAGAATGCAGTGGCATGTGCAATATTTTGTACCCCATGGTACATTGATGTAAACACCACCGTTACATGAGCTGCACTGGTGCAATTCAAAGTGAGACTGGTGAGATATTATTGTTTAGACTTCTATACCGCTTCATAGTGCTTTACAGCCCTCTCTAAGCGGTTTACAAAGTTAGCATATAGCATATTGCATATTAGTATATTGCATTAGCATTAGCATATTGCCCCCAACAATTTGGGTCCTCATTTTATCCACCTCGGAAGGATGGAAGGCTGAGTCAACCTTGAGCCAGTGAGATTTGATCTGCTGAACTAGCAGTCAGCTGAAGTAGCTGCAGTACTGCACTCTAACCACTGTGCCACCTCGGCTCTAGATAGCTGTAGTAACGCACCTATTATTTTTGCTAACAAGAAAAAGTGTTTAGATAGGGTTGACAATTGAGAGTTATGGGTGCAACTCTGCCTCCTAATCTTTGGATGACTGCAGGAGACTGTGACAACGTCACAAAAGGGGTAGGATTTTTCACAAGTTGGGGGCTTTCAATCGTTGAAAAAGGAATGTGAGGTGTCCATGAGGCAAAATACTTTCATTCCCATTTTGCAAAATCTCCTCAAATGTAAAGAATGATCCAAATCATGACACTGATTTTCTATCCAGAATAATATGTATGAAAGCAGATTGTAAGGGTTTTTGAAGAGTTTTTTTTTTTTTTTTTAAAGACAGAATGGAAGGAGTTTGCCTCCTAGTGGCTAGGTCTCAATCTTCTTTTTTCCATCCTTGATTCTGAAACAATAAATATTTTTAAAACTGGACATGTTGTCTTGAAACTTCAGTACAAAGATTTTTGAGGATGCAAAAATGGTGGTGGCCCCATTGAGACCATGGATTGTACAGCTTTTGCAGGATTTAGATCAGCCAATTCTATCAGTGCTTAGTAAAGGCATTATTTTAAGGAGAAAAAAATCTGGGTTACTTAAACCAATAATCTTGCTTTAAAATATTATTAAAATCACACAGATGATAATCTCCAAAAATTGACTGAAGTATTTCTCATATTAAAAGTTTATTATACTCAAGGAATGTACACTACTGAGCAAAATAAATTAGAGGCGGAGGATAAAAGGAAATAAAATTAAATATAGTTTACACCAATACCATTTACTATTCCTTTGTATTTCTTTTTCTTTAATTTCATCAATTTTTTTATTGTTATATTTACTCCCCTTGTATTCCAAGTCACAATTTTCTCTATACTTGCTCATGATTTTAGTCAATTGCCACTTTCATATGTTTTTTAGTAAGACAGAAAAGGTGAAGATTAACCTACAAACTCATAGCAACACAACCTGCAGCATTCCTTACTAATGCTAAAGCATAGTTCCAGTCAGTTTGGATGCATTTTGGCCTGTAAAGTCAAGTTTAACCAAAGCATTTGGCTATTCTATTCAGTTTTCAAATCTAAAACTACCTTTACAGTTAAATATGAGCCAGCAGTGTGTGATAGCAGCCAAAAAAGCCAATGCAATCCTAAATAGCATTAACAGTTGAGGGATACAATCAAAATCAAGTGGAGTACTAATACCACTCTACAAAGTTTTAGTAAAACCACACCTAGAATACTGCATCCAGTTTTGGTGACCACACTATAAAAAAGATATTGAGACTCTTGAAAAAGTGCAGAGAAGAGCAACCAAGATGATTTGAGGACTGGAGACTAAACATATGAAGAATGGTTACAGAAACTGGGCCTGGCTAGTCTAGTGAAGAGAAGGACCAGGGGAGATATGATAGCAGTGTTCCAATATTTGAGGGGCTGCCACTGAGAGGAAGGGGTCAAGCTATTTTCCAAGGCACCTGAAGGCAGACAAGGAATAATGGATGGAAATTGATCAAGGAGATTCAACCTAGAAATAAGGAGAAATTTTCTGACAATGAGAACAAGCAGCCAATGGAACAGCTTGCCTTCAGAAGTTGTGGGAGCTTCATCACCAGAGGCTTTCAAGAAGAGATTGGACTACTAATTGTCAGAAATGGTGTAGGGTCTCCTGTTAGGTGGGGGGTTGGACTAGATGATCTACAAGGTCCCTTCCAATTCTGTTAATCTGATTTTACAAGTGAACATTCTATTCCCCCTTCTCATCCACAGAGCAGGTAGATGCAATTGATACCCTTAGACTATATTATCATCACAGCATTTTAGGTGTTGACAACAAACAAACAAAAAAATGAAGCTATGCTTGCAAAAATGGATTATATGAACATAATAATTCAAGAAACAGGAAAATAAGACTAAATCTATTTAATAAAATCTTCTCCATTACATTTTTAATGGAGATGTAAACATACATTATTGTTTCAGTTTTTCTTTAACAGTTTTATAAAATGAATATTTTTAATAGAAAATATCAAATATTTAATAGATAAGAATATATTTCCTCACAATAACCATTTGTAATTTTTATCCCTCATGGACAGAAAAAAACGAAGATTTTCTTACAGGAGAAAAGTCTTATTTACTACAAGAACCAAGGAAAGAAGAAACAGCATGCCACGTAAATTCTTTGTCTTAATTAGGTTATATCGTTAAGATTTTTTTCTCTCTTTAAGAAAATTGGAACTTTCTGCAATGTGATGATTTTCTGCAATGTGAAACAATACTGTATTTAATAATGGGGTTATGTGACTGATGTGCAGTCAAGATTTGGATGTGAAATGAAACTCACAAATTTATGGCCTTTTTAAAATTACCTGCTCCAATTTTAAAAGAATACTTTCCCTCTTTGCCGGATATATGCCTTGCAGTATCTACAGCAGGCAGAGGTGGTGGCAATGCAATTAGGGTGTTGGATCTGCCTATTGCTATTAGTCACTTTAAACTGCTGTAGCCATGCCCTCTCTCTGTAAATTCCTCAATATTGTTTCCTAGGGCCATTCTATGTTTGGCAGTAGAATTGTATGATTCTTCCCAATAAGCTCTTTGTTAGTTTACTTCATTAAAGTAGCCCAACTTTTTTTTCCAGGTTTTTTGGTAAGCCGGGGGAAAAAATGTCATTGCTTTAAGGAATCCATTTGTGTAAAGTAAGGCTTTATGGGCTACCATGAGCAGAAAGTTCTGTGCAGATATGATTTCTGAAGCATTTTTTCTTAATTATTTTGAAAAGCCTCAGACCACTTGTCATAAATCAAGATACTGGCAGGCTTTCTTGATTATATTGGGTGCATATGTTGGTTTTTAGTAAGATTGTAAATAAACTTAGAAATGAGTTTTTGGATAAAACAGTGATCTGTTTGCAGGCAGCAAAGTAAGAGGGCAGGACAACAAACAAGGCAGAATCAACCCTCTTATCACATTTGGCTACTGTGCTGCTGCTGCTTTCCTAACTGGAATCACAGGCTGTAAGGCAACATGCCAAGTGCAATTTGGAAGATGATCAGACTGGAAGTGGACATCAGATTGAGGCAGGAAAGCAAATGGATTAGGTTGGGACAGCATTGGCTTGTGAGTGGTGATTGCCAATGTGTGGCAAGCATTAATCTTATTTAGTGAGATCCTTTCTTTTTATATGGATTTCAAGTTTTGCATGCAGCCTTTTAAAAGGATATAAACTGGGGTGCCATTAAATCAGTATGCTGGAATTTCAATCTTGCACACTCTGAGTTGGTGTATATGTTTCCAAAATGTTTTTCAACACTTATAAACATATGCTGTGTCTCTAGGCACTCTACACTAATTAATCCACTAGTATGAGAAATTAAAGAACCCTGATCCTAGGGTCTCTGTATAATAATATAGAAGTAATTAACAATTCATCAGTTTGAGAACATTAAGGAACAAAGTGGCACAGAATAAACGGGTACTGTTACTGATGATACTATTATTAATAATTCAGAAATTTATGGAGGTATGAGAAAAAGGTACTGGGGGTTCATTTCCTTACCATTTTTCTTCCTGATATATTTGGTCAATTATTATATAGATGTTTACTATTACAAAAGTAACAATAATATAACTAGAGAAATCTGACATTGACTGCTGTAGATTTGGAAGGCATCTGGACATATCCTCAATAGGTTCTAAATAGGCCTACTGTAACTTTACATTATTATTACATTATTATCACTCATTAATGGAAAAGTGAAATATAAGTAAAACTAATTAATTAAAAATTGTTGCAACAGCAACTGTTGTACAACTCTTCACATGATTTCTGCAAAATTATACAGCCATGAAAACTTCAAATAACTGCTTTATATTACGATGATTATGGCGCAGCAAAATGTTTAATGGTTGGCTTAATTCATTATAAGCCTTTTCCAATTATGATTTCCTGAAACTGAAATAATTCCTTGTTTCCCAATATGGAAAAAAAAGCAGAACATCTCACAAATATTTTAATAGGCCAGAAAGAAAATTTTTCCAGAGAAATGGGAAATTACCACACATATCTTAAGAAATATTCATTTATTATTCTGAAAGTGCTGTTTCAAAGAAAAAAGTCATAATTTGACAATCATCTAAACATCCAACTGTTGGATGTTTAGATGATTGTTTTGAAGCCCTTCCAGAAGGCCAACAGCATAACTCACTTTAGGAGAAATGATGTTGGATAGGATGAGGGCTATGGCAGAAAATGATTTCCTCTTAGAACTCACCGGACAAAACTTCTTGTGACAGGATTCACAACATGTGTCTCCTGCCAGATCTGGTGGGACAGGTAGATGTCACTGGGGAGAGGCTGTCCCTCAAATAACCTGTTTCCATGCCATGCGGGATTTAAAGGTCATAATCAGCACCTTAAATAGTTAATCAATTTAGCGCATGAAACAGAAGATTAGCAGGTACCGTTCTTGAAGCATGTGATGTTTTGGGAGCATACATTATTTAACAGTGCCTCTGTATTTTTCACCAGCTAACGCTTCCAGATACTTTTCATGTAATCCCAAATAACATGCATTATAGTAGTCCATGTGGGAGGTGAATAGGACCTGAGTGACCAGAAGTAGAGCTACCAATCTATGAATGCCTTTAGTGGTCATTTCACAGCAGAACTTGCTCTGACATTTGGAAAATTACATTAATCCACATAGAAATAAGATTCACGGGACTTCATATTTTTCTACAAAGGTGTTTTTAGATTTCTTTTTTGCAGTTAGTTTCAAGCAATCCTGGGCTTAGTGCAGTAGTGAGCAAGCTGAATTAATTATATGTAGGAAATTATATGTAGGAAATCTTTCCTTCTTAAAAACTTGGAAGAAAAAACCCTACTTAAATATGAATTTATTACTTTAGGTTATAGATTCAGATGAAAATCAAGCTGAAACAATGGGAACCTTGAAACGGTTACAGAAGTTAGTTCGAAATAAGAAAGACAGTACGCACAGTTTGGATGACATCAAGCATATATTATCATACAGTAAGTAAAATGATTTAATTTCAATCTATGAAATTAAATGTATCCATAAAATTCATTTCTATATTCAACACAACTTTAGAATATAGCTTCCAACCTATGGACACAGTTCAAATAAAACATTAAGCAACCAATAAGATTTATGCGTTTTTGTTAAAAAAAGAAAAATAAAGAAGATGCATCCAAAAGTCTTTCTGTCTGCAAATAGGCATACAATTTTGAGAAGCTACCAACAACAAAATCCAAGCATTCTCGTCGCAGATTTACAAACTAGGTATATTATGCAAGTAATTATAATTTAGGAATAAATATATTATTTATTTTACAGGATTTATACATTGGTCCAGTCAAAACTGATTCTGAGCTGTATTTCCTCTCTATAACTTTGATTAAAATACTGAATTTAATCAGCAAATCAAAACCATAGCATCAGAACATAAGATTCTGGGAGTAATTGCAATCAATCATCAACCACCAATTAAACTTTAAAACACTGTGTTGAGTAGCACCAAGTAAACTTAAAGTACTGTACATGCAGACAATAAATTTTTCAACAGAACAACATGTGTGTTATTGCAGAAAATATCTGCACTGATATTTTCAATTTAGTTTTGTGGAACTGACATATCTTTTCACTTTTATGATTATCAGTCATCCATGTAAAGATTTTTATGTAACCTAGATATGCAAGTTGAAATCTTTAGTTAGTCTTCTGGTTGAACCTTTTCAACTTGTCTGCTTGTATCTCTAGCAATGATTTAATTATATTTTACTGTTTAATAGGGTACATTAATCTTTTTTAAATATATAATTGATATTTATGTTTTTATCCAAGTTACTGTATATTGTCTTGGTAACATCTGAGAATAGGTAAGATATAACTATTATCATTCAGTTAATGATGAGGTTTAGATGTTCTCTGAAATGACCAGATTTTTATTATTTTATTCTTTATGTGTTTTTTTTAATTTTATTACTTTTAAAATGTAGCTGTTCTTGCAGAAGACAAGTATATTAAATAAATTAACTAAGTAAGTATGTAACAATAAATAAATAAATAAAGCATTATTATTATTTTTAAATATTCTTTTCAAGATATATCACCACAAGATCCTGGATTCTCTGAAGGTGAAGATGAAGCTCCAATTTCATGTATGAAATTAACAAAATATCAGGACAAAAAAATACTGAAAGAGAGCTCAAGATTAAAGGCAGACATTGAGCCTAGAAGAGATCTTATCTCAGCATTGCTGGATACAACTTACATTTCTGGAATTAACAACCTAGGAAATAATGACACCTGTTCTGAAATGGAATTTCAGCTCTGGAGTGAGTGGAAATCTTTCCCAGATACTCAGCTGAGTCCCTATGATTTCTTCACCACAAGGATAGAAGAATGGGGGAAATGTACTTGTTGTTCACATCAACCACAACTTACAAGCTCTGTCACAGATATGGATCTCCCAAATTCATGGGTAAGTGTACAAATATGTAGATAGTTTTATTTTTCATTGTTTATTAGCATGGATGTCCCTTAAATCAGAGAAATATCAATCATATATATGTATGTGTGTGTGTGTGTGTGGATATAATGATGCAATATTAATACAATAATGTTAAAATTAATAACATTAAGAATTACAATTAAAATCTTCAGGCTTAGAAAATTGTTATGATTCCCATACATCAACAGGAACATTATCCCAATTACCTGCACTCTATGCTACTTGTGTATAAAACCTGTTTAGGAGATGCACTTAAATAGAAATGTCTATGAAGATTCTCAGTCATCCAAGTCATGGTTGTCCCAAAAGGTGTTTTTTTCAAGAGGCAACTGAACTTTCTGGTTTTTCTTTGAAGACATTTTGCTTCTCATCCAAGAAACTTTTTCAGCTCCATTCCTCACCATCCAGTCAGAGCGGAAGAAGCTTCTTGGATGAGAAGTAAAACGTCTTCAAAGAAAAACCAGAAAGTCCAGTTAGCTCTTGAAAAAACACCTTTGGGACACTTACATAGAAAGCACAAAAATAAGGGCCTTTTCCTCCATTTTTCCCCCAGCAAGTGTCATATGCTTGGAATAAGAGATAGCAACTGGCCCAGTCACCTAATGAATTTACATGGGATAGTTTTGAATTTGGGTCTTCGCCATTTTAGCTTGAACATTTCAGTCACCATATTACATGCATATCATCCTGAGCAGACTATTTTATATAACCATTCAAATGCTCATTATCATATGGTGTCAAGTGAGTTTTATCTGCCTTCAGCCTATATTGTATTTATTTTTGTACAAAAATTCAAATATATTTCTTTCTCAAGCAATATTTGTCAAATAAATATACCAAGGCTGAGAGCATATTTTTGAACGGAAATAGATACCAAGAACCATCATTGCCATATCAAAGGAATACTTATGGCTGGTTTTAGCAAGATAGAAGAAACAATTAACAGAAGCAATAATAATAAATTGGGAGAGTGTATATAATACCAGTATTAGCTTTCATTCTCCAGTTTCACTGTTATTTTTCCCTTGTTTAGTTATATCATGTATATTGTAGACCAGTGATGGCTAACCTTTTTGCCATCATGTGCCAGGAGTAGGGGGGAGGGCGATAATGTGCACACATGCCCACACCCATAATTCTATGCATCCCACCCCTGAGCATGCACACACAACCCCCCCCCCTCCGCTCCTGGCATGCAATGGCACGGTGGGCCTGGTAGGCCCAGTTTTCTCTCTCCCCAGGCTCCAGAGCCTTTCTAGGAGCTTGGGGAGGGCAAAAACACCCATCCAAAACCACCACCCCAGAGGTCCTCCAGAGGCCAGAAATGGCCCATTTGCCAACTTCCAGTGGGACCGGAAGGCCCGTTTTTTGCTCTCCCCAGCCTCCAGAGCCTTTCTAGCAGCCTGGGAAGGGTGAAAATGGCCTTCCCCACCCACCCACCCCCCGAGGCCCTCCGAAGGCCAGAAATGGCCTGTTTGCCGACTTCCAGTCCCACCATAGGTTCGCCATCATGGTTGTAGACCAAGTAAAAAATGGCATGTTTCCTCTATTTCCATCATGCAAATACATATCTGGGGATAATTTGTGCAGATTCTCAGTATGAAAAGAGACGTTGTAAAAGGCCAGTAAAGGACTAACCTGGTCACAAACAGAGAACTCAAAATCACAGTTTATATTATAGAACATAAAACTGTATTAACTAAGCAGGCAAATTAAATGTTTATTTTGAAAGATTGACAGCAAAGATTTCCACAATTTATTCCCAGCCTTAAAAATAATGTACTGTTGAGGTGTCCTGTTAGTTTTTGTTTGATTTTAATTCTAGCAACAGAATATCCACAATATTAAAATAACTTCAAATTTAAGCCATTATTAGACAATTACATTTGTTTTTCCTATGCATTTTGACTTAATATATAGTCAGAAATTAATTGAATTGTTCCATCAGGAGGTAAACAAACAGTAAAAATTGTCAATGAACTGGTATCTAAAGGTACCTGTAGCTTTTCTTATCATCATTAGTGAGATAAGAGGCATCAAAATGTAATAAATAAATAAAAGTAATAATAAATACTTTCATGATTAAAATAGCCTTATGGAAGTAATACAAACCTTTGAATTATTTATGTATTTATTTATATTAAACTTGTATACTGCCCAATTCCCAATAACTCTGGAAGGCTCCAAACAATCAAAATGAAGCAATAGCAATAAAGCCAATTACAAAGACGGGAAAAAATGATAGCAACAGTAGAGTGGGCACCATCTGAATTTTGGAGAATCCAAATTCAAAGGCATTTGTTAATTTCATTTTGAACAATATTTTGATGTTCCATCATACATTTTTTGGTGTACATGGGACAGATCTGGTAGACAGGCCCAGGATTTCATTGGGAGCTAGTTATAAGATATATTCCTTTGTCTGATGTTAAAATGTGTTAAGTCTACTTTAGGGAACTATTCCATGATAATCTTATTTCTGGCAGCACTGGATTTCTTGTGGATCAGAAGTATTTGTTACAGAGCATTTGAGATAGCTCTGGAGGAAGACAGAAAGAAGAACAAACAAATTTGTTTCATTACCACTAAAATGTAATATTCTCATATGTTTTTGTGTGTGTGTGTGTGTGTGTGTGTGTGTGTGTGTGTGTGTGTGTGTGTGAGAGAGAGAGAGAGAGAGAGAGAGAGAGAGAGAGAGAGAGAGAGAGAGAGAGAGAGAGAGAGAGAGATCAACTGAAACTCAGTTTATCACAATGAAGTATTTAATGACATGACAATTGAACATTGTAATACTCTGATATTAAAAAAACTAATTCAGTTTGAACTGTTTACTATAGAAAATGGCTCTGGAAAAAAAGAGATTGCTAACAACAGATTCAGTTTCTCTATTAATCAGAATATGTGTTTGACTTGATTCTAGACTGAGATGGGTAATGTCACATTCACGGCTCTAATTCCTTGACCATTAAACACTTTCTCAATTCTACAAAATTTATTATGTCTTACCTATGAATGCTTTACATGGTTCATTTATGAAGTTGGAAGGACTCCATTTTCTTGGCTACTCTAGGAAAAAAATTTGTTTTTAACTTTATGAGGTTTTTTTATTACCTTATGTATAATTATGTCATATTAATCATTTAATGTATTTTTAAAAGTCAGTACTAGAAAAAAATCAGATTATGCTTATGAAATGATAAATCCATTGTTACATGTACATATATTTTGCTATTAGAGTTATATGGCAGAGCTCTGATTTCCAAATGTACCATCAAATTTAGAATTGTGGGCAAAGTTTTCTCCAATATCTAAGAAGGACAAGAAGCATCTCCTTCAGGACAAGACAGTCCTAGAAAAAAATAAAAAAGCTCAACCAGCATTCTTATGTTGTAAAATGTTGTAAAAATCGGTAAGAAGCACAACAGTTCCCGATACTGCTATTATCTTTTTTTATTTCCAGTATATCTGGGCTGACATCTGTTTTGGTCTGAGGCCCAGCAACAGGGAGTTAAAACACATTACAGTGGTGAGAATAGTGTGCTGTGATTCAACAAGCATTTTATTTTACATACTTGTTTAACAATAAAGCTGAAAACTCATGAGAATTGAGTCCTTCAGTTGCTGAGTAATAGAAAACGCATTTGGATAATGTTGCAGGAGGCCTAGCATGTGTTTAATTTAGCTTTCTTTTTCTTTTTCTAAAAAAATATTCAGCAAAGATCCTTTTTGAAAGAGGATAAGTATGAACTGTGGACCTGTTTATTTAGTTCCATACAGTTTTCATCAGTCACTGACAAATGCTGAAGTTCAGTTTTGTTGGTGTGAAACAAATCAACCAGTAGTTGCCAAATGTCACTGACTGAACACTTTAGGGAATACACTTATCATTCCTAAAAAAACTCTGTGGCAATTACCAGTGTATGATGCAATGCAGTGTATAATTGTGGCATGTGGATAATTGAAAGCAATCCTGACATCCAAAATACATTAAAAATTTAACTTGTCCTGAGCTCAAAGGTGATAAGGAATCAATGCTAGACAGCCAGGGGAAAGAATATAAAAGACTGGTGTTAGGACACCTTTTTGGGAATCTAAACACTACATTTGTTTAGTTTTTCTTCCTGAAATTTTCACTATAACTACTGTTTTAAGCCAGTCATAGACACATTAGTTAATTGACACTGTTGGTAAGCAGATTTAGTTTACTTATTTACATTAGCCATAGATATTTAAAAACTACTGCTATCACATTTGGAGATAGCTTTGGAAGATCTATGATATGTTTGTCACTTATGAATAGCCAAAAATCTCTAGTGGCAATTATCTCTTAATCTAACTTTCAGTGTATCTATTTTAGAGCACTACAGAAAGAAGAAGGAAGTTGTTTCAATTTGAACAGCTACACTGAAGTGAACTAAAATTTTAATTTTTCTAACATCAGTCACTCACTGTATTTGGCATTTGTATGTGATAGTACAGTATTCAGGGAAAAATGTTCATGTAGCCTTACCAGAGGTGTTAATGCTATTTTCATTTCAGAAGTGCAAGGATTTAGAAAAAAACACATTAAAACAGACAAAGTTATATATATACTATATGCATATGAATTGGAGAGAGAAAGAATTAAAAAACCTAATCTATGTATGTTGGTGACATTCTCTGAGTGAATCCATAATATTACATAAACTTTCAACTCTTGAGCAACCTTTCAATCAATATTTTGCATTCCATTCTTCTTTTTAAAAACCATTTGAAAATTAAAAATATATTTTCTAAACTATCAGAAGTAAATTATTTTCTAAACTATTAGAATTCATTCAGAATCCCTGTTTAAGCAAATTGTGTACTTGTGATATTACCACTATTAGTAGTTTAACTCTGGAATTTTCTACAACTAGTGCAGAGGTTAATCTTTCAAGGACAAAGAGATAATCAGGTCAGCCTTCAAACTGCTATAATTTTTCTGATGCATGAAGAAATAGAATAGATATGGATGGGTACTATATCTCCTGAAATGGCCTCTTTCTTCCTATTTAACAATAAATAATCTGGTGAAAGGAAGTCATGTATAAGTCTACATATGAATGTCATTTTTGTTAATCATACAGATATTAAAGGTGCACAGAAAAAGAAGTAATCTTTGAATGATCAGAGATTCTTTCCTGGTTACACTTTCCTGTTTAAATACTGGAACATGGAATGGACATTTAGATTTGGAGTTCTTAATGTCTTTAAACTTGGAATGTATATTTCCAAATTGTACAATAAATGTGTACAAATAGTCTTCTCTTTGCATTTATTCTGGTTATTTTGTTGTCAGGTCTCTACATAGGCATTTCTTACTGACTTATTCCTATGTATGAGAATGAGTTATTTTGTCTTCTAAGAATTTCATTTGTGACTCATTTCAAAAATACAGGATAGATTATTACGTCTATTACCTACAAGTGAAATCTTAGGAAAGTTTGGCTAAAGAATGAAGCCTGAATGCACATTTCTGCTCATCCTAACTAATAATTGTAATTGGTTTACAAATTTTGGGTTATAATTTCTGTCTAGTTGTACATATAAACTGTTTTAAGAAAATGCAGAAGGTGTGAATTAATAATTATGTGACAGATTTTTGTTTAGATTTTCAGATCTGCATAGAAAGAAAATGAGGTGGGGAAGATAATGTCTTTGATTTGACTAACAATTGACTTAAGTTCTTATTAGTGTATATAAAATCTATACACACTCAAATTTTTGTGTATAAACACTAATGATGCATGATAGTACATTGAAAAATACACTTTATTTACTAAATTTATATGCCATTTATCTCCCCAACAAGCCAATTTTACAGCTCTCCCAACAGTACTTAAACAGTGTAGTTCAACTATGCAATTTTTTATTTTTTTCTGAAGTCAGTATTAGCCTGAAAATATATATTACAAATAAAGGTACCAATGAATTTTATGTATTTTATGGGAGGAGATCAAAGCAGTTCTTATTAGTGCAGGATACTATAAACAAATAATAGCAAACATTGACTGAAATGTTAAAGGAGATATTTAAAAAAAAGTCTAACATTTTCTCATTGTTCTTCACTGTATTAAAAATATTTGCTTATTTGTAATCTCCTTTCAGACAAAAATGAATATTTTTAATTTTTTGCATGGCTTATGAATACATTTGCACATAGATACACATTTCTGTGCAGGACTTCAGCATGAAGATTTAAATAAAGGGGGGGGGGGGTTGGAAACTGTTCATTCTGAATACTCCATCATCCTATCTTCCACTGTGGCAAATTAAGGAAGTCAAGCACAAAGCTAACTCTTGTTCCTTCTTAATAACCGAGACTAACATATTTTTAAAAATTGAATTTAAATATATTAGTTATAATCTTGAAAATAAAACGTGCTGATTGTAGATTGCTGTTCTACATGAACGATAAAGTTGTTAAAATGGACCTCTGATTCCTTAACTGATCACATTTCCATTAAATGCTGCCTGTACAGATGCAGCCAACTGTTGTTAAAGTTATCCTAAAACAAATGTTGCAGTGCAAGTATTGAAGTTGAAAGGTTAGTGTTGATCAAGTACCCTAAGCTTCTATTTCTTCACCCATTTCTTTTTTTACTTCTCTTTTTGTCTTCCTTCCTGTCTTGAATATATCAACTGAAGATCTTGACAGAGCTGAGCCACAACCTAAATAGAATAAGGAAGCTTTATTTAGCTGATTGAGCTATGTGTATATCATTTAGTAGTGTTTGGGGTCTGAGAACAAACAAGCAACACTTACCTTGTAACATTTAATAAATCTGAATTTTAAGATGTTGAAGAGAAAACCTTCCAATGTTTCAGATAAGGAGAAATCACAAAAAACAAAGGTAAGAAATATTAGCATTTGAAGGCTAAATATCAGATTGGAAATCATTCCTAAGATATTTGAGATAGTGTAGCCTATATAGTTTTATAATTACAGGCTTCAAAAGCTTTGCACATTTTATTCATTCACTAAGACTATAGATAGGTTCACTGTGTTGATTTTCATGGACTGCTGCTCAGATTAAACTGGGTGGCAAACATCGTTGTGTATTGATAATGTCCTAAAACGTATTATTTCATTCTCAAATATCAAGAGAAAAAAATTGCTAGAAATTGTTTTTATTTTTTTCTGCTAAAAGATCGATCTAGTCTAGAAAACATACAATTGTTTTAATTGAGAGAAATATGTATCTTTTGTTTACAAGTACTAATCTATCATTCAAATGAATATCTTTTTCAAAAACAGGTTTGTGAGGTTAAGTGTTTCTTTCATATAGTCTCTGGAATGACAAAATAGTCATTCTCAGTCCAGCACAGAGATAAAAAAAAAATCTTTACCAAAAACCAATCTTAGTTCAGTATATATTTGATTTCAAACTATTACACATGAAATAAATACAAATCAACATTCTCAATATATTACATATAATAAGCTGATTAATGCAAGAATCTTGGAGTCATACTGACAACTTTTTGTTGTTAGCCATAAACTATATTGTAGATACATATTCTATAGGTAATAACTTCAACCTCCCCTTACTCTCACCCATGGTCTATACATTTTTGTAGGCTAACATTCTGTGATGCAAATTATCTTATGCAGCAATTTAAAAGCATCAGATTTTTTTCTACCTTCTTAACTCTTACATAGGTAGCTCTTCTGTGTTATTAAACATTAGATTACAAAAAGAATAATTAAACATTGATTTCCAGCCCTATTACAGAAAAGGGACTTATTTTTCCTATTATTATCTATTATTATGCATTCAACTCCATTACTTTATTGAAAAATTTTCAGTCTTGCGTTCAGTTATGGGGAGTAAATCACACTTCAAAGGGTGAATTAGAGGAACATTCTCTCTCTCTCTTTCTCTCTCTCTTTCTCTGTGTGTGTGTGTGCGTGTGTGTGTGTGGTGTGTGTGTGTATGGAAGAGAAACAGTGTAGCTGTAGATAAAGGGATGGTATACATATAGATTTATAAAGTTGGCAACTATTCAGAAATTACTGTTAGAAAATATTAGGCAAATTATTAGTCGTGTAAATGGGAACCTTGCCATGAGCTCATTACTCAAGCAGAGTTAGCTAATTTATGTAAACCAGTAAATTTCTGTTTGTTTTATTTAGTTTAATGTTGCTTAACAATAGAGAAGTAGAACTATTATATTCAACAAATGAACAGTATATAAAATCATCTCTTCCCCAGTTTCTTTTCAAAATGTTAGTTTGTTTAACATCCAAATAAATAAATATAAATGTTATATACCCAATATATGTTTATTACTTGTGTATATTTACATTAAATATTTGAAAACTTTTCAAACAAAATTAATTTTATAAAGTGGCGGTATTATATTACTAGTTTCAGATCATTTTGTGCTGATTTTGCTCACTGTATGTAAAATACTCCAGTAAATGGAGTACTGACTGTTTGAGTGGAAAATTCCTCTATGTGTCAAATTGCATTTTGCAATTTTTCTTCTCATGGCAATATTATTACAAGCAAACCATAAAATTGGGAAATATTTAAGTACATGTCTACAGTCATAAAAAGTGTGGGAGAATTTCACAACTTACTTCCTTCTGAATCTGCCCAGCTAGTTAGGGTTTGCACTGTAAATGTTTGTTTGTTTTGGTCCAATCAGCATTATCAAAAATGTCTTTTTAAATTTTGGAATATATAGTTACAATAACTGCTCTTTTATTGTCCTTCTATTGCTTTGTCTCCAATGACTATTTGTTTTTAACTTGCTTTCCTACCTAATATTTTGAATGTTTTCTCAAAAAAAGTCCCTCTTTGTTCAGTGAGATGTACTTCTAGTTAACTATGCATAGCATGGACCCTTAGTGCTTTGTTAATTTAATGCATACAAAATGACAGAGCTTTAGATAAGAAAGTCAGTTCATAGGCTGACGTTTTACACAACAACACAATAAATATAATAAATAAGCACATGCACACTAGAGCAAGCAAGCATGGGTGGAATTGTGAAACAGTTGTATGAAACATTCAGTACTTATGCAAAAGGGAAAAGGGAAATTTGCACTATTTAATGGCATTTGAAATAATTTCTGCCTTAACATCAGTTGAAAATAGAGACACTTTTTTGTTCTGCATATACTAGAAATACATCATGATATGATATGATAAATATATTACAGAAGCATTTATTAGGGACTAATTTTTAATTAAGGAGAATTCAAGAGAAACTTCTAAACAGTGAGAACACTTAACCAATGGAACAGCTTGCCTTCAGCAGTTATAGGTGCTTCATCCCTGGAGGTTTTTTAAAAAAGACTGGACAGCCATCAGTCTGAAACGGTATAGAGCAGTGATGGCTAACCTTTTTGCCATCGTATGCCAGGAGAGGGGGGCTGGGGAGGGTTACGCACGCACGTGCCCTCAGGCATGCACGCGCACCACCACCCCGCTCCTGGCACATGATGGCCTGGTAGGCCTGTTTTTCTTTCTTACCTGGTTCCAGATACTCTCTATTTATCTGGGAAGGGCGAAAACAGCCTTTCTCACTCTCTCAGAGGCCCTCCAAAGGCCTGAAATGGCCCATTTCCCAACTCCCGGTGGGACAGGAAGTGGCATTTTTTGCTGTCCCCAGCCTCCAGAGCCTCTCTAGGAGTCTCTAGGAGCCTCTTTAGGAATCTCTAGGAGCCTCTCTAGGAGTCTCTGGAGGCTGGGGACAGCAAAAAAGTCACTTCCTGTCCCACCGGAAGTCGGGATATGGGCCCTTTCAGCCTCTGTAGGGCCTCCAAGGGAGTGGGAAAGGCTGTTTTCGCCCTTCCCAGATAAATAGAGAGGATCTGGAGCCAGGTAAGAAAGAAAAACGGGCCTTCCCCACCCGCCCAGGCCCTCCAGAGGCAGGAAACAGCCTGTTTCCCTACTTCTGGTGGGCCCAGAAGGCCTGAAAATCATGCGTGCGCATGCGCCCCAGAGCTGAGCTAGTGTGCCCACTAATATGATTGATTGATTGATTGATTGATTGATTGATTGATTGATCTAGAGAACTCCACTGTGTTTGGGCTAGTCCCACCCTCAGCCACTAGGCAAATTTATTCTCCATACATTTAGTTCTTGACCTATAATATCTCAGTATTGGCTTTTGATCTGACTTTTTCTTCTTGCATAATACAATATTGCTTTTAGCTCTCTTCCCTATATTAATTCATGGGAGAGGTGTATTTTATTATTTATTTTAGTGTGTATGGATTGTAGGCTACAAGTTGAAGGGAAAATGAGAAATACTAATAATTAAAATAAATTAATTACAATGATCAAACATTGTTTTTTTAAAATATATATATATAAAATGGTAGGTTTATAAGAGCAGTAGCATTATTAATTTCCATTCAGGTAGTCCTTCTCTTATGATCATAATGGAGCCTGCCTATTTCAGTTGCATGTTGGCTTGTCCATTAAGTGAAGCATCTCACTTAATAACCCTCTCATCCCTGCCATTCCCAATGCATTAAATGAACATGCAAGTTGTTAGGTGAAGCATGGGTGCCTCAGGGGTGGAGGAAGACCTTGGAGGCCTAGCACAGGCCCACCTGTCCTGGGACTCCCAAGACCTGCCACCCTGAGGTACCCAGTGGTCCACTTATTGTCTCTCAGGATTCCCCCAGACCTTGGTCTGCTCCCAAGCTGGTCATTCAGCCACACAAGGGAGCCTATAGGCCAAGACTCACTTCCCATCCAGCCACCCAAGAGACTCTTAGAACTTGGCGTGCCCCTCACCCAGCCCCAGGGCCCAGCAGCACTCAACTTTTTGTATTTTGCCAAGGAGCCCGACCGATGTGATGGAATGCAAGGCTCAGGTTTCATGCATAGGCTTGCCAGCCTCATGGAAATATTGTGCTATTTTCTTAACAAACAGTACTTCTCACAAGACTGTAGGGGGTTCTGTTTTTAAGGAGGTTCCACAAACTCCACAAATGGATTTTCCTGAAAGCCTTATAAATTATTCAAAATAGGAATATGAGCCATGGCCACCTCTACGTTTGAGCAGTAGGTTAGCAACTATAACCCCAAAAATAGTTCAAGATCTTTAAAATGTTATTTAAATGTGTAGTATGTTAAGTACTGTGCTGTTTAATTACAATTTTTCCCAGTAGATTTAATTTTGCAGTAAAATTAATAAAGGATAGAGTTACTTGAAAATAATTAATTCTCCTGCTGGAAATCTTAAAATTGTCCCCATTTCAGATATAAAATTCAGTTTTTCAATTTGTATATATATCTCCTTCCGTCTCATTTTTTTAAAGGTGGCCACTCTCTTCCCAATATACTGTAGATCCCTTTGCAATACAGTTATTAAGCAATAGTGGCAAATATCTATAGCTCAGGTGTAGGATGAGGATGAAAGTTCGTTCTCCGAGCTTGTGGATTGTTTTCCAAATGTTTCATTACCAGGCTAAGTAGCATCTTCAGCAGAGTTTAGGGGATGTCAGTGGCAGTGTTCTTCTGTTTATAAGGCGTTTGTATGGTCAGTAGGTCTTGTGATGACTCAGGTGTGGGTGTGTCAAGTGAGGGTCTTGTAATGGGTCTTGTGATAGGTCAGGTGTGAGTCATCAGTGGGAGTCTTGGAGAGGTTACATCAGGTGAGGGTCATTGGGAGGTGAAGTGCTGGTTGGGGAGGGCTTGTGTAGGTTGGTTGAGTGCTGTCTCTAGTTAGTGGGTGCGCAGTTGATTTGGATTCTGAGGGTTCGTAGGTTGGTTGTAGGTCAAAGTGTCTGTTGATGGAATGTTGAATACTCAAAGCCCTTATAAACAGAAGATCGCTGACATCCCCCAAACTCCACTGGAGATGTTACCTAGCCTGATAACAAAATGTTTGGAAACCAACCCACAAGCTCAGAGAATGAACCTTCACCCTCACGGTTATTAAGCCCTAGAAAAATGCAAACTATGGAAGCAATAATAGATATTAAAAAGTTAAGGAAAAAGCAGCAGAAGAGAGAAAAGTGTATTTAAAGAAAAATACAGGAAATTCAGTACCCTAGTATATTTCTGTATATGAACAATTTTAGAACACAAGAAAGTGTGTTTCTTATGTGTTTTGCAATCATTTTAAAGTTCCATAGTTGTTTCAGGATAGATAGTACTGACCCATTCAGCACACTGGAAGATTAGAGCATGTTTAAGATTGCATGCAGGGTATCATATACAGTTGACTTATGTCATTTTTTTACTCTTAGCAAACACATAGGTAAATTTTCTCCATGATGATCTATCCCTAACCTGGTCCTTCAAGTGTTTCAAAAGTGCACTCATCACCACTTTATAGGTGATTATAGGTTATAGGTAAAGAAATGCCCTAAGGTTAAATTAACATTGCAAAAAATATGTCAGAAACTTAATTTTAAAAAGGGGAAAGTAAAAACAATCAGTTATTGTTTGTTTTTATATTTTAAAGAAATAAGTATGTTTTCTTCACTTGCATTTTAGTCTAACTGTAATGAATGGTGAAGTGTTGATGATAAACTAACTGTATATTTTTCCACGTGTGAACTCTGTATATTCATGTTTGGTGGTAAAGATGGCAAGAATGTGTGTCATGACATATCTTTAATAAAATCTTCCAAAAAGCATTGCAACTTCTGCACAGCAACCTAAATCAGATAATATCTGATTGTGTAGGCTTGTATGAGAATTATTTATAACCTGTGGAAACAAGCCTTCACATGCATGGTTATAAAAAGACTGTTTCCTGTACAACCAAAACGAGAACAAGCACTGAAAATGAAGAAAAAAGGGGAGAAATAAAAATATCCCAAATATCAGCAACTTTTCACTTTTGGCTTCAATCCAACATGTTATACAACCTCATACAGGACCCTGGGTATAGGATTTTATTTGAAATGTATCAAAATACGTGAAATACAAAATTGTGGGTTTTTTATTCGCATCTGGGATTTGTTTTCTTCAAAAAAAATTCTGTTTCCTGTACACCACGTAAATTAAACTAGTGAGAACTAATTTTGTCTACAATCTATTATCAAAATATACTGAAGGCATAAGTCTTCCTCTATTTTCTTATCTTGGGCATAAATACTTAGATTCAACCAACTAGAAAGCACTCTATCCTCTCATTTATTTCAGTGAGTCTAGGAGCAGTAATGTCTACATTGGATACTAAGGCTTTTGTTTTATTGATATTAATCCTGTTAATATTTATATTTTCCTCATAAGATTGCACGTTTCTCATGTATTTAAATATGTTCATTTATATACTGGTGATCCTTGTGTTATGTCAGCTCATTCAGCAACAAGCTTGTGATGGTACTTAGTGAGAAGGACTGAATTAATAGTTATATCTAATGTTTTGAGTCATACCAGTTATATCCATTATTATGTAATTATATTCATTGTGTTGTCTTCCAACATATAACAGCAAATAATTAAATTATGAATAGCAAGAGAAAAGATGGAGGACTAGTTCCAAAGTCTATTGTATGTTCAGCCTCTTCCCATTGAGGTCATCACCTGTGCCATATGTATATGCATATACTGTATACAGCTATGTATGCCCTGTTCATAATGTATTCATAAAATACTTTCCTGGGTCAGCCTGGTAAAAAGGCTCTATATGCCACCTTCACAACTGCTGAGCTTTTTCTTGAAAGTGACTTCCTTAGTTAGTAATGGTGGGGGAGGGGTGAGTTGCCTCATTTGCACCATGTAACTCACACTGGCTTCTCCATTCTTCTTTCACAATCCTGATTGAGGAATGATATTTGTACCACTAGTCTCTAATACTGCTGGACGCTGCTAATGATAATCTCTAAATTACATTAATGTCCCATATTAATATATATTGCTGAATATATAACTTAGCACAACATTAGAAATCAGATAAGTTACAACAATTATATTTGGGGTATGTAAGTAATTCAAAATTAGCAGCATATATTCACAACAGAAGTTTAATTAAATTAAGCAAAAATGGCTTCCATGCATACAACAAGACAAATATAAGAATTTAAAGACTATTTTTTCACAACTAAACGATTGACATTCAGAAAAAAATGTTTATAAATTTGCACATCAGTCACAGGATAACAAAGGAGAAGCCAGAAATTAGAATTTGTAATGTTTATTTTAAAAAGTTCTAATTATATTTAGATTTTTATATAATAAATAGTGGAGAGTTTAACATTTAGCAGAGAGATTCAAATATATAAGTCTAAATGCTATTGCTATTGCTCTAGCCCAGCCCCCTCTTGGTTGTGATTGCTTATATAATTAACAGTTTAAGGATGTTTCAATTATCGTAGAGTTCCATAAAATTAAATGTAGAATAAAAAGGGAAACAAGAAACTTCATTCAATATCTTTAGTCTTCTGGCAGTATATGAAAATAGGTCTTTATTATCAAGTGTAACAATCGGGAATAACTAGAGGAATGCATTAACATGGCATAAACTATATACTATATGCCATATAGTAAGTTCTTAATTAAGGAATTTTTACATAGTAATTTAATTGTCTTATGTTATTTTTTATCATCACTGATCTTTAGGAAATATATTAAAATATATTATTTTTTAAATTCCTGTAACATACCTATAATTGCAATTTTTACATCAGATATTGTGTCAATTAGCTAACTTTTTTATAATCCATTTTCAACAAGGAATTGGTCTATATGACTCTGGTTTCTTTGGGTCATTCTTTTCTTTATGACTGAGGGTCATGTATACCTCTTCCTATGTTGGTGGCATAACCTTTGTTTCTTTAATTTCATTCATTGTGTTTATTAATGGTTTTAACAGTTCTTCCCCAAGTTCTCCATAATATTTAACTATCAGTCTATCTGGACCTGATGCTTTTCCTTATTAATTATAAAACTAATTAGTTTTATTGTCTTTGCATTCCTTGAACAGTAATGGGTGTGCTTAACATTATTAAGTTCACTAATAATTAACTGTTAGTTATATTTATTTATAGCAGAAATAATTCATATCAATAAAATAGGTTACATTCTGGAGGGAGTATTAAGGATAATAATAGTTTATAATCAATATAACAGAACACATCAACAAAAAAGGTAGAATATTCTAACTTTTCTGAATACAGAAAAGACTTTGACAACTGATATGATAGCAGTGTTCCAATATCTCAGGGACTGCCACAAAGAAGAAGGAGTCAGGCTATTCTCCAAAGCACCTGAGGGCAGGACAAGAAGCAATGGGTGGAAACTAATCAAGGAGAAAAGCAACTTAGAACTAAGAAAAAAATTCCTGACAGTTAGAACAATTAATCAGTGAAACAACTTGCCTCCAGAAGTTGTGAATGCTCCAACACTGGAAGTTTTTAAGAAGATGTGGGATAACCATTTGTCTGAAGTGGTGTAGGGTTTCCTGCCTAAGCAGGGGGTTGGACTAGAAGACCACCAAGGTCCCTTCCAACTCTGTTATTCTAGTCTAACTAGCAGATCTACTAAAAAAAGTGAATCTGGAGAAAAGTTCAAAGCTTGGGTTAGAATCAGCAGGAAACAGTGAAGATTGTGGCCAATGGAACATTCTCAGCAGATTTTCAAATAAATAAAGGCACATTGCAGTTTAAGGAGATACACACTTATGGCTGCAAGATTCAACTTTGCCCAACATTGGGAAAATATATATTAGCAATGATATCAGAATGGGAACTTAAACTTGGGAAATCTATAGTAATTGTAAAATCCACAACAGAAGTTTAACCAATTTAAGCAAGAATGGTTTTCATTACTTCATTACAAGAATGTTCATTATTTAGAAATCATATTTGACATTAATCTAAACTTTTCCCTCAACTTTGAAGTTTAATTTATCTAAATTATCTGAGTATTAACCATTTCTATTGCATAAATACCACTGAGTCCAATTATCTATATTCTATAATGTGTTATTTGTATTTTATAATACAATAAAGCAATTAACCAGGAATAAAATCAGATTTCCTAGTTTCCCAATAAAACTAAGCAGGTCTTTTGAATTAGAAAATTAAGTCACGTGGGTGTTAAATGTCATTATTTATCATGTAATATAATATTAGAGTAGAAGTATGTAAGAACAAAACTGTGAAAACAAAACATTAATAAAACAGAATGGATGTGCTTAACCCAAAAGAGCTAGGAAAAAGTCTTAGCTAAATTGAGAAATATGTGTTTTTAGACCATTAAATCACTTTAGAGAAAAAAAAAGTATAAGTTTTAAAAAGGAAATATCACTAGTTACATGCTATATACCTGAGGTTGCTTCCTCTACATATTGGGATATTCATATTGGAGGTTATGCCATAGATCATGTGGCTTTTTCAAAGATGTTTTTACATTTCACTTCTACATTGCATTCCAAGTTTACGGGTGAGACTATGGAGCCAGGATCACTCTACCTTAGAAAGGTATGGACAACAGTACAAGCAATCAATAAGCAATTGTCTGCAAATCTTATAAAGCTCAGTACAGTGAGCCTTTGCAATACCTTGAACAATGAAGTAACAAACAGAGATAAAATACTTTTCTTTAAACAATCTTGGAATGAAAAGAAATTAAGATTATGGTTGATCCAACATTTGAAAAACAAATCAGTGCACTTAGCTTATACTCTGTGGAATCATTCACACTCAAAATTCCTTCCTCCCCTTTGTTCCTAGTAATCTCCTACTCTACTTATAACATGATTTTACTCATTAGCTTATCTTCCAAATATCCTAATTAAAAATGTCTTTATTCCTTTACTCATTCTTTGCTTATTGAAGATTATGTATAACACATCTTCACATAAAACTATAATGACTTTAAGGACAACAGAATGTCTAGATTCTACTAGTTTGGGGGCTGTGGGCTGCAGCTGTTATAAGCCCTGCTATATTCATGGCAGCACTCAACCTCAGGTGATATAAAGCATGCAAAAGAGATCTTTCTGTCAGTTTTATTATTTCTAAAAAGGTTCCCCTTGAAGGAGAAGAGTGACCTTGTTCTGCTGAGCTGACATGTGCCACTGAATTAATGGCTAAGCTTTGCTTTAGGGAAGCTTGCAGAGACATTACAATGCTTGCGGCTGAGTTTACTGTGCACATTAATCAGGTAAACCAAAATGATGCATCAAACATTCATTTAAAAGTAGTAAAATTCCTCTCCCCTATCCACATACCTTTAAAAAAAATCTTCCTAAGAATTAGTGAATTGTTGGCCATCACTTACAGTCAAGGGCATTGTTGCATGGATGCAGTAAAACAAAAGTCAGAGTTGAACTTTTCTTATTTCAAGGTATTAAAGATATGAAGAAAGTTATGGAAGGGGCAGGCTGGATTTTTATGTAATGTAAACAATATCTTCTAGAACTTATTTCCTTAAATTCCATGAACATAAATTAACTGGAATTATGATTCATACTAATACATTATTAATAAGCAAGTAGTTCTATCAACAATTTAATGGAGAAACTACAATGGATTTAGATTAGATTATCTGTTTCTTTTGTTAACAATATTTCTTTATCTACAGTCTTTTAATAATTTGAGCTACATAAAATTTAGACATGCATAATATTTGATAGTATTTTCCTCCTAGATCCTTTTATGGCTCTCATTGTCAAAACATGGCATTCCTTAGATATTTATACTTTCAGTTATTTATTCCTTGCGGTAGCCTTTTTACATAAAACAATTGAAAGTGGAATCTATACATATCATGCAGTAGTGGTTTTCACTTACCTTCGCTACTGGTTCAGAGCTGTAAGCATGCGTGCGTGCTTGCTTCGCTTGCATGTGGTGCTTCTGCGCATGCACAGAACTTTCTGTGCATGCACAGTGTCCGTGATGATATCCAGGCGGGTGGGCAGAGCCTCCCACCACCGCTGCTACTGGTTCTTCCGAACCAGGGTGAACCGGTAGAAACCCACCACTGATACCATGTTATAACTCAGGCAGAGTGGAGAGAAAAACTTTAAATATATTAATATCTATACATTATACTATTCTGAATTAGCTGGAAATAGACTTGTTCTTGAAAGTTTAAGCTTGATATAGTTTCTGAACTAGCCAATACAAAAATCATATTCATATACAAATAATCATTTTCTTGAAATAAACTTATCTCTAATAGAAATCAGCTTCAGGAGTACATCAGTAAATTATTAGGAACTTCTGTTACATAAAATATGGAATATAATAAAAGCAACATAAAATAAAGCATCAATACAGTAAAATGTGATTTCGGGTAACTAAAATGTAATTTGGGAAAGAAATGAAAAAAGAAAGCAAAATTATGTTTGCAGTTTTCACAGAACAAGAAAGAAGCATGTAGATTTTTTGACTCAAATTTACTTTGTTGAAAACTTGCAAACTTTGCTCAGAACTCACTTTAGAAAGAAAAAGTTTAAAGCAAAATAAAAATGTTTCCATCTCTCATGCAATAATAAACTCAAATTTACCTCACTGCCCTGCAGAGGATGTGCAGTAAAATATGGGCTGTATGATCATCAGTCAAAACATCCATTGCAATTTCTAACTATTTCACAAAATAATAATATAGGCCTGTCTTTTGGAGAAAAATGTTTATTACATCTTTCCACCTTCTGTTGGAAAGAAAGTATTTGTAAAATAGCTATTTTGAAAGGCTGAAATATGATATAATCAGATACAAAATATATCTTGTATCCATGTTTTGCCATTTAGTATTCTGTATTCTTAGATGCTATATTGTCATATATTGGCTTATTCTGATGTCAGGCCTTCAGTCACGCATATACATTCAGCACTGTTTAGTGTCTTAAATAAATAAAAGGATGGTCAGATATTTTGCAATAAAAAAATGAATCCAGGCCATAAAATTGAAGCATAACTAAATAAATGTGGAAGGACTGATGTCTGAGGATATTATCTTAGTTTCAAAGGAACATTTATGTTGATAAACAAATGATACAAGTAATCCTTGCTTACTGATTGCTTGTTCAGTAATTGTTTGATGTTACAATGGCATTGAAAAAGGAGACTTAAGAGCAATCTTCAAATTTGCGTCTGTTACTGCCACATGATTGGGAATAGGAGGTTTTGTAACCAGCAGACATTTATGATGATTGCAGTGTCACACAGTCACATGATCACGATTTTCACAACTGATTTCTGAGAAGCAAAGTCAATAAGTAAAACTGCAGGAAGTTGCAAGTCACAGTCATGTGATGTCATGTTTAGCGATATGTTAGGCACAGTTATGTGATGTTTCACTTTACAACTGTGTCGCTTAGCAATGGAGTTAATATGGATTTAATATGGAAAAAATTGTAAATAAGCTAATGTAAGTAGAAATTTAATTGAAGTTTTCTTTCATTTTCCTTTTTTTTTTTTGGTTGTATTACTATAATTACCGTTACTATATTATATACTGTTTTGATGTCAATTTAGTCCAAACTATAGATAAACGTGGTTAATGGGTTTTACGTCAGGTGAAAATGTGATTGTAGGACCTTTTCAACACACCAGTTAGTGAGTTATATACAGTTTGTATAATCAATCCAATCCAATTGTTTCTACCTGTAGATGCACTGAGTCCCATCCATCAATTAATGTTTTCTTATAAGAACTAAGATGCAGGCCAACTCTGTTGCAGTGCCTGCTCTCTGGAATGGTATCTCCCACCCTTTTTTCATAAGCTTTGAAAAACTTGGTTGTTTTCACAAGCTTTGGGATAGGGTGGTGTGGAGCCCATTTTAGTTCAGTTAAATTTTTTCTAGTTTAGGATTGAGGGTTTGTGTTTTTTGGTTTGCCATGTTCTTTTTATAGGTATTGTTTCTCTTTTATATGTAAGCTACTCAGAGTCATCAAGAGGTGAGAAGGCCTCAAATTGGCCCTATTTAATTAATTGTTAATAATCCATAGTATAAATTGCATAGCTGCTCTAATTTATAGAGCTGTTATATGTCAGCTCTCACACATAATAGCTGACACAGGTGTGCTTGCTTTTTAGGTTAGGAGTTGGGACAGCAAATGTCCATGTACTTATTCACTCAATTCATAAGTCACACTCATGTGCACAGAAACATCCTTACACTTAATTCTTTTCTTCTCACAAAATGTACCCAGATATTCACCTCTGAATTCAAGGAGTAACCTCATCCCAGACATTCAAGTAATAAGTTGGCTGTGATGACTTGATTTCCTGCTATTAATAGTAGAAGGAAGCCAGCTTCCAGTCTGATCAGTTAACCAGTAGGAAAAGGTGATTTCTATGCACTGAATCACAGCTTCAAAGGGGAAAATGCAACTAAAACAAATGACTAAGCATTGCATTTTCCAGTGCACTTTTCAATCAAAAAGATCTGAGAGTTTGGAAAGGACATTTGGGTTTTCTGAGTTTTGCTCTTAATGAGTGCAAACCCTGTCCCTCCTGTAGCAATTTATGTTTCGGGAGGTTAATTTGCTTAATGTAGCCATTCTGCCAAAAGGAATCACTTAATCTTATGGGATTCTGAATGCCAGTGTCAAAAGCAATGGGCTGTTCTTGTTTCCAAGAGACTGCACTTGCTTTCAAAACATAGCTAATACTGGAAAGAAAGAAAGCTTGCGTGTTGCTATGTTAGCTTCCTGAAGTTGAAATTTGCTGAAACTAATATTGTGGGTCATGTGCAATGCAAAAGCAAGCAAAAATCATGTTTCATAGGCACATATAAACAGATACATATTTCATGGGCCCCCAATTCTTCCATATTTTTTTTTTACTAAAACAGTGGGTTAAAATGCATTTTAAAAAATGACAGCTGTATTGATTATTTAATGGGGAGGGGAAAAAAATAGGGGTCAGAATGCTGAAATAAGCCTGCTTAATGCTCTCCTGTGCTGCAAACCCATTATCTACAATGATAAAAACCTTCCTGCAATCCTTATTAATGTTTAATAAGTGCAGAGCAACACTAAGCTAAATTACATGTCAAAATGGCCCAAGGCTTCTGTTTAGAAAGCATATGAGACTCTGAAGGGATAACTGATTTCCCCAAGCTCCAGTTGTGTATGAGAACAGCAGCAATAAGCATTATTTCCCATTTGCTCCTTCATGTCCCACTATTACACTGGTATTAAAAAAAACAACAACAGCAGTTCATGGCAAGCATCCTGACTATACAGAAAGCACTATATCATGACATGAACTTGCTCCCTGTCTAGTTAATTAGGATGGTGGTAGGTGATTTCCTCAGACCTTTCTTGCCTTCTATTTCCCCATATCATGCAGCATAGTCATCAGGCATGACAAATTTAGCAAATGGTATCAAACCAGCTTCATAAACCTGTATTTCTGAGGCCTGTGCCTGTAGAACTCTACTGAGCTGTTCTTTATCAGATGTCAAGACATTGGTCACTAGGTCAGTATATAAATCCTTAAAGTAAAATGTTAACTGTTTACTCCAAGAGTCTCATCTGTATTCATTTTTTCAAATGTATAAAGAAATCAATTTTAGCCAATCAGTGCTTTGCTGGAATAGTATCTATCTATCTATCTATCTATCTATCTATCTATCTATCTATCTATCTATCTATCTATCTATCTATCTATCTACCTACCTATCCATCTATCCATCTATCTGTCCGCTGCATAAAAATTATAGCATCCTGTAGAAGTTAAGCTTCCTGGTGCTTTTAAAATGCAGGATCTATGTTCTTTTCAGTTAATTTATTAATTTCTATTTAATTATGAATTTTGTAGTCATCCATGCTCTTGTGCTTTAATTATGTTGAACTTTCAGGATACATTTTAACATGAAACAAATCTATCTATCTATCATCTATCTATCTATCTATCTATCTATCTATCTATCTATCTATCATCTATTTATATCCCACCCTTATTATTTTTACCCTTAAGGATGCAGCATTAAATATGTACAAGAAATAAATGTCTATTACCCCTTCTTTCTGTAGCAGTCATGAGGAATTCATTAGAAGGAGGCCTTGGTGCACAGGGAAGAGAAAGCATCAGTGCAATATATGAAAATAGAAACAGCTTTTCCAAAGAGATTGCAGGATTAGAAATGCTCATTGAGGCCACAATCTGGGGGGAAAGGATTCACAACACCAATCACAATCATGGCTTTCATTTAAGTTTCCTTATTAAGTACTTGCACGCTTTTAATATCATTGGGTCAACCTTCATATCAGGACATGGCAGTAAATTGCAGTTCTCCAGACACTTAATCCCTTACTTAGCAAGTGGATTACTTGGCCAAAGATTGTCATATACAACATGGCTAAATTAGATTCTACTTCAGGCAAGAATAAAATCATAGAGAGAGAAATGGCTTGCTTTCTGCAATGCAAAGAAGTTAAAGCTTTCAAATAGGTATATGCTCCAAACAGTACATTCTATGCATTTTTCTTCTAACTTTCTGAGTTAACAGACATATGGTTGTTCATTTGGTGGCCTTGAGCTGAACAACTGAGGCATATTTCTGTAAAATTCTCTCCAGCCTCGGAACTGCTGGTTGCTACCTCATCAGGTTCATGGTTAGCTTGGCTTTCAGTAAACCAGTCAAGTAAGTGTAATTAAGAAAAAAAATCCTGAATACTAAATATGTATTCTTGACAGGAAATCTAACTGAATTTACTTTTACATGAATGTACTTCAAACTGCAGTCTCCGGCTTAATATGAAGCTTTGTCCACAAATAAACAAAGACTACATCATTTTATATTGCATGTCAGGCTCACAGTTTGTAATTATATTCAGTGTTCTTGATGTTTGGGACTGCAATTGAAAAGATGAAGTCCAAGCAATTTGGTGAGAAATCTGTATCTTATTTGATATTAACTCATGAAAGAATTAAGTGACTTTAGGCAATTTGCTTTTGTAATCCTTGAATTAAAATAATGCTCTCCAGACAACTTATTTATGTGTACTGGGTATGTTTGTCTGTTTGTACTTATGACAAATAATAGCATGGCAAATTTACAGTAAGTTTGTTTTAAAGAAACATGCTCTTACTTTGGCTAGATGTGCAAAGATCATATAGGAAGCACATCCCCACTTGCAAAATTATTTTTAGGCTTCTGGAAATTAGAGATTAATATGGTCTATGAACTAAAATAAAGACTCACACTAAAGATGGAATTAGCAAGCATGGTCTATATATAATTGTGAGCGACATAATTTTGAAATTATAATTTTATGCTGTTTATCAATTATTCTGCCAACTTTTTTAGTTTTAAAGAATGTAAAAGAAATTGGACTTAACAAATATAGTAAATTTGTGATATATGACTTAGGCTGAAACACATTCTAAAGTAAAATTACTGCAAAAATGCACAGTAAGCGTCAGTTCTATACTATTCTTCAGATCAGTACTACTATTACATAAAGGTTGAAATGCCTACAAGCTCTCTAAGCCCCTGGCATAAAACACTTTCAGCATCAACATGCAAGATATAAAAGATAACAAAGAAATGATTGATAAATTTGTTAAAGTATGCTGTGATTTATGCTGTGAGATAAGGAATAAATATATAATTCTTACTTTAAAATCACTATTATTTTGATTATGTTTATTGACCGAAAATTGTAATAATGTTTGGCAATAAGGTGAATGTGTGATTTGCTTACTTATGAAACTTGTATAGCCACCCATTTTGCCAAAAGTGAATATGGATGGTGCGCAACAATAATGTTGTTATTAATTGCATAATTCATATGGTTAATATAGCCTCACAATACAGTATGCTAGTTCATTTGGTAAATACGATTGAAATTACCCTCAATTCAGCAATGTGCACCCAAAATTAGAGTATTCACAATTGATAATTTCTGTTCCTGCAAAAGTTTGGTTGCTTTATCTAAAATATTTTTTGCTAGTAATCCTTGAATATATGACAAATAATTTTTCCAGATTATAGTGAATCAGTTTTAAAGATAACAACAGCATCCAGTATCTATAAGCATTGATTTCCTTTTTATAGAGGTCAAGCAGCTTTGGAAAATTTGACCATCGCAGACATCACTCAACATCAAAACCAAATGATTCATCTGAGGTTTGTATATTGTGCATTTACATCACATCCCTTTGACTTTTCAACATACAATGGAAGACATATTTTGTAAAATAATCAATTTAGCTCCATTTGATTAAAGTTTATGACTTCTAAAAAGAGGAAAATAAAATATTTTTCTCCCAGTCTTTTGTTGTAGAAAATAATAACCCCCCATGCCACCTTATCCATAATCAAAATGCAAATTGTTAAACCAGAGTGCATGAAGATCAAAGGGCCTTTGGTATTATTAATGAATTATACTAGTGCTTGCTGTTTTGCGGATCTTGAAATTCTACAGCCATACATGACTTAAGAATTTTTAACAAAACTAACAAATCTTAGTTCATTTTGCTACTCTGCCAAATTTTATTCCTCTTCCAGTGGGAGAAGTCAAGATCTTCTGCTTTTAAAATGTTCAAAGTCCCCTAAAGAAGTGAAAAGAAGGGTTGGTGTGATAACAAATCTCTTGTACCAAATGCCATATATCATATTTCTCTTGCAGGCTCTGGGGTTTCTCTGGCATTGTGAAGATTTTTGTATTTCTTTTGGCAATCTCTTTTACATTCTTCTTTCACTGAAGCAAAACATTTATTTTTTAGTAGAAAAGTTGTGATTGAATTTGTAGATTCTTACTGATGGAACTTTTGCTATGAAAGAAGTAGAGCTCTATTTCAGATGATATGTTGCCATGTAGAATCCAGCAAATGATTTTCATTATGACATCACTGAATAAACACGTCATTCACAAATACAATATAATTGATTGCAATGGAAAGCTTGAGGTTACAGGATTCTGGTTTATGTGGAAACAACTGCAGCTGGCTGTGTCACAGCATAATTTAGAGAGGGGAAGTATGGTTCACAGTACACTCAGAAAAATATATTATCTGAATAGAGCTTACAATTTGCACTGAAAAACAATAGCTAGTCATGTCAATTCTTATAACACATATGAGTGTTCTGCTTCAATTCACTCTATACAACCAGTATATATATATATCATGTGTGTGTGTGTAATTATTAAAAGCTTTTCTTTCTTGCCCTCTTTTTAAATAGCTAGATGAAGTATGTGCTACATGTGATGGCACAGAATTGAGACAAAACAAACCCAACAATGGAGGAAGCATTGGAAAAAAGATGCGAGCCATTTCCATGACTATGAAGAAAAAGATGGGTAAAAAGTACATTAGGGCGCTTTCAGAGGAAATGGTAAAAACTTATTTTTATTTACTGTTTTGCATCCTGAGATTCAGGCTCCTTTTTTTTTATGCAAGTTCTTGGGAAATTATTTATAATTTTATCTTTCTGTAAAATGAGCATTTAGCCAACTATAGCAACTATGACTTTAGAATAGAATAGAATAGAATTCTTTATTGGCCAAGTGTGATTTGACACACAAGGAATTTGTCTGGGTGCATATGCTCTCAGTGTACATAAAAGAAATGATACATTCGTCAAGAATCATACAACACCTAATGATAGTCATAGGGTACAAATAAGCAATCAAGTCATATTAGGAATCAGTCAATATAAATTGTAAGGATACAAGCAACAAGGTTACAATACAGTCATAAGAGGGAGGAGATGGGTGATAGGAACGATGAAAAGATTAATAGTAGTGCAGACTTAGTAAATAGTTTGACAGTGTTGAGGGAATTATTTGTTTAGCAGAGTGATGGCATTCGGGAAAAAACTCTTCTTGTATCTAGTTGTTCTGTGTGCAATGCTCTATAGCGTTGTTTTGAGGGTAGGAGTTGAAACGGTTTATGTTCAGGACGTGAGGGGTCTGTAAATATTTTCACAGCCCTCTTTTTGATCCGTGCAGTATACAGGTCCTCAATGGAAGGCAGGTTGGTAGTAATTGTTTTTTCTGCAGTTCTAATTATCCTCTGAAATCTGTGTCTGTCTTGTTGGGTTGCAGAACCAAACCAGACAGTTATAGAGGTGCAGATGACAGACTCAATAATTTCTCTGTAGAACTGTATCAGCAGCTCCTTGGGCAGTTTGAACTTTCTGAATTGGTACAGAAAGGACATTCTTTGTTGTGCTTTTTTGATGACGTTTTTGATGTTAGGTGTCCATTTTAGGTCCTGAGATATGGTAGAACCTAGAAATTTGAAGGTCTCTACTATTGATACTCTGTTATCTAGTATTGTAAGATGTGGTAGAATGGGAGGGTTTCTCCTAAAGTCTACCACCGTTTCTAGAGTTTTGAGTGTGTTCAGTTCCAGATTGTTCTGGTCACACCATATGGCTAATTGTTCAACCTCCCATCTGTATGTGGATTCATCATTGTCTCGAATAAGACCAATCACTGTTGCGTCATCTGCCAATTTCAATAGAAATTAACAGATGGATCGTTTGAGATGCAGTCATTGGTATATAGAGAGAAGTGGAGAGAGCACACAGCCTTGGGGGGCCCCTGTGCTAATTGTACAGGTATCTGATGTGATTCTGCTTAGCTTCACCTGCTGCTTCCTGTCTTTTAGGAAGCTTATGACCCACTTACAAGTGTGTTCAGGTACCGCTAGCTGGTTTAGTTAAGTTAGAAGAATGTCTGGAATAATGGTGTTGAATGTTGTACTAAAGTGTAGAAAGAGGACCATTGTGTAGGTCTTTGGAGATTCAAGATGTTGTAGGATGTAGTGCAGAGCCATATTAACAGCATCATCTGTTGATCGATTTGCTCTGTATGCAAATTGCAGGGGGTCTAATTATGAAAATTGTATATATTTACAATTCCAGTACACCATCTACTCAGAAAGATTGAAATAAACAAACAAACAAACAAAAGACAAAGACAAAGGAAGAAGAAGATAGTAAACACACTTCATTTTAACAATCATTTTGTTGTGGCTTTTTTGCATACTTGCAGTTTTTCCATATCTACGTATATGGTACGCAAAAGAAATTTAAGGTTTAATATCAGGTGCCTGATATTTTTGCTAGGTATTAGGAATGTCTTTAGCTAAGATTAACCTTTTGATAAATACCTTCCATTGGGCCAAATTTTAAAAAGCAAAGTAATTGTGTTATAGCAAAAAACCCTTCTGAAGGTAACTCATTGACTAAATCTTAGATCCTCGCAGGCATGTTCCTCTATTTATATTTCATAGATCCTCTCACACCACAACCATGCAACAATAACAAAAGTTCTGGTTTTCCATGAGAAAATGTGTTTGGTTCTTCCCATACATGAGGGTATACAAAAATTTGTTTTTTGTGCAAATCATAACTTCCTCTCAGGGCATCCCTTTCTCCAAAGATAAAGCAGAAAAACATAGCTTCTTCCTATCCAGGTTATCCAAAAAGACCAATTTCAGACTCCAAATTTTCAAATATAAGTAACTTTTTTTCCAGAAATCAGATAACTCATAATCACAGTTTTAATGAATACTCAAGAGGTTCTGTGTAAGGATATCATGATGGAAAGGCATGCAGCAAAAAACCTAGTGATATAATTCTAATAGATGGATAAGCAGAAAAAGGTGCTTAAGACTTTCCTTGCCTCTGTTCCTCCTTCTCCAAAATCTTCCACTTTTTTTATATTGTGAAGGTAAAATTTAATATATGTTCAATGAAATGTTGTTCAACAAATGTTGTTCAACAAAATTAAAAAAATAATGTGGAAACAGTTCAGAGAAAGTCTGTAAAATGAAAAGAGCAGGATTTGTTGAAAGTACTAAAGGTAGCTGCAAAGAATTTTAAAAAATGAGTCTAGCACAGAAATGAGTCTAGCTCCGGAGCCACATGTGGCTCTTTCACCCCTCTGCTGCGGCTCCCTGTCACTCAAAATATGCATCACAACTGCCAATGTGCGACACCCGCCAGCACATGATTTATTGAGCTTTTCAACCTCCGGTAGGCCAACTATGGATAAATCCAAGAAAAGAAAAGTTTCAGAAGAAAACAGAACATTTAATTCAACTACATATGCTAGTTTTATGGCCGCTCAAGAAATAGTCAGGCTCCTGGTGTTTTCTTTTCTGTGGGAAACGGTCCAAATGGCTCTTTCAGTGTTTAAAGTTGCAGACCCCCGGTCTAGCAGAAGGTAGACAGAATTGACTGAATATTCATTAAAGCAAAATATGCAATGCAAAATATATAAATATAAACCGGTTCTAAAAATGCATTGTGAAGGACTGAAGAAAGAAATTGCTTCTGGAAATGTCACAATGATGTCCTGAGAAAGAAAACAATGCTAGTGATTTTTATTCAAAGGACAGAAAATAATACACCCAAGTTTCCTATGTGAGTAAAATGCATGTTCACAAGTCCTTCATGCAGCATACTGTGGGAAAAATAAAGTAAGACTATATTCAATGATTTCCAATAGAAAATCTTAAATATACTAAGACTTTCATGCATAGAAACCAATTTGTTTTAAGATTTAAGAAAAAAAAATGGGTCAGCTTTATTTAGGAGTTAGTAATAGAGCTGTTAGTAATAGTAACTGACATTATACAAAGTTCTTGTGAAGCTATTGTTACACAATTATTTATCAAATGGTAAGTAATGACCATGTAAAGTCTTGATATTATAATGCTTCCTATAGAGCCAAGGTAGCGCAGTGGTTAGAGTGCAGTACTGCAGGCTAATTCAGCTGACTGCTAGCTGCAGTTTGGCAGTTCAAATCTCACCAGCTTAAAGTTGACTCAGCCTTCCATCCTTCCAAGGTGGGTAAAATGAGGACCCAGATTGTTGGGGGCAATATGCTGACTGTAAACCACTTAGAGAGGGCTGTAAAAAAACACTATGAAGCAGTATATAAGTCTAAGTGCTATTGCTATTCCTTGCCTGAAAACAATTAATTAATAAAAATGCCTTGTTAAAAAGTGGATATTGTGTAATGAAGAGCAACATCTAAAAGAAATATTATCTCTCTCTCTGATTCTCAAGAATGAAGGGGGAAAAAGTTTTTCTACTTCAAATAGGGACAGTGACCCTGGAGGAGAACCAATCACAGCTTCTATAAAGGCAAGTGACTCCATGGACAGCCTCTATAGTCTTAATAGCGGCCAAAGTTCTTCAAGTAAGTAAAAAATAATTATATAGAAAGTATATGTAGCTGACTGAAAATGTTAACCTTATTTAAATCACTTGCCTGAAAATAACACAATCCTTTTCTAGTCCAGAAATTGTAGATGATCAGCCTGGTAGAAAATTCTAGAAGTAAATATTCCAGTCTTTTCCATTCAAAAGTTATGTCCTCCAGGCAATCTATGTTTGTTCAGTGAATCTATAAATTAAAAAAAAGTTTGTATACTCTCTGCATATTAATAATAAAATATCAATGCATACTTGCTATTTTTGTATGCATATTACAGATTCACAATAAAAAATAAATATGGCAAATGTAGTACTTTGGAAATTCTTCAAATTGATTCACTACTATTTTTTTTACAACAGTGTAAAGTATTAATAATATCACAAAAGGTGATCGATTTATTAGATCTACAATTAGCCAGGGGAAGATAGTTCCAAAGGTGAGAAAATGCATAATCTCTCAGTTGTGTCTGAACAATTAAAAATGAAGCACCATGTTCTTACAAAGCATATATAGGATATAAAAGACATTAACTACAGTAGTCCTCAACTTACCACTAGAATTTTGACCAGAATTTCCATTGCTAAGCAAGGCAATTATTAAGTCACGCCCAATTTTACAACCATATTTTCTATGATTATTAAACAAATCATTACAGCTGTTAAATGAATAGGGGATTTATTAAGTGAATCCAGTACCCGCCATTGAATTTGCTCCTCGAAAGCTCGCTGGGAAGGGTAGTAATCATATAATCCCATAATGATGCAACCATCATAAATAAATGACGGTTGCCAAGAACCCGAATCTTGATCATGTAAATATGGGGATGCTGCAACTATCATAAATGCAAGGATTGGCCATAAGTCACTTTTCAATCTTGTTGAAACTTCAAACAGTTGCTAAATGAATAGCTATGCTGTAAATTGAGGATTACTTGTAAAAGGTTTCCAGGTAGCTATTTCAACAGTGAGAAACACTGCTAAGAAATTGAAGTTATATGAAACTTGGCAAGATTCAGAAGACCAAGAAAAAAAATCTGTGCAAAAATGGCTAAATCGGCAATTCAGAACCCACAGATCTACAAATGAGCTCCTCAAAATTTTAGCTGACACTGGAGTTGTTGTCCAATCATCTGGAATACAATATTGCTTATACAGCAATATTTGGCCTGTAAGAGTTGTCAGAATATAATCTTTACTCAACTGCATTAGTCATTGTCTAAAGTATGTCTGAATTAGTTTGAAATGTTTGGGAACAAAGTGCTTTTGACTGATGAAACACAAACTGTTGGCCACAATACAACACGGCACATTTGGAGAAAACGAAGTGAAGCATTTGAAGAACAGAATACCTTGCTGATTCTTCCTAGTTGCTTGGCCACAAATATTTATGTGGGTGGAAACATAAATTCAATTAAATAGCCCAATCATTATAAATTTTATTGGAAGTGAGCTCTAGTACTCTGGGGATAGGGTCTAGTCATGAGGATAGTATCTAAAATTCTTTTTCTTTCATTATAGCAATAAAAAATACATATTAGGACCTGTTCTATCTGATTGTTAATACACATAAATATTATGGAAGAGCTATGTTTTGGTGGAACTCAATGGTCAAATAGCAAAAACTAGTAGATATTTTACTAAGATGTATTATATATATATATATAGTATATATAGACCAGGTGTCTCGATAGAAAACACTATATATATCTATATCTATATCTATATCTATATCTATATCTATATCTATATCTATATCTATATCTATATCTATATCTATATCTATATCTATATCTATATCTATATCTATATCTATCGATCGATCGATCTATCTATCTATACACACACACACACAAACACACACACACACACACACACTTTTACGCTGTTAGTCTGTTTCATAAAGTTGCCTTTTTGTTTTTGTTTTTTAAAAAGAAACCTAAATAATTCTTTATTCTAAAGCAGAATTGTTCACTGACATACCAATTCAATTTTCATGCTCTAGGTCTAGGTCAATCATATTTTCAAATAAACATGTTTTCTGCCTGTTGAAGTGCTCAAATACAGGATAATATTTTGCAGATGTTTATCTTTCTAATAATTTTAACAGGGAGCTCTAAGGGTTTCCATGAAACATAAAACGTATTTTATTTCAAATGGGGAAAAAAATATACCCTTTGTATTTTGAAATTCTGTTGTACTATAAAGGTTGATCTACTGTATAGTTTGGCAGACCTGAAATCCAGACCATTCAGTTTCTTTTGAGTTGTGGATAAAACAAAATGTGCCAGCAATACCTTTTCCTTATCTCACTTTAGACTATTGCTGATACCGTAGCTTTTAAGCATAACATACCCATCTGTCCCACCCACCTCTCCAATCTTCCCAATTCATTTCTTTTTCTGTCTTTTAGCCATCATTGCTGTTGGTGTCCTGGGCTTCAAGTGTAGCCTATACTGTTCTGACCTAGGCTTCCCCAGCAGCACGAAACCGAGTTCTCGTCCCGATAAACCCCTTTTATTTAATTTACAGTGAATTCCTCTCCAGCAAAGTCTTTCCTCTCCCGCAGTCTTTCAAGATAGTTCACAATTACCGACCTTTATCAGGCTTGGATAGTGGCCAGGCTGATATCTTTCAGATGCTGCAATACTTGGCAAGAATGCAGTAATGAACTAATTATCTCCTGCAAACTCCACTCCCTTTTGCTCCTCTTTTATTCCCTCTGGAAGGGGCCATTCATCGTCCACCTGTGGCCTTACTCCCAAGTTGACTCTTGTTCTTTAGCTGTTCCCTTCATCTGGCAACTCCGCACATGTGTACTCTGGGAACAGGCTCCAGCTGTTCATCTGCCTCACTGATGTCTGACTCCAAAGGCAGCTGATAACTGGCATATGGCTCTGGCCCGCTCTCTGCCTCTGATGCAGAGCCCTTATCAGAGCCTTCCCCAGATTCCAGGACTGGCTCATGTTCCTCCCCAACCTCCTCACTGTCTGAATCTGCTGCCAGATCTGCTGGCTGCTGGTGGGCCACAACATATACAATCAGTCCATCCATTTCCCAGTTTTATGGGTATCCAGCTGCTACCACCATGCCTCCTCCTGCCAATACTCTTGTTGATATTTGCTATTGTTGTGTCTAGATTAAGTGTCCTTCTATGTGTGCCTAGGCCAAACAATTAAACCAAAATCAACCATGGTTAATGCATGGAATGTTTTTACATCTCTCTTTTTGCATTTCTATTGAGCTCATCACATTACTAAACATATCTTAAAATTAACCATGTGGATACCTCCGAAAAGTTGACTTTCTAGGGCTTCTAAACATATTTCTCTCCTTAGTAGGTTTTCTGCAATTAAAAAAAGACAGAGTAAAGCAGTTCTAAGAAATCATTGGCAGGTTACAAATGAAAAGTGAGATTGCCTGAATTGTATTAATACTATGAAATGGGGTACTGAAGAATTAAACCACCATAAAGTTTGTGTAAACATTTGTATTTCATTATTAAACATTATGGTTGCCAAGTGTCCACTATTTGAGCGGACAGTCCGCTTTTTTCACATTATGTTCACTATTTTTTTTCACAAAATAGTGGACATTTTTTTTATTCGAAAGCTTTATGATGAATTGGTATGTAATCTAAAGCTGTACAGTCTAAGAGAATAAGGATAAGAGAATCGTGTTTTGTCTTTTTTTTCATAAGTTAGAATGAGACAAAGATCGAATGTCCATTGAACTCGATTCTCCAAAAAAATTAATGATGAGATTAAAATAAAAATATATTATAAAATTATGTACAGTTCACATTTTTAAAATGTATTGTAGCTTGTGTCGACTGACCTAAAATGGCGTCAAGTGATGAGAGTGACAGCAGCGAGATTTCAAATTCTTTAAAATGAAATAGAGGAGTGTGCAAATACACCAAAGACTGGGAAGCTACTTTTGCATGGATTACCAACAACAAAACTGACAGAACAAATATGACGGCCTACTGTAAATTGTGTCAGAAATCGTTCACAATTGAATATAATGGTATAAAAGCTGTCACATAGCATGCAAGCACAAAAAATCATTTAGATAAGAAGAAAATAGCTTCCAGCAACAAGCGAATCAATTCGTTTTTCATTGTTAAGGACTCCTCTTTCAGTGAGAAAGTGACTGTAGCTAAAATGGCTGAAACTTACCATGGGATCAAACACCATATTTCTTTCCTGGCTCAAAATTGTGGTATTAAATTAATGAAGCAAATTTTTGATGATTCAGAAATTGTAAAAAAGATGTCTTGTGGAAGAACCAAATCATCAGCTATTGTCAATGAGGTTTTGTATCCTTTTTCTATTGAGTTGGTTCTCAATGATCTTAAAACTGGAATTCCATTTTCTCTCTCCACTGACTCATCAAACAAAGGAAATCGCAAAATGTATCCCGTTGTGGCACAATATTTTATTTGTGAAGAAGGACTGTGTGTGAAAATTTTAGACTTTTATGAGGATTCTTTCGAAGATTCTACATCAATAAAAAGTCAGCTGTATCGAGTTCTTAATGATAACGAATTGGAAATAAATAATGTTTTAGCTTACTCAGCAGATAATGCATCGGTCAATTATGGAGTGAACAAATCTGTTTACCAAAAATTATTGCTGGAAAATGACAATATTGTAGCTGCTCATTGCAATAATCACATTTTACACAACAGCGCAAAAAATGCATTAAAGCAGTTATCTTTTGATATCGAAAATGTAGTGCTGAAGGTTTTTGCCGAATTTTCGAATTCTGCGAAGAAACGAGAAGAGTTGAAATCATTTTTTGAGTTTTGCGAGTCAGAATTCCATGAAGTTTTGCGCCATGTTCCAACACATTGGTTAAGTTTGTTTAAAGCAGTCGAAAGACTTCTTTTAAACTGGATACCTCTAAAATCGTATTTTATTTCTCTTGGATCTGATGAGTGCCATAAGGTTATCTGGAACCTTATTTCGGATCAGGAAAATGAACTCACAAAGAACGATGAACTAACAATTTCAGAATTGTATTTATATTTCACGCACTTCTTCATGTCAATAATGCAAGACACCCTACTGAAGCTGGAAAGCAAGAAAATTCTTGCATGTGATCTTCACATTATCATGTGTAAGCTGCGTGATTCTTTGCAAAAAAAATACGATGAGCAGTTTTTTGGAATGAAAGTTTTATTTGCCTTAACGTAAAAAACATTTGCCTGAGAATACCGTGCAAAAGTTCAAGAAAGAAGCCATTAACGTGTATCAAAGAGCCATTGCGTACCTAGAAAAGTTGTATAATTTCACCGATTCAGTATATGAGACGCTAAGTTGTTGCAATCTAATTGATCGCAATAATCCTCCAACTTTAGAAGAAATGACGAACATCTGGTTATTATCACCATGGCGAGAAGAACTTCCATCCAACACTCTCTTCAATGAAATTTCTGCCTTAGAAGAAGCTTATGTTCATCGGCAGGGCGATTCATCCCTTGTTAAGTGGACGTACTTTTTCAAGAAAGAGCCAGCTCCGAGTTTACTGAAACTGTTCCAGTATTGTGCATCAATTTCGGTATCAAATGCAAACATTGAACGAATTTTCAGTGTCATGGGAAATTTGTGGACTGACGAACATAACCGACTGCTTGTACCATCAGTTCGAAGTGAACTTTGTATATTTTTTAATATTTCTCAATGTTGTACTGAAATTAAAAAATTATTCCTTAAACACAAAGAATTGATCAAAGCTGCACAGTCAAATAAAAAATACACACAACAGCAAAGTAAAATGTAATTCAATATTTTACATATTATTATAATATATTTGATGTTTCGAATTTTAAGTAAAGTTTTGAAGTGATTATTTTAATACGTGTTAAAATATTTGTAAGAAAATATATAATTTAATTGTAAATTTTTTTTATTTTTTTACTACTTAACCCCTCCCCCAGCTTGTCCGCTATTTTTTGGAAGCAGACCTGGCAACCCTAACATTATGAGATATCTTATAGCTGTATATATGTAATGCCAGTACATGGAGGCATTTGTCCAATATGTTTCTTAGATGAATTTAATTTCCCTATTTGGCTTTAATTCAGAACAAGGTTCACTGTAACCAGATGCATCTAATATTCATCTGCTATTAAAACTCTCAATCCTATTTGTCTATTGATAACCTTCAATTGTGCAAAATCGTGCATCATAGGATAACAATTGTTGAACCAAGGTACCTGACATTGGCTTATTTACAGAATGTATCCAAAATGGAGAACACATTACTCTATTCCTATTAAAGTTTGGCAAAGTTGTAACCACTTTACTGCTATACACTTTCCAGAAATCTGTAGATTGCATGGCATAAGAGAAGTTAGGACAAATATATTCCCACTCTCTTTCTTATTTCCCTCTGACCCATCACCCAATTGGCTGGTAGCAAGGCCCAATGGGCAAGTGGTGATTGATTGTTTTGGAACTAAGGCCAAAACTTAAAATACCTTAACAGCAGTGAGCAGCAAGGGAAGGACAAGGGAGTATCTCAGATGTCTGCTGGTAAGTTAGGATTGGCTGAGGGGCATCAGCAGTCAAAGGATGAATGATCATCTCTCTGAAGGGAGGGGACCTTTGGAGATATGCCAGGATGAGGAGCAAGGATGGTCCATTGATCCTTTTGTTCCCCCTACCCCAAGCAAACTGGTAGGCAGTTCAGCATGTCAACCAAGGAGGCGGCTTCAAGAAGTTTCTCCTGAGTGTTGTGAGAAGAGGGGAAACAGTGCCAGCCTATATTATATATGAAAAGTAGGATGACCCAATGGGTGATTTAGTTTCTTTTAAAATCCTGTTCTCACAAAAAAATGCATAGGTTTATTTTATCATTGCCCTACTTCTGAATTTAATTCCTGTTGCCCAAGTTCATTTCTTTGTAGAGTTTTTAGAAACATCATGATCTAGCAAGTCTATTTAGACTTCTCCCAGATATATTTAAGCAAACTTATCAGGCATAATTATTTGCTTGTTATGTATGCTGCTTTGGAGAAAATATATTCACAGTATCACTGCTATCAAAAGAGCATTTGAGTAGTAATATTCTACTAATTCTACTACAATTAAATGTGCTGAAGCAAGACTCTTCAGCTCTGACCAAAAATAGAACCTTAGAAACTAAAACTTTCATTCTGCTGTGCATCCCAGTCCTTGTGTCTAAAAGTGTATTCAGTAACATGTACAATAAAAATTCATTCTCATATGCCTGAATTTAGAAGAAATATTCAATGGTTGATTGCTTAAATAATATATTATATTATATATATATTATTAGTTTTTAGCCTTGAGGAAGATCTACACTCTAGTCTTCAGATCACTTTTTGCCAATTCAGACTTTAATGACATTTGTGTTTTTGATTTGTGGATTTTGAGGGCCACATTGTTCATCTATTAACATAGCCTCAGAAATAATTAGTCTGAAATATGTGTGAATAAATTATGGGAAATGATTTAGCCAAACTTAAGTAGTACTAAGTCTCATAAATTCAATAGAACTATTCCAATGCTAATTTTAGTAAATTATACTCACTTTCCTGAAGCATTCAAATTATCTGAGTTGGAAAAAAAACCCAGGCTCTCCTATTCATTGTTTAAAAAAAAAGCTTATTGGCTTGGCAGATGAATATTAACATTGGTGATATCATAGTAAACATGTGGCATATAGAGGCAGGAATAGAACTTGCAGACTGTCTCTATAGTAGGCAGCTCCCTCAGTTTACCCCAAAATAGGCTGACTCTATCTGTAGTAGAGATGTTTATATATAATTCTATCTCTTCAAAGTTTTCTTTGGAGTAGTTTGATTTCACATGGTCCCCATCTTAGAGATTACACAAAAATTAATCATTTTTATTGCTTCCAGGTGGTGTAACTTGTTGTTCAGATGGAACAAGCAACAGAGACAGTCTAAGGTTTGATGAAGAAATAAGTTATGTTGGACCATTCTGTGGCAGAGCCAGAGTACACACAGACTTCACTCCCAGTCCTTACGATTCAGACTCTCTAAAAATCAAGGCAAGATTTCTTCATTCTATACATATATTAATGACTTTGTGCTTTAAGCTTGTATAGCTCTATTTACTAATTCTGTTGTAGTTTCTTTGCTAGGATCTGCTCACAGATGATTCCAAAGACACTGCTATATAATATTACTTCACCTATAGCTGTGAAAGCAGTAGGGGGTATTTCATTTTTCCATACAGTATTAACAAAAACAAGATGATGCTTGTGTTTGTGTCACCAGCAAAGGAAAGTGTGAATAAGAGTTTCACTCCTCAGTAGAAATAACAAAGTAATAACTTTAACCTGGGGAAAAGAGACTTCTGCCTAAATTACATTTTCCCCCCTAAGCTTATCAGTGATATGAAACTGGCTGAAGGGAAAACTCACAGGCACTCCAAAAGTGTAATAATTTAATTTAAGTGTTTTCAAGTATGGGATAAACTCATGTCTTGGATCAAGTCAAAACCAATATAATGTGCTAACTCAACTACTTTGGACTGCATTCAAAACCATTTTTAATTGTACATGGAGATGGCAATTCTCTTTTTCTGCTTAGTCTTCCACCAATCTCTTTTCTCACCTATCTAGGGTTGTACATATTATTTTGACCTTGAAGTAGCCACCCAGATGTTTCCACCCTGAATCAAAATGTGTATTTCTAAAGTTTTGCTTCTAACTTGATCCAAAATTTTATAAATCTGAGTTTTTTCAGTGTTTCAGCTATTTCAAAGACTGCAATTGGACTACTGTTTTTATGACTTTCCCCCCAAATTTATCTAACCCTCATAACAGCATTATAATTACTATTGGCTTAATCTGTATCGGATAATGTAGGAGTGAAATGTTGATATCAAAGGGAGTAGGAGAAGATTGGTATTCATACTTGAATGCCTGCCTGTGTGGTAAGTTACTGATTGGATTGTTGTCCAATTCTTTTCCATTGGGAAAGTTAAAGTTGATGTGTGTGAATAGGCTGTATATCATGCACTTTATTTGCAGGCAGTTAATTCAAATGTGTGCACTATTGTGAGTTGTGCATTGTATTACTAATGTTGACTATGGAAAATGCAAAGCTTATAACAGAGCGTTGGGTTTTTTGTTTTAGCTGCGGTCCTTCCATTGCATGAAAATTATAGCATCCTGAAGAAGTTAAGCTTCTTGCTGCTTTTAAAATGCAGGGTCTATGTTCTTTTCAGTTAATTTATTAATTTCTATTTAATTATGAATTTTGTAGTCATTCATGCTCTTGTGCTTTAATTATGTTGAATTTTCAGGATACATTTTAACATGAAACAAATCTATCTGTCTGTGTATCTATCTATCTATCTATCTATTTATCATCTATCTATCTATCTATCTATCTATCTATCTATCTATCTATCTATCTAATTTCTTAACTACCCATCTCTTAAAAATAGAAAATATACATTAAGTATTGAGTTGCATGTTCACTTTCTTTAAAGTAATATACTTCTTTCAATAGAAAAAGCTCAGCCATATTAATCAGCAATCATCTGTTATTTCATTATATTATTCTTTATTTTCTATTCTATTTTCCTCTCGGTCTTCTTATAGAAAGGAGATATAATTGACATCATCTGTAAAACCCCAATGGGCATGTGGACTGGTCTGCTAAACAACAAGGTCGGAAACTTCAAATTTATTTACGTGGATCTGATTATAGAAGAGGAATCTGCACCCAGAAAGATAAAATCTCGCAAGAAAAGTAAAAGGGCCAAGCCTAATTCTCTTCAGGAATTCTTGGAGCAAATCCATCTCCAGGTTAGCTAAAACTGGTAATGTGTGCACTTGAGCTATTCTTCACTTTTAGTTTTGTTTCCCAGCTCTAAATTGCTGCTTACGTCCATGGCTTGCTTTAGACTAATATAGCATTTCTCCCTTTTGGGGATTACTTTGTTTCAAATTAAATTGGAATTCGTGGATTTTATTCAGTTTGATTGTTATGTAAATAACAAGGTAGCATTAGTCTGGTTTCTACATGCTAATTTTCCCCAAAATTTTTGATTCTACCAAATAAGGATCTATCCCTTATTTATATCTGCTAATCATCTTTGCATCCTTCACCGATTCTCAATCTTTTATCATAATCAAATCAATCATGTTTTTCAGTCATTCATTTTCCATATGCACACATAGTTGATTTTAAACTTAAATACATGAAATCCAGGTGAGATCATCCATCACCATGGATTCAGGTATCTGCCATATACCAATGATACCTAACTCGATACTCAAGTTCCACTGCTTGTGACCCAAGTGACGCCGTTGCTGCCCTGTTGCGGTGCTTGGACGCTGTGGAGGCCTGGATAGAGGACAACAGGCTTTGACTGGCAAGATCAAATGGCTTTGGGTGCATGGGGTCCCAATATCTGGGACTTTGTTATCTTTGACTCTGGATGGGTAGCACTACTCCAGATAGATCCAGTCTGCAACTTGGGGGTTCTCCTGGATTCACAACCCTGGCCTAAACAGCAGGTGGCATTTGTGGCTAGGAGAGCTTTTGCAAAACTTCAGGTTGTGCACCAGTTTCAGCCTTTTCTGCATCATGAATCCCTGTGCTCAGTCATTCAGGCTCTAGTCATCTCACGGGTGGTTTATTGTAATGCGCTCTACATGGGGCTACCCTTGACCAGCATTCAGAAGCTACAGCTGGGGCAGAGTGTGGTGGCACGGACAGTTCTAGAGATCAAACAATTGCCCATTTAATACCATTGCTCTGCAAGCTACATTAATTACCAGTCTGCTTCCAGATGCAATTCAAGGTGTTGGTAATAATCTTTAAAGTCCTTCATAGCATGGATCCAGGCTACTTGAGACACATCTCATCCCACTGAGATTGGCCAAATTCACCCTTGCTGGCAGAAAAGGCATGTTGTGGGACCTGTCAGCCTAAATATTCTGGCTAGTGGGGTCCAGGAGAAGGGCCTTTTCTGCCATTGTATCTGCCCTCTGGAACATCTTGCCCCCAGTGTGAGGTTGATCCTAACCTTTCTGACCTTTCATAAGGGCCTAAAGACCTGGCTCTGCCAATTAGCTTGAGGCCCAAGCATCAGAGTGGAGGTGGTTGATCAAATAATAACATAGCCCCCCTCCTCCCATAGTGTTTGTGGGTATTAGTATATATATTGTGATTAATATTTATATGTATTTATATGTTAGGGTGTAGACATATGCATACACACACACACACACACACACACACACATGTATGTGTCTTCTTAAGTTTTCGTGGGCGTGTGTATGTAAAAAGTTAAAATCTCGGGTGTTTTCCCGCGTCATTATAAGTTTGTTAATTAAAATGTTTAAAATCCTGGCTAAGATCACAGCTCAGAATCCTCTAAATTCCCATATATATCTATATGTGTGTTATGTACGTGTACACTTTGGAGAACAGGCAACAGAATTTCATCTTTAATGTGTGCCAGAGTGCCCACAGAAAAAAATGACAATAAAGCTTATCTTATATATTAATAGGGTGAGAGGGTGAGAGGAAGTGGGATCTGTTGTTAATTGTCTGTCTGTCTGTCTGTCTGCATTTGCAACTATCACCAATCTCTGGATTTCTGCTGTCATATATACCCACATAATCTAGATAATATGAATTCCTATGTCTTGATATATATTTTAATTCTGTCATTCGTAACTATACCTATACCTTCAATTTCTTGCATGTCTTCATTATTTCCACTCTAGAAAAACATCTTCATTCGAGTATATCCATTTTTTTCTCTTATTTTTACAATCAGTCTACATTTTTATTTTCTTTCCTGTCATTTCATTTGATAATTCACATTATTTACCATATATTTTCTTACATTCTAAGTTTCCATATGCTGTAGTTAACAATAAATGGCCCTAGAGATATTTACCTTTAAAATCAATTAAACTTTCACATAGCTCTTTAATAAAATATAGAAGGTATAGAGTAAGTTACTAGCCTTAGTCATATTTGTGCTATTTATACTTGGGACAGTACTGATGGGTTTTTGACACATTTTGACCAATATGTCACAACTTAAATGAATTTTATTTGAAGAATGATCATGTTTTGTGTTCAGATTAGGATGTACTCTTTTAGTGACCATTTGTTCAGTGATTGAAATTATGAGGCACTGAACTAATGGTAGTTACGACCAGTCCCGAAATTTATGGCCATTGCCGTATCCCTGTGATAACATTACCAAAATTCATGTACTTGGCAACACCTGTCTCCCTCACTTCTATCTGCCCTTTTGGCCATCTTGCATTTCCTGAAAATAAATGTCAATCGTTATTACAATTGAAATTTTAAATGTTTTCCCTCTAGGACTATTTATCAAGCCTTTTGCTAAATGGCTATCAGACATTAGAAGATTTGAAAGATCTACATGAAAAGCATTTAATTGAACTCAACATCAAAGATCCAGAAGACAGGACGAGGCTACTTTCAGCTATTGAGAATCTGCAGGATTCTGAAAGTATGTGCTACATTTCTGTAAAATAATAATAATGATGAAAATTGGATATACTACACAATTGTGGATGTGCCTCAGAAGGCTTTAATATATTGCACAATCTGTTTACCATTTTTTTAAGGGTGAAAGAAACCATAAAAATATTTTTAAAATATGCAAACGGCGGTGTAAATCACTTAAATAATGTAAAGAATATATAAATATCACTGTAAAGATCAAGTCCATTTTTCACTGGCATCAATGACAAATTTCTTCTTTATTTTAATTGATCTATCCTGTGACTTGCTAAAGTTATCTTAAGGGTGAAAGAATAGCTTCCTATTATTCATTGGAAATGGTAAAGGAATATGTATTTCTCAACAATACTATGAAGTATCATATGAGAGTATACACTCCCAGAGTTACCCTGATTGCCCATCACAGGCATGGGATGCACTGCTGATGGAAATGGCACATTTGCTCCAATATTTTTATTTAAAAAACCATACAGATGTCCATAATCAGGACAATGTCAATGTTCTATTGAAGATAAATCACTCAGAGTGGAAGATATCCAATGAGCTGCTAGGGAAGAATAGAAGATAAGTATATGTAACACAGGTGTTTATAAAATAGCTGAATTAAAACTGAAAGGACATTCAGTTGCTGATTACCCAAAGACAATAGGAAAGTTTGATGCTATAAAATATGTATATAATCATAATGTTGAGCTAAGGCAACTTTAATTTTATCAGCATAGAAATGTCAAGATGAATATTTATACCTTGAGAATCAGCAAACTGAAATCGGCTGGAATATGTCACTTAACAGCAGAGAGCCATCAAATTCTCTACTTTGTAAAGAAAATCATAGAAGAAAGGGAACAGCCATTGTTATTAACAAAATTGGGTCAAAGGTAGTGCTCATATACAACACCAACAATATTTGCATGATCTTAGGGTATAGATGGGCATTTTTTTCTAATTTAAAAATTACATTTTTTCATGCAAAAATGAGTATATAATGCTTAAAATTTTGCAACTAAATATTTTAGATTTTATGTAGATTTCAGCCATATGTGGAGTGAGAGCTGCCATTCTTAGGGTCTGAAGAATGGGCCCATGTAACACCCTCTCTCCACAAGCTACATTGGCTTGCAGTCTGCTTCCAAGTGCAATTCAAGATGGTGGTAATCACCTTTAAAGCTCTTCATGGCATAGGTCCAGGCTACTTGAAGGATCATCTCATCCCACTAGGATTGGCCTGTCCCACCCGTGCTGGCAGAGGAGGCATGCTGCAGGCCCTATCAGCTTGATTATTCTGGGCATATAATGCTTACAGTTTTGTAAATAAAACTTTAATGTTTTATGAAGATTTCAGCCATACATGGAATGAGAGCTTCCAAATATACATTGAAGTAATAACCAGTTTTAATTTCCTAGGCTGCAAAATTTACAGGGATAATATTTATGGTCATGAAATAAAGTGATGACTGCTGCTTGAGAGAAGGACATTAGTTTGGTATAATTCTCCAGGAACTTCTAGATTGAAAAGTCAGTTTGTCTTGTTGGTATTTATTTCTAAACTTCCTGGAGGTGGAATTCTGATGGCTATTATTTCATCAGAAGATCATAGCCTTAAAGCCCTTGGGCAAAATCTTGCATCAGAGATATGTACGTTTTATGTTCTTCTGCTGACATTGTACATGTAGCAGGAGACTTGTATTCGGATTTTTAAAAATGAAGTCCTCAGTGGCAAAGTGGCCTTCCAGATTGCTATAGAATAGTAGTTCTTCTATTTTATAGATTAGTAACGGAGCCTGCCATTTTATAAATAAATAAACAAGGTAATGGAGATGACTAGAAAAGAAAAGTATGTGAAGATGCATAATAGGTTGTTTACTGAATTAATTGTAATGAAAGAAAGACAAGCCAATGTATTCCTGGGGTTAACATTTAGCAGAATAACTAATTCTGCATGACCTTTGCAAAATCGCAGGACTCAAATCAAGTGGAAAATTGGGTTGAAATCCTGGACATCTTTGGTGTAACTAAATATTGCATTTGAAATCAACTTTCCAAGGTCAATATTTATAATCCTGCCTGCTAAAAATGATTGTTCTAATTAAAATTGATTATGTGTACTGCTTAGGAATCAGAAGCATAATTTTATAAGAAGGCTAGTTATCAGCTAGAAAAAAAATCCTGAAAAAAATACTGAAATACTCAGAATTAAGCTTAGCCTTCCCCTCAATATATAAATGATCATTTCTATAAAACTGGATAGGACAGAGTTCTCAAAAATTTGGAGCCTTATGTTTGTTTTGCTTGAAAAAGAATTTGCAATGTTTGATTGACATATGGTCTAATTATGATATGGATTTTCTCTGTGTCCAAAAGTTTAGACTCTTGGATTTCATTCATTTCACTGCAGAGATAACAAATTCATATAACCGATCACTTTAATACTGATTATATCCAAAATAAATGACAAAAACTAAGAGAAATAAATATTTGTATTATTAGAAATAAAGGTTTTTCCATAGTAAGTAATATTATATTCATAAAGCTTTTAAAACTAATACATTAAAATAAAATGTGGTTCCAATACATTAGCATAAATGTGTCTCCAGGCTTCGACTGGAATTCATTTTAAAATGTCTAACAGTGAACCCAACTAGGGAAGCATATTTCTGCAAATTCTAGTGATTCAGTCAAGCAGAGCTTCTGATATCCATGACAATGTTTTTTGCACATGTCCTACTGAAATTCATGGCACTTCACTAATAAAGTTTACTAACTAATTCTATGTAAAAACCTTTCACCTTCTGCAGGAAAAATGGTTTATCTAGGACATTTATGCATGCTTCATGAAATGCATACTGTCATCATTTTTATATCGTCCATAATTGTAAATTTGCATACTAAACAATGCCAAAACAAGTGAATCACCTTATAGTATATCGCATATATATCACATCTGCAATCACAACAAGATCATAGACCTATTTAGATAAGCTAAGCTGTAAGGGACCCTGAGTTTTTAGAGCTTTGTTGGAGTCCAGAAAGGCTGCAGCAATTATACTTACATATAGGAATAAGCCAGGAAATTACAGATTTAAGGAGAAAAATCAGTTTCAAGGGTAAACCAAGGGTAAAAAAATGCATATAATGAATATTTATAATAAAGGTCTGTCAGAATGTATATATCAGCTTTATATTGCTTCAATATCCTCATCCTAATCCTACAGACTAAAGTAGTACAGAATATACATGTCAAAATGATGCATATCATAGGCTCTGCTAGCGCTATCTTATATAACTCTGACCAAAAGCCATTTATCTTTTATGAAACTGTTTTACTTTAGGGAAATTACATGACGTCTACAAGTTGATAAAATAGTATATTTTGCTGATTCAGCGACAATTAGTAGTGATTTTTTTTTTTTTAAGGAAACTGATTTCTGTATCCTGCGCCTTTAACTAATATTTTACAGATTAAAACTGACATTTGTCATTTGTGGTAAAATGCTTTAAATCAAAATACACATTCAGTTAGGAAGCCATATGAAAAGATTAATGTGTCACATCTTTGAGAAATGCAGTCTTGCAGTAGAAAGGTCCACACTGTAGCCTGAGAGCACAATTGATTCACAGAGAATTGGATCATATTGGCCAACTGATTGTTACCTCCCTCCTGACAGTGATTCCCAGTGACAGTGATAGTCACTTCTCTCAGCCCAATTCACCATCAGGCTCTGTGACAAGCAGGCTAAAAAATAGAACTCTTTGTCACATCGTACATTGATAGCTTTCTTATAAGAACAACAGTAAGCATACTGGGAAACAAGCAGATGGTACAACCATGCAGGACAAGCCTTGGAAACAATAATAGTCTCACTTGAGATAGTACCATTATATTTTGCTCTGATTAGTATTGCTTATCCCTAGCCTTTCTTGGGGGGGGGGGTTCCCTCTATTTAGTAGAGGAATTCCTTTCAAAAGTGGTAAATATAACTTTGGAATAACTACCCTGTTTCCCCCAAAATAAGACATCCCCTGATAATAAGCCCAGTCGGGCTTTTGAGCGGATGGCAATAAGGCCAAGCGCTTATTTCAGGGTTCAAAAAAAATATAAGACAGTGTCTTATTCTCAGGAAAACATGATATTTAGGGATAAACTTGAATTGCAGGCTATAGTAGTTTTATACTACTTTTAAAACATTTAGCTAAGTTATTGGTGAGCTTTAAAACATTTAAAGTTATTGGTGAGCTTCACTTTCTAGGATTCTTGATCAGAGGTTCTCCCTGCAATGTTTGAAAATACCATAGGTATATCTGAGACATCGATCTTCAAATCAGTCTAAGTTTTGCATTCCAGGCTTTGCAACAAGATGGTTCTTCATCTTTATTTTTTCATTCATGAATTAAAAATGTAATACGTTCATTATTTAGATAATTTTTAAATAATCATACTGCAAAATTATTTTAATATTTAAATAATTACTATTTAATAATGTAATGGCTGCATTAATATTCATAAAATAATAATACAAACTAAGTTACATTTAATAAATGTGCTTCATAAATAAATAATAATAAATTAAGGATATTTAAATATATATTTATATATTATATATTTAGAAAAATCCTTTTGGATCAAGATAGTTAAGATGGCTTGATATGTACAATTAACAGATTTAAGATCTGTTTAAAGTTTCTTTATGTCACAGAAGTTACATATTATTGCTGTAATCTATGGCTATGGAGAGTGGTGGGATTCAATTTTTTTAACAACCGGTTCTGTGGGCATGGCTTGGGGGATGTGGCTGGGTGGTCATATGACTGGGTGGGCATGACTGGGTGGGTGTGTGACTAGGTGGTCGTGGCCAATTCAATGTCACTCACATCGAGGGGTACCTTGCCTGGACTCTCCTTGTCCCTCTCCTCCCAGCCAGTCCTCACCTTGTCTTGCATGTTATGGTGAGAGAGGAAGCTTTTTCAAAGTCATCTTCCCCGTGATACTAGCCAGTAAAATGAGATTTTGCTATCAGAAGACCTGATGTACATGATGATGGCTGATATCAGCTCCTCTCTGTTCTAACTGTGATTCAATAAGAAACTTTCATTTCACTAGTGGAAGAACTTTGTATGCTACTTTATGCTTTTTCTCAAGTCTTGTTGACTGACTGGTTGTTTTTTATTTTTTAGATGAACAAGACCAGGAAACAGAACCAATGCCACAGATGTTAAACCCTAATCTCAGCCCTAACAAACTACAATTAAATGACTGTCCAAGAGATTCTGGTTGCTATATCTCACCGGAAATGTCAGACAATAGTAAAGAAGATCTGGATGCAGAAAATCTGTCTGACATCATCCAGAAAATTTCCATCGCTGAATCAGATTGAAACCTGCTTATATTTCCAGCAAATTATTAATACTTACTTGGGAGTTTCGAGAAGTATACTGAAATGATTTGTTTGTACAAGTATACAATAATTATAGTATACATTATTAGTTTTGAGACTATTTCATTTTATCATTTTATCAAATTTTGCAAACAAATAATATAAATGTCCTATATTATTATTTGCAACTTTCTTAAAATATACTATTTGGATTTTATACAGAATTCATATAAGATATTATATTTTTACAATATGAGTAACATTATTTTATAATTCTGTTTACCTAAAAATTTAAATATTTAAATTTAAGTATTGTAAAAAATGTATATAATTACTATCTAATTTGAAATAAAACTATATAGCTATACTTTTCTAATGCTATATTTCTATATGGTACTTTTTCCTAATACAATTAACATATAACGAGCTATTTTTTCATATAAATATTGCTATGTCTATTTTAATTAATCCACTGTGAAGAATCATGTATAATGATGTTAAAACAGTTTATATTGCTTTAAGGTAAATGAATATATATCTATATAAATTACATTATTTATGACATTTAATTCTGGATCCTGATACTTTGTCCATATGTTTATTTTTCCCCATATATTTTTCATTATTTTCTTCACAGTGTGGAAGATTAATTATTAGCAGCAAGTAATTTTCTTTTCTCAAAAATTTTTTCAATATGTGTGAGATGCAAATAGACATTTAGGAATAAATATTTATTACCAAGCATTTTTTTTAAAAAAAATGTTCTCAGTAATGTCACATCAGCTTTATTTTATAATGATATATAAATATTCTCTTGCAAAATAAATTAAGTATGTGCCATGAAGTCTGTGTCAACACTTTAGTGACCATACAGATAGACTTGTCTAGAATGATCTGTCTACATCAGTCTGCTCAGCATTTCCCAACCTGCTGGTACTGTAAATATGTCCACCCATCTGATACTGGAAATCCTCTTTCATCTTTCCCAGCAATATTGATTTCTGGACCATTGCATAATGTGTCTAAAGCAAGGGTGTCAAACTCACGTCGTCAAGTGGTGTCACGTGAGGTGTCAGGACTTTTCCCCCTTCGCTAAACTCAGCATGGGTGTGGCCAGCGTGTGACGCATCCAGCCCGTGGGCCAGGAATTTGACAGCCCTGGTCTAAAGTATGACAAAGTGAGCCTAGCTATTTGTACTTTAACTGAGAACAGAATATTGCTTTGTTCTTTGATCCATATGTTTTATTTCTTGATAATGTGTGGTGTTTTCAAGAGTTTCCACAACACCATAGTTCAGAATAAAATAATGTCACTGAATTGTAATGTAAATATTTTTTCCAAGAGATGATATAAAATAGCCTAGCTTTTCCAGCTGGGAAGTCTGTTTAAGTTCTGTAATCGTACAACTTTAAAAAGCAGGTCATCTAATTTGGTTAATGAATTTGCCTAAAGTTCTTTGAGTCTAACTTGTCTCAATTTTTTTTCAAAAAAATGAACTATATTAATACTTACAGCTAAGGAGAACTGCATTAGGATCAAATGCAGATACTGGCCACACCATCGTCATATCAAACAGAACTTATATGACTAACCGTATTGACATGGTTGCAATCTTCAAACAAACATAATTTATAAATAGTTCTGCAAATAATATATTGTGATATTTGTCCAGAAGGAAGGATAGTACAGGATGATAAAGCATAGAAATAAATAATAATAATAGAAATAAATAATAGAAATAAATAATAATAAATTTTAGAAAGTGGATTTCAAATTGGATTTGAAATGAACAATAAAGCATACTTTCAGTATTGTCAAATGCAAGTCAGGTGGGGAAGAAAGTTATTTTTTTGCTGTCCGTTCACTTTCTGACTTTTCTTGTTGAGTTGGGTTTATCTGAAAGCATGTTCTGTTTAACTTCAGTTCTGTTAAAAATCCATGGTTTAGGTGTAGGATGATCTCACTAACGTATGTCTTTATTTTAGTTTGCATAAATTGCTGCAGTATTTTGGAGAAAGGGGAGAGTCTATAAAGCTCCTGTTTAAAAGTTTAGGGAATGTGATTGGAAATATCATTTCTGCCCGAGAATTGTTACTAAGAAACTTAAAAATATTGAGATGATAGACAAAGTGTGACCTATTGTTCTTAAAAGCAGAATAAAAGGAAGCTGTTCTTGTTTTCATTAAAAAAAATCCTTGTTAACGATATGTTTTCACTGTAAACCACCCAGACATAACTTAGGTGAGATGTGCCATCGAGAAATTAAATTTACTTATAATTTACTCTTACTATTGCACTCATGGATTAAACCACAACTATAGAACTGTAACAAAAGAGTTCATTGGTGACTAAGTCAGACAAATAGAAGTCTAATTAGGATTTATGTTCAACTTCTACAGCAGTTGAGTCATATCTCTTACCCATATAGAATTAGGCATGCCACTGTCAGTTTTTACTTATTTTTTTTACCAAGAAAGAAAACAATACAAACTAAATAATCTAAATCAAATGTTTTCAATAGTTAGCTGTTTTAATATGACTTCTGCATTTATTTTATCTGAGGCATGTCAAAGGCTACAAAAAATAATTGGAATGGGACAATAAACTAGCCAGAACTGGGCGGGGGGGAACGGGACAGGACAAAATGTGACTTTATTTTAATTAAACTGAGCTAGAGTTATATTTGGTTAATATATACTATTATATAGTATGACTAGGTCTCGTGTATTTAATAATCCTTCTCTTTTTGTCACATTCAAATGACAATTCAATGGCAATTGTTAGGGAAGCTAAGAAGTGGATATTAAACTTCCAGGAAGGTGTAATGCCAAGAGCTCAATATGATCAGATTTCTGATATACAAAATTTATTGTAATTATCATAAGCAATTTAATAAATAAATGGCAGCAGCATCTGCAGCAAGTGTTTTATTTGGGAAGGTGTAAAAATGATTTAGAAATAAGGCCTGTACACTGCATGCAACCTTCTGAATCATCTTCATCTTTTGTATGCAACAATACCCTAGGAGATATGGTACAGAATCAGGTACACTTGGAGAGGAAATATTTTGCCTTAGAATGTGATTGCATCCTTCTTCCCTTAACCTTGGTTGATCCCATTTTTATGGAAGAACAAGCAAAAAAGATTTGTGGCTATCAATCTATGCAAAAGAGCCTCTTTAGGAATGGGATATGTATAGGGGGAAAAAAAGAAAATCTCTTGGAAACAAAGTTTACACCTTCCTTAAATAGCTGGTGAAAAAAAGGGTATGAAAAATCAAAGTGGAAGTGCAGAAAAGCATTTATATGATTATAAATTTGTGTATCCCTTAATTTCTTAACTTTTTAAATTTCATGTTTTGATTTACTGTTAAGAGATCAAATGTAAATGAATAGTGAAATCCCTGTTGAGTTCAACTATGGAGTTCATACATGGAATCAGGACCAGAGGGGTTTTTTTATTGTTATTTTGTTTAATGCCTAACATTGTATTCTTAATTTTCTTGACTTTTGACTAGCTTGGACTTTTGTATCAATGTTTGAAAAGCCTTTGGTATTGCATTAGTGGATTAATTAATAGTCCTTATGTAGCCTTCATTATTATTTGAATTTGAAACCTCTGTGTTCAAGTGTTAAGAGGGAGGCATTAAACGTTTACCTGAAAGGATTAGCTTCAGATTGTACAAATGAAAGTCCAGGTAAAACTCATCTAATTAAAACCTATTCAACTGAAAATCTTATTTATCAGAAACGAATGTTTCTTTTATCAATATCATCAACAAACTATTCACCTGAGCAGCTAGCAATAAGCAAGAGAGCTTCACATGAATGTCAATTAATTTAATTTGCTTTTCAAATAAACTTGCTCTCCATGTGTGCAGTTTAAGTACTGTTCTGTGTATCCATCATATAAAGGTCAATTAACCTCAATTTCAGTTATTGGACTTGAATAAAATAACCACAACTGAGATGCTATTGTTTTATTTTCTGCTATTGGAACACAAATGCAAAAATGTGGGGAGAGATGGCTTTCTTCCCAAATGTTTCATTTTGGAGAGATATAGACTAAGTATTCAATCAATCAAATATTTTTTTAATATTTCCATTGTGTATTCAATTTTAAAAGATGTCATTGTTTAGCACATACCTTAACAGAAGTTATATACAGTATTTTGTGCAAAATGTAAAGTTGTAGTTTAAGAAGAGTTTCGGATATAATAATTCATATTTACACTAACACCTCTCTTGGTGGAAATATTGTTAAAGATCATTCTAATTCTGTAAAACGGTTTAACTTTTAGCCTTGGATTATCAGCATTTACAGATGATATAAAAAGTGTTTGCAATGTAAGAGAAGCTTTGAAAGCTCTTGTGTGGAATCATGCAAGCAGCATTAATTGAAGGCCCATCAGTGGTTTAGAAATAATTGAACCAAAAGTAATTGGCTGAAGCCAGGATTACTGATTTGGGAATGCACCAATTTCAGTCTGTTTCTAATATTGCAGACAGGTATTTAGAAAGCACACTTGACTGGAAGGTTAGTTTATCATTACCTCCTGTGCTGACTTTGCTTCTGTACATCAGCAATTCCTTTGCTAAAACATAGCCATGCGGTTATTGTTCAGTGATCACATAATATTATGTAACTTCTTTCAGCAACTAGTATATTACCCAATTTAAGTAATGGCTGCCTGGTGGCTCACTTGACTGTTGCATTCAAAAAGCATTGGGACACAGCTGAATTAGTATGCTTCTGTTTATGAAATCAGTCTTCTATATTCTCCCCTCTAATTACCATCTTGCAAACATCCCAAATCCACTCATCCGAAAAGCACTACAAAACTCTACCTACTTGCTTCTTCTGGAAAAGCAAAACAACTTTTTTATTTTTGTCTATGGAAATTCTCAGTCATCCAGATCATGGTTGTCCAAGGGTGCTTTTTCAAAAGGCAACTGGATTTTCTTTGTTTTTCCTTGAAGACATTTCACTTCTCATCCATGAAGATTCTTCAGTTTTTCTTCAGTTCAGTTCTTCAGATAGAACTACAAGCTTAGTAAGCTCTAACACAGGGGTATCAAACTCGATTTCATCGAGAACCGCATCAGGGTTGTGTTTGACCTCGGGAGGCCAGGTGGGTGTGGCCAAGGTGGGCGTGACTAGCTCAACATCACTCATTTCAGGGGGTGCTTGTGGTGGCTGAAGTGCTCTGCCAGTGAAAATGGAGCTCAGGAGGGCCACCAGTACTCCATTTTTTCTGGCAGAGGGTTGCAGGAAGCTGTTACAGCCAAAAACAGAGCTCAGGAGGGTCATGCGTGGCCCTCCCAAGCTCAATTTTTGCTGGCAGAGGGCCAGTCCTTCTCTTTTTCCAAGGCATCCCCATAGGCCAGATCTAAGCACCCTGCGGGCTGCATCTGGCCAGGGGGGCTTGAGTTTGACACCTTTGCTCTAGCATATTTTCAAACTCAGTCTTACTTTTACTGGACTTTTTTTCTATATCAAAGTTGATGCTGTTCAGTTTTCAGAGAGTTGTGCTGATGAGAAACAAAAGGACAGAGCCCTAACCACCTTTACAAAATTCCTTTCCAATATTCCATTTGGTTGGATAAGAATAAAACTCCCCACGATGCATTACTTAAGATTTCTTATTAATTGGCACTCTAGTGGGCCATCCCAGTAGACTGATTGATATTTGAGAGAAGATGGTATGATTAATAACTCATGTCTTATACTTTGATAAGGCTATGAGATATTTGCTATCTAAGACAGCCAGTTTGGATTGAGGCAATGCCTCCTATGAAGCATCTTGAACATCATCAGGGTCTTGTGGAACAACATTTTGATTAGCTAAGTGAAAATGAATCACAAATGTTGGCATACAGTTATGGTACAGATTTTATCCAAGGAATGATCAATTGGTTACAGAGTTGATGAAACATTAAAAGGGAAGATCAATGGAAGACATTATATCCTTATAAGACAAAGATGTTCTACTCAAGGCCTTACAGTCTCCACCATCCTCATCAGGCATGGATTGCAATTACAAAGATATGGTAATTGGTAGCATTAAATCAAGTCCCTGAGTGAGATCTGCTGTCACAGCAGCAAGTCCTTCACTGAAAGCTGGCAAAGAAATTCTCCCTCTTTCCTCTGGCACAGCAGGAACATCAGCCAATCACTGGCATACAGACAGGCTACATTTTCAATCTGTTATAACTATCTCTAGAAGCAATTTAGTTAATTGTTGGAATCAGTCTTTTATAAAGAATCCCATATTTTCAAGTTATATTCTTTAACTCAAAAATAATGCATTTATATAGGCAAGACTCAGGGAGGGGAGAGGCAAAGATCCAGAGACATAGAAAAAACTGACTTAAAATTGTAGTCAATGCTACAGTCTATGTTTACTCAGAAATAAATCCATAGTATGTCCAACAATTGGGGGGAAATGGGCAAATATACAGAATTTTATTGGACAGTCTGGTTTGATCTTCAGTCAGCTTTATCCTCTGGCAGATTCACTGTGAATCCATTGTGAAGCGCACTAAATTTAAGTCTGCTGGACAAGGCACTGCAAGAGCAGTGAGCAGGCCATGGAAGTAGAGAGACGGTGTCCCCTCCTCCTCCTGCAGTCCATTACGACGTGGAGAATTGGCTGCAGCTGGGCTGGGCCAGTGTCTTGGGGCGGAGAGAAAGTCATGCATCTCCCCGAATGACTAAGGTGCACGCAGCACCAACAAGGGCTGGAAGAAGAGACAAATACAGGACCGCTTTGCTGCCACTCTGGAATATGGAGCGAGTCTCCATCCGCCACCGTCGCCCTTACCTTCTCAGGCAAATAGTGAGTGGGAGAGGAGGGCGAGGGGTGGGGCCAGCCAGTGGTGCGATCACCCGACAGAGAGCCACAGCAAAGGGCCCAAAGAGCCGCATGCAGCTCCAGAGCCGTGGGTTGCTGACACCCGCCATAGACCATAAAAGGATAATTTGGATGACTGGCAACTCCTAGCTGATGATTCAAGCAAAGAACCTTTAATTTCCACATTTGTCATCTAGGTTCATATAATGTTCTAAGCCAAGGTTTGTTTGGCCGTGTTCATACAACTTAATATAACAAATTGCAGTATCTGGGGTCATACAACATGTTAATCTAAAAACAAATAAGCCATATTTGTCATACTTTCAAATATGAATTTAGCTTTGAACTGTGAACAAATTCCATCAGAAGGCTGCTTCTAAGTTGTTTCTCACCCTGAGTTCAAAATTGCACTGGCAAATGATACTCTGTGTTGCTAATGATTCTTCCTAATCTATTCTTTGAGGAGAAATTTCCTCAATATATACTACATGCTTTAAACATGGTTAGGAAATAGTTGTGCTAGTCACAAATAGTTGATAAATTCTACTGCACTTTCATATGCTACAGCCTACAATGTAGGGCTTTTGGGAAAGGTTGAGAAGAGAAAAATGACAGAAGAAAGGAATTAAAACTACTACTGGAATTTAGAAACAGACATGATAGTTCTTATATATTTCAGAGAGAAATATTATTTCCAAAACTGTTTACATTTGTGGAATTCTTTATCATCCTTACTAGTGCAGATATTCTGACAAAATCTAGCATTACCAATTCCTCTGAATATAATCCTTATATAAACAAGGCTTATTCCTTACACAGCATTTTAACTGATGCTCTAAAATATATTCGCTCTCAACAATATTGGTTAACTGGCTGTTACTATATATTTTCAATACTGACAGATTTGCTTAATCACACAGTGATGATACATAGCCATGACCAATAAACTAATATATAGTTTGAAAGCTGCCAACTTATTATTCCTTGCAGTACCCATTTGATGCCATGGTGTACTTTTCAGATTAAGGTAAAGAAGCGTTTAAATGATTTAAAGAATCCTGGTTGCAGACATTATTACTTATATGTCATCCAATAGCTCCTTGGACAGGAAAATGGTTTGAAGCAGCTCTGAGTGGATGTAAAATATTACCGTCATGTTGTTTTTAATTCTCAGTCTTCTACTCTACGCCCAACTCACCTGCATATGTTAGTTTTAAGCATTGGGATTCAGAGTGAAAAAGAAATGTTAATAAATAAATACATATTTCATGAGTAATAGAGACCAGCACTAGAATTAATCACTACAGCCCTTTGACTGACCTAGCTGTCTATTGATAATTGTGCCATAATATATATATAGCTGGTTTTGACAATAAAAACAAACTGTTTGCAAATAATAGCCTGAATTGCTGTTATGAACCGACTATTCATACAGGACTTAATTGGGTATCTTTGGATCAATCATTCTATCTCAGCCCCAACCTATCTCTTAAGCTATATTTCTGAGTTTAAAATGAGAAGGGAATCCCATAAATGCTATGTGAAACTCTCAGACAAAATTAAGCTATAAATATCGTAAAGAAATAATATGCATGCTTGTCCCCATGATTTAGATGTCATTGCCAGCAAATCTGTCCATGTGTCATCTCTTCACCTTTTAAAATGGTAAGATAAACAATTATTTACAAATTACAGTAAAAGGTATATACTCTGAGCAGTAGCCATGTGCAAAAGTAATTTTCTACATATTTTCTACAAAATTGGAGACACTTGCTAATATAGTATGACTTTGCTTGAAGAAAGTTGTTCCACAAAGATTGTTGTCATTAACACAAGGTATTTCAAATAAATTTTTATGATCAAAAGAAAAAAGAAGGAATGCTAAAATGTAATAACTGATTGGAAAGGTCAGTACAGTATGAAAAACTGCTAGCATTTGTAGACTCTAGGATTGGAGGTAGGGTGAGACAAGTCTTTGAGGATGCTAGGTTATTAAAAACCTTCTTGGACAAAAAAGGAAAAAAAGCTACAAAAAAGGTGCCAAAGTCTGAGAGAACTGACATTTGTAGCCATAGCAATAATTTTGCAAATGACTAATCAGAAAGAATCAATAAGCAGAAAGATGTTCTCTGAAGTGAACACTATTAAATTATTTCAGGGAGGAAATCAATTATCTCCAAGGCAGCTATACCTCCCCAGCTCAATATCCAAATTTATGACAGCTGCTGCAACTATAAAATGTTGAAATTTGAAACCACTTTGGTTTCTTGGGTAAACTGATAGTTATCTTACATTATATAAATAACTTTTCAAATATTTCTGCCTGTTGTCCATAAAACTGGAAGGTAGAAATCACACTTTAAAGGAATAAGAAATTTAAGTAAAATAACTAGCATTTGATATTGAAACAACTTCTGTTTTACATGAGAAAGTATGTTTAGGGTTTCCAGTTCCACGTATACATTTATGCATCAGAAGTTCTTTTATAATGAATAAATCCTTTTGAACATAAAGAAGGGATCTGATGACAATAAGCAAAAAATACTTTTTAAAAAATACATATTTTCAGTTTAATCAAGGATTCAGGTACTAAAGCAGACATTCCGCTTGATTTTTTTTCTTCTCAACAACTATCAAAAGAGGATACTTTTGATATGAAGATCAGATGTTGGGGGAGGGAACCAATAACATGGATCTCCTTAATTTTTCTGGATAAACTGCAGAAAAACTAAGAATGCTTATAAACAACTTTAACATATTTAACATTTTATGCAAATATGGCAGATTTAAAAAGGGAAGACATGGGGGTTATGTTATACATAGAAAGGTTAAAGGAACAAATCAACTTTATATCTGAATCTTAACATTTTGGTTTTGTTTCTGTAAAAAAAGCATAATCTTTTAGCTCTAATATTCAATGACTGTTCTAATGTTGAAGTCCAAAAATTTCAAATGAGTTTTAAAGCTTTTTTAAAATAGTATTTCACATTTTAATTATATCAGAATGAATTGTGTTTTTCATATTTGTTTCAAATATTCCTTCTAGTGACACCCGCAGACTACTACTGCATCCATGGAATTTACACTTTTACAGTATTCTGATTTCACATTTCCAAGAAAAAATGATCCTCTACTATTTTGCAAAACGTGTTATATACACATCTGTCTTTTGATCAGTTTTCACACCTGCAAATGTATAGCCGCAGGTTGTGAATTTCAGCTTAGTTAATAAATAATTGTAAAAGTATTTAAATAATTGCTCTTTCTGAACTTTTCATCCAACACAACAAATATTATTCAAGTGTAGTAGTGAGAACTATAATTTCTACTGTATCAGAAAAGGTGTTCTCAAAAAATGGAAGCCTTGCATAAGCATGAAGACTGCACAGAAACACATGCTGTGACAAAGAAAGGCATCAGCAAGCATTCAATAAAATATAACGGTACAGATTATACCTTGTTTCTTGGTCTAATTGAAAATGCTGGTTTTGATCTTTAAAGCCCTTGTCCAGTATGGTGGGATCCAGCAATGACTTCTTGAGAAGGGGGTGAACCAACACCTCCTTAACAAAGGAATAACCATGCTCAAATAAGAATATACCACATATAGAGCCAACCCATGCAACAGCGCCTGGCAGCTTTAGTCAACCAAGGGGAGCATGGATCTAAAGAGCAAATGGCCAAGCTCACAGTCATAATGATCCTATCACTTCTTCAACCCCAACAAAACCATTTCTGGATAACAGGACAAGACTACCCTGAGCATCTCCATAGAACAACCAGCATCCAACTGAGAATGGATTTGAGCAACCTTGTCTGACAGTTGTTATGCAAATTCTTCCACATAGCCCTGTAGGGAGATCTCCAAGGCCCAAGAGGGCACATGTTACTTGAAACAAGGCTATGGAACAGCTATTGGAGGAAACAGTAAGGGCAGAAAAGTTATCCATCCTTAGTATATATCATTATATGCCTTCATTATACCTCTTCCTCTCAGAATTTCTGGTACATTATATCAATAAAAATTACTCCCTGCTTTTCATTTTTTTATAATTGCAGTTAATGCAAAATTATAATCAGTGTAAGATCTAATATTGCCTCCATTGAGATGATACATTCATTGGGTTATGTAGTTTAGCCTAAATTAGTTTTTCTGTTTTCATCTACCCTAATGCACTGTGTACTATGATGTTCAAACTGAATAGTATCAGCTGAAGTAATATACTGTGTATCATTATTTAAATGAAGTTTAATTGAATAACAAAACATTTGTTTTACATGTCAATAATATTAGAGAAGGAACATATATGGACAAGGAGATTCAGTTATGTCACACCATTCATCTAGAAAGCAACATTCTTTGTATAGACAAAATATAAGTAAATTGCCTTATCCATGGCTGCAACTATTTTATGTACTTACACTTGTTTAGATCTGAATGATCTGATGATATACAGTGGCAGGGAAGACACCATTTGCACCAAGTAAACATACTTTGTGACAAATAGTCTTATGCAAAGTTTTGAAGGAATTCTTTGACCAAACTTTGATTGATTCATCCACCAAAGATGATTTGCAAATCAAAGTGGAAACCTTATGGCAAGTTTCAAGCCAATTTGGTGGCTTTTTAAAGAAGAGAGTGGTAAAATGTGTGGAAGCGTCATTAGTGGCTTTATCCACACTCTGGAACACCTTGCTTCCTGAGTTATGGTCTTAATCTCTTGACTTTTAAGAAAGTACAAGATCAGTTCTATTTCACAGGGCAATTGTAAGCTATGATGATTGGCCTACTTTAATTTGTTGTCTGTAATTGGTATTTCTTTTAGTTACTTTATGTTCTGCTGCATCCCTATAAACTGCCTTGAGCCATGCGAAGTAGACAGTTTGCACATTTTGTATAAATGAATATATTAACAAATTAAATCAGGCAGCCCTGAAATTCTTGACAATCTTGTGTAGAGTGCCATAGATTTAATGCTTTCTGTTGTTTTGCAATTGTTACCAATGGTATAGTATGTTACAAACATTCCTATACATTATATGGAGAAGGCTAATAGAGAGTTGAGTGGAATGATAGGCTGACAATAACATGAGGACATGGTCATACTTCAGACATCAGAATCCATGCCTGGATAATATTAATATTTAGGGTTAATATTGTTCTCAGGATTCATTCACTTTCTTAACCACAAGCTTCCACTTCGCTGTCTCATAACTTTTATTCAGCTCTTGCATTCTGAATGCTTAAGGTTAACCAGTTCATCCCTTTTGTGTTATGCATTACTGGGCAGGTTTCAGCCACTCATCAATGAGTGCATGGCTAGATTACAACTAATTTGCCTTTGCCATTCCATCAAAAGGAATTAATCCATATCTTTTAGACTGTGATGTCCAGTTGGATCAATTCTTTTCTGATTGTATACCTTTCTTCTTAGGTTGCCTCTCTTCTGCTAAAACTGGTAGTAAGCAATATGGAGAAAAGGCATGCCGGGAGTGGGATGGCATATTAATTTAATAAATTATTATTATTATTACTGTATTTCACAACTACTTTCACAAGTAGTCTTCAATTTATGACCTTCAATTCACTTAGCAGCCATTCAAAGTTACAACCAGGGGGGTATTTACAACTCAGTTCTTAAGATTACCTTCCCTATGTTCATGAGACTGCATATTGGGCACTCGGCAACTGGCCCATAATTGCAGTTATTTGTAGCATCCCATGGTCATTTTACTGCATTTTATGAGAATTTTACTAAAAACCAGCATTTACTTCCAGGTTTTTGCAAAACCAAACCATAGTAAATTACACTAATGACAATGGCAGTTGCTTAAAGACTGGATTTAATGATTCAGTTAACAATTGCCAAAAAAAAAAGATCATAAAGTTGGGTCAGTCATGTGGATGATCCATTTTATGTCCATCATGACTTATGACCATAGTGGGCAGGCTCCATTACAGGCATAAGTCAAGGACTACCTGATTTACAGGTAGGTGGAAGAGTTAATTTCAATTGAAATAGCAATGCAAGAGAAAAGACTATGTCCTCTATCCCTAAATATCACAACACTGAATTAATTCGGATTTAAAATCTTATAGGGCTAAAACTGGACTTCAAAAGGGGTTATGAACCAAATGAAAGAAAGCAAACAATTTATATATTAATAGAACATTATTTCCAATACACGCATCCATATTATCTGACATATATTGTACACTTAGTCTAGTTAATCTAACAATGCAAAACTGGCTTATTATATATTATCATAAGATAATAAACTCTGATATACCTAGTTTGTGCATTGCAATGAAAAAAATTATGAAACCCTACAATATTGGTAGCCTTTGAGTGGGAAGGTATAAGTAATTTTAATAGTATTTTAGGGTTAGGGTTAGAGTTCTCAGCAGTTGTTCAAATACTGATTTTAAAAAAAGAACTTGGAGAAACTATGCATGTTTCCAAATATTATATATTAATCTGTCCATTCATTCACAAAAAAGAAAACAGCAATTCATGGTACAAATGCCTTCAGAGCATATGGCAATGGGGAATGCCATAAAGAACTAACAGTCACCCTGGTAGGCATATAAATATCAATCAAGTAGAAAAAGAAGACAATCTGATTGTATTTGTACTCTTTTGTGGTTTGTATATGAAGAGTTGTTTTTATTTTTACAAGCAGATCATTTTCAAGAGAGCTGTCCTTATTCTGCTCAAGGGGTGTAGGCTCATTCTCTGCTTTCAACATTCTTCTTTTCTTCAGGCAAAACAGACACTTGGTACCACATGACAGTATATAAGCGAATGATGCTAAGAAAATGAGACAAGTTGTGGCTAACATTTTTGACTGTCTTATAAGAATAATCTGACTAACGTTGGAATGATTCTAACGGCATTGACAGAAATAGCTTTAAGATCCCTCAAGGTATGTTGAAAGCTTTAGCAGAGGTTACAGCTAATACAAACTAGATGCCAGATGACTAGAGATTTTTTAGAAAGTTATAAAGCAATAACATTAAGGACCTTGACTTATGTTGATAAGCTGAAAGTTTCACTTCTATAATTAGAAGGATGTCCATTGGAACTGGACTTTCTGCATCTTTACAAATTGTCTTATATTACATCTAATAGTTTATACACGACCATCCCTAGAAAATGATAAAACATTGATTGGTTTTTAACAATTCCAACTGAGTATTATATCCCTTATTAATCATTATTTCACTATGCATTGATTAACTATATTGCACTGTAAAAAAATGATGGATGTTCCCATTCTAATGACACCTCTCACCTCTGCCTGAAAGTCATGGAAGAAGCAATTGTAATCCATAAGCAAAGAATTGCACAAACAGAACAGTGTCTATAAGAAATGCTAGACATACATCAAAAAATAACTAGGAAAGTAAACATAGAATAGTTAAATATTTGTTTCAAAGTTTTACCATAAGGGTCTGTAAAAACATACTTTTTTCCTGTATAACAGACGTTCATTTAAATAGTTGATAAAGCTAGTTGTACAACAATAGTTTCCTGCTATTAAAAATAGGCAAGTGTTAGTTCTTCTAACCTCAGGCAAAAAACTTTTAACTTTCTGAAATCTTACTGACAAAATCTGAAAAGGACTAATACACTGAATTTTCTGTCTTACAACTAAGATCTAAGGGTTGCTTGGGATCACATTAATTTTCCATGATTCAGATGATGATAATGATAATGATGATTGTAAACAGATATCAGCATACATAAATACTTTGCACTGTGGTAGTTTAAATCATTTTGTTTCACTATATTTCTAAGTTGGATACCAATTATTCTTTGGGGAATGAAGGCTGTGATTGTCTGGAATCAAAAACAATTAGTTAGAGGACCTAAAATAAGAATCCAATTTTACTATTAGGTCAGTCCTAGAGGAGATCAACCCTGACTGCTCTTTAGAAGGCCAGATCCTGAAGATGAAACTCAAATACTTTGGCCACCTAATGAAAAAGAAGGACTCATTGGAGAAGAGCCTAATGCTGGGAAAGATTGAGGACAAAAGAAGAAGGGGACGACAGAACGAGGTGGCTGGATGGAGTCACTGAAGCAGTAGGCATGAGCTTAAATGGACTCCGGGAGATGGTAGAGGACAGGAAGGCCTGGAGGAATGTTGTCCATGGGGTTGCGATAGATTGGACACGACTTCGCAACTGACAACAACATGCTCTAAAATGATGGTGTCCCCAATTCTGCTTGCTGTTAGAAAAACCATTAAGACCTGGTTTTTCCTCCAGGCATTTGACTCAGTTGAATGGAATCTCTTTTTGGTTCTTTAGTTATCCAGTTTGGTTTGCAAGTATATACTGGTTTGTTCCTTTTTAGTATATAGTCAAACTATTATTATACTTTTGTTGTGCAACATCAAGAATCACATTGTTTGAGTCAGATGCCCTTAGAATCCAAAACACTTAGAATAAAAAACACTTGTGGCCAAATCTATTAATTAGGATTCCAATAATAATGAGCTGTATAGTTCCTTCAGATACATGAATTCTGGCAAAAATAAAATAAAATAAAATAACACAAGAAAAAAATAGATAATTTCTACCTCTATTTTCTATTTCCAGGTTTTGGAAGAAAAAAGTATTTTTTAAAAAAATTTAGGCTGTTATGTATATAGTACATAGAGTATGTTTGCTGATATGTATGCATCTATGGGTATATGCACACACACCTACTCACCAGTTCACATCCTGTTAGATAATAGCCTGACAGTATCAAGGATCTCAACATTGAACACTGACGTAATATGTTTCATTTACATTGATGCACTCAGTGGCTTAATGTTAAGCATGAACCTACAAACCCAATGGTTTATTCAGTAAGCAATGAGTAAAAAGTATGGACAATATGCTAATTTATGAAATAAATTAGTAGATGCTATTTTAAAGCAGGTCCAGTGATGTGCAAGAGTAGTAAAAAAATGTTTCAACATAAACCCTGGTGATACATTATACTGGACAGCCTGTGACCCATTGGATCATTGGGTCCAGATACAGAAATATTTCTGTAATATCCCTGCATACCCTCTTCACTCTTCACTGTGCCCCCACCCACCCTAGCATCCAAATCCCCTTGCATCCTCCAAATCCATGCTGCACCTCTCATGTATACTCCCTGATGCTTATGGTATCTCTCTCACTCCCTAATGTGCACTGCACCTCTTAGGCACCCCCTCATACCCTACTCAACCTTCAGTGCTTCTTGTGCACTTTTGTGCACCCGTGTGCCCGCCCTAACCCATGCAGCACCTCAGACATCCTCCCTGTTCCACGTGGTACCCACCCTAGCGCATGCAGTGCCTCTTACACAACCTTCTCATCCAGCAGCAGTAACTACCTGCATGCAGGTCAAAGATTTCCAACTTCCTGCTAGCTTCCCCATTGACCTACTTTGTGGAAAGCTGGTGGAGAGCATTTGAAATGACAATCTCATGGCTGCAGATAGCAGCATAGCAGTACTGAAGTGTCCATAAATTTGCCTAATTTGAATCCCATAGGAAACACAGATTTTGAATAAATTCTGTAAATTAGTCCATATGAGGTACGTTGATTAAAAAAATGTTACCCTGTGATACACCATTTTGCCTAATTGAAAGCTACAAATAATCAAATAGGCACAAGAGTTTTAGTAGTATATAGATAAATGTATTCACCATATTCAGCTATATTTGGCAAGGTAGTTCGGTACCCTCACATTATAGAGGTAAAACTGAGACCCAGTGGCTTGTTTAAAAAAGTAGAAAATATATAGCTGAAGTTAGATCAAACTTTCAAGGCTATATAACATACAAACCAACTTAAATTGGGCCATTTGCTACAAGATGCAATCTTGATATATTGCATGACAGTTATTACCAATGCATATATTTTCTTAGACCTGAACCAGCTGATTGGTTTTTATTGTTAAAGGGTTAGTTTCTGCAAGTTCTCTAACCTTTTTAACTATAAATAAGAAATACAAAAGCTAGAATTGCTACTTTGCTACTTTTTAAAGAGAGAGAAAAATTTTTTGGCTTTACATCAAAAATACTTCTCATGTAAAAAAGTGCTTTGATTTCTTCAGTTGGAAGGTGTTTAAAATACTCTCTAATATCTACCTATTAAGTAGATTCTAGGATCTACCAGGCATAGCTCATCAGAAGGACTCCAATGAACTTTGTGGTTTTGTATAAGGAATTTATAAAATATATAAGGAATTATAAATAAGGGGGGGGGAACCATATACATTGGAAAGGAAAAGGATATAGCAAAGTACAGACAAACAAAACACTGCAGAGAAGAACTAAAGGGAGAAAATTTTCTAGGCCATTAAAGAAGACGTTTTTCACTATTACTTGGATTGCAAGCCAACATCTAATCAGAACTAGAGGTGGTGTTCATCATCTCTTCTCTGAAATCTAGATCCCAGGAATTGGGATCACTATACTTTTAAAGCATTCCTGCTAAATAAGAACCACTTTTTAATGATAGTTGTTAATCCATCGGTACTGCTTTTGGAGAAAAAAAATCAATTCATAATGTAATTTAGCTGAATTTACTACACAAGTTCATGAAACCTAACAGAGTTTTTAATGTTCTTGAACAAAGTTCCAATGGTTTAATGGCATATTTATCCTGGGATTCATTTGTAGCTCTACTCTGTGGTGGTTTTATCTATAGGGATCATCAGGAGCAAGTACACAACTGCTTCTATTTGGGACTCATCAGGCATAAAAGAGAAATCCCTCTCATCTACAAGAGGTGGTAGAATTGTAGTAAAAAAATTCTCTCCCCCAAAGAGCCATATTAAATCAGAGACCAAGACGGCATTACATTGAAGCAAAATGATTTTACTAATTTCAGCACTAGATGGCAAAGCCTGGAGAAGGAATGGTGTTACAAATCTTTTTATAGGCAAACAAATCTCTCCATTTGATTGGCTCTGCTTACAGTCTGACACTGATGGAATTAGTGGTTATTATCATTGTACTTAAACTACCTCTATTGATTGATTTGATTAATGTTTCTTTCACTATGATATAGAGAGGCAGGAAAAATGAGATTGCCTTTTCATGCCCAATAGAAGCCTTTACTTAAACAATAAGCCTTCATGATTTATTTTAAATTTGTTAGTTTCCTTAACTGCTATCTAGAAAATCTTGATTCCCGATACTATTAGCTAAGAATTCTCAGTCATTTTAATGTTCTCCAGAAGTTACTATATTCTTGTGATTAACACTTTCACTTATCATTTTAGTACCGTGTTATTTTATGCATGGCTAGAAATTACAGGTTTGTGTTCTTTTTTTTTTCTGCTTTTATATTATTATCTTACTGAATCTTACTGATTCTAGTCTGCTCTAGGCAAGTACAAGTGTAGGCAGGCACTTTGGAGTGCACATAGGCCAGCAAGGGCTGCAGGTGGGTCAGCAAGAACTACAGGTGGACACTATGGAGCATTTGTAGGTGCTGGGTGCAGGCATGCACTATGGAGCTGGGGCAGGTGAGAGGTGCTGCAGGCAATACATGTGGTGACCCAGTGGGTTGCTACAATATATGAGATCCCTTAGATCATGACCTCTGTAGTTGGGTTCCTCAGGAGAAAAAGCAGGAGTGAAATATTAAAGTAACTTGCAACCATCTTATGGTTTCCCCATAGGACTTGCTTGTGGGGAGCCAACAGGAAGGTGACAATGGCAATTGCATGACCAAAGCTCACTGCAAAGTCATAATCATGTGACTGGTATCCAAGCATCTGCTCACTATCATGTGACTACAATGGCCACATCTTCAGACTGGTCATAGGTCACCCTTGTTCAGCGTCCTCATAATTTTGAGTGGTCACTCAGAGTGGTCATAACTTGAGGATTATCTGTACAATCCATCTTTCTTTAAACTTTCAGAGCACAGAGATATATCATGCCTTCATGACATGGGGATTTATATGACTTCCACTCTCATTCTCTTTTACAGTGTATATTCTTTGTGGTTTTCAATTACAGTGACCACCAGGAGGCACTGCATTAATGAAGCTGATTTTTTTTGTGCCTCCTGGTGGTCACTAACATTAAAAAAGAAAGGTATTCATCCTTTGAAAGATAATAATTATTGTGAAAGTGAAAGAATGTGTTGCACTGTCAAGTTCTAAAGGTATTTCAGAGGCAGTGAATTTGCTATATTTAGAGGATTAAATATATAATTAGAAAATGATGATGCCTCATATTAGTAATCTGCTGATTTATTATAGTACATACTGTACCTCAATGTCTAGCAGTATTCTGACATCTAGTGGAAAATAAATGTAACAGCTGCTTTATTCTTTTTTCTGTATAATGGGACTGTGCTATCTAATGCTGCTGTGACCCGTAATATCTGGATTATGCATTAATTATACAAAATGGGCATGGGCAGCCATATAAATCCTCTAAATAAATGACTTAACATTTCATAAAGACTGGAAAAAAATGTAATTGGCCAAAAAATGATAAGCTTACTTCCTATGCAATTGGAGATGAAAAGAATCTCAGACTGTACATGGTAGATGGACAAAAATTTGTTTCTTTCATAGACTATTTATGTAAACAATTAAAAAAAATCAGTAAGAATAATGGAAACATTTTGGTCGAAGAAATAGAAGAAGTACTAGGAGAAATTTCTCAATTTTAAGGAAAAATAAAGTACAGGGAAAGTAAGGTTCAGTGTATTTCAAATTTCAAGAAAAATGTTTATTAAATTATAATTGATAAAAATAAATTATTATTTTAGAATAATGACAGGTTGGATTGCATGGAATGATTAGCTAACAGAAAATGCAATTCAAGACGAGTACCACAGAATATAAATAATTGCAAACAATTCCAGTAAGAAGAAAATAGATGAAAGACATTAAAGACAAGAAGTTTGCAGAAAAAGATCAGTAAATATCTGAAAACAAAAATGGCACATGTAGAAGATGGAAGGAGGAAGAGATCAAAAGTACGTACAATTGGAAATTGGAGTAAGACATGGTAAATGGTATTAGAAAAATTAAGTTGAGCATGGCAGAGGATCATAAATTTCTTCAGGTACGATAAAGCTTCAATTCCATTCACTTTACTCTTGAACACTATGAAAATTTCTGTTTGGAGAAGTCTTCCAAACAACTGACAAACTCCATTACTTCTTAAGCAGTCTGGACAATTGATGTAATTTAGGTTTAGGTTTTTTTAGGTTTTATTTGATTTATATACCGCCCTACTCAAGAAGGATTCAGGGTGGTGAACAGCCACAAGATAAAACACATAAATACAAAATTTAAAAGCAAAATAAAATCGAATTAAACAATTTGGCCCAAGACAGATTTAAAACACCCCAATAATTAAGAACAGATTTAAAATTTACATTTTAAAAGGGAAAAAGGGAAAGTTAGGCCAGGCCAGCCTGATGGAATAAAAAGGTCTTAAGAGCGCGGCGGAAGGTGCGCCTGACGGCACCCGGAGGAGCCCCTCTCTATGAGAGCGTACCGGCCAGTGAGAGGCTGCTGGTGGCAGCAGGTGGCCCCGTAGATAGTCAGGTCCTAAGCCATGGAGCGCTCTAAAGGTGGTAACCAAAACCTTGAAGCGCACATGGAAGACCACCGGGAGCCAGTGCAGCTCACGCAGGAAAGGTGTTACATGGAAACGCCATGTTGCTCCCATAACCACCCGCATGGCCGCACTCTACACCAGTTGGAGCCTCCAGGTGCTCCTCAAGGGGAGCCCCATGTAGAGAGTGTTACAGTAGTCCAGGCGGGAAGTGACGAGGGCATGAGTGACCGTGCCTAAGGAGTCCCGATCCAGAAAGGGATGCAACTGGCAAATCAGGCGAACCTGATGAAAAATCCTCTTGGTCACGGCCATCAAGTGCTGTTCTAAAGACAGCCGTGAATCCAGGAGGATGCCCAAGTTGCGAGCCCTCTCCGTGGGGGCCAGCGATTCGCCCCCAATAGTCAGTGGTGGCACCAACTGACTATATCGGGATGTCGGAAACCACAGCCACTCGGTCTTGGATGGGTTGAGCCTGAGCCTGTTTCTCCCCATCCAGATCGACACAGCCTCCAGGCACTGGGACATCACTTCAAGGGCATCATTGGGGTGGTCCGGGGTGGAGATGTACAGTTGAGTGTTGTCAGCATACTGATGGTACTCCACTCTGAAACCACAGATGATCTCGCCCAGCGGTTTTACATAAATGTTGAACAGAAGGGGTGAGAGGACCGACCCTTGTGGCACCCCACATATGAGGTGCCTCGGGGTCGACCTCTGCCCCCCTGCCAACACAGACTGCAACCGGTCGGAGAGAAAAGAGGAGAACCACCGCAACACAGTGCCCCCCACCCTTAACTCTTCCAACTGGTACAGCATGATACCATGGTCGATGGTATCAAAAGCCGCTGAGAGATCTAATAGGACCAGGGCAGAGGAACAACCTCTGTCCCGAGCCCTCCAGAGATCATCAACCAATGCCGTTTCCATGCTGTACCCAGGCCTGAAGCCAGACTGGAATGGATCCAGATACACCGTTTCATCCAGGTGCTGGGGGAGCTGTCGCGTAACCACACTCTCAACAACCTTAATTTGATAACACTGCCGGGTCCAGGAAAGGCTTCTTGAGGAGAGACCTCACCACCGCCTCTTTCAATTTAATCTTTTCTGTCAATTTAAAATATTTGTTTAATTTATTAAATTGAAATGTGGCATATAAAACATCAATTATATAATTACAAAGCTGACATAAATTGCTACAAATGTAATTTATAATTAATGGATATTTGGAGTTAACAAATATCATTTTCTCTAAATGGCTTGTTAAATTGACATCTTTCTTGTTTGCTTAAAATAAAAGAGAGGAAACCAATGACTGTATTACTTGCTCAATAAACCATTAACTCAGAAAAGGCAGAACTGTCATCCCTCATTTGGCTCAATGTTCTGCAATAACAGTATTGTTCCAAGAAACAATTGTGAAGAGCAAGTGAAGGAGCATGACTGAAGTGTGATTTTGATAAAAAGTTGTCCCAGGAAAGCTTATTTGTGTCTGTAAGGATATTCAGAACAGAACATTTTCATCCCAAGGTACTAAAATAACTTGCTGATTTTTGATAATACTCTTATGTATTATCTTTGAAGAATTCTGGATAATGAGTGAAATAAAAAAAATGAATGGAGAATACATGCTATTTCCACTTTTTAAAAAAATTGGGGTGGGGAGAGAAAATGCAGGGGACTATAGAATAGTCAACCTGGTATAAATTCATTGAAAGATTTTACAGCATATCATGAAGAAATTAATATAATAAATTTTAAACAATGTAGTGATTATTCAAAATCAGTACATTTTCCTCAAGATCAAACATATTCTTCCATTAAAAATATTACCATCAAAAAATGAGGCAACATATAAGCAGTGATATTATGGCTCTTCTGATGAGAAGGAGGAAGTAAAGCTATAATTGTTTTAGAGGGGACAATTCTAGCATAGTCAAATCCAATAACTCAAGCCTGCCTGAAACAGATCAAACACCTGATAGACTCGGAGATTCACTCACCATCTAAGTAAGAGGGGTGATTTAAGGATAAAACAACAAAAGCAGATGGGCAGAAGAGTAGACTCTAATGAGCAATATATCACAACTGGGCATTTAGGTAGCTCAGTGTGGATTACTTATTGGGCTCAACCCCCCTTAAGAGAACCATTTTTCAAGCCTCAGCTCTGCCATGTTTGCCTTCTTGTGCTGTGCTTTGAATTCCACTTCCACCTCATTTTGTCTCTTTTTCTTGGATTTGCCATTTGTTTCTAAATTGCTAGTCTAAAGCCCTATCAAGCCTTAAATATATAATAGTTGCTGTGTGTTTAGCTATAGGTAAACAGGACTCTTCGCTTCTAAAAGTTCTGCCTGAGTTTGGACTGTGGCAGGTATCCAGATTGCTAGCACAGTGACTTCCATGAATTTGTCCAACCTGTTTTTGAAGCCGTGTAAGCAGCATCACACCTCATAATAGATTGCAAAAGCTGTATTTAATTTATTAAGATATATTATATCTAGCTTTCAGCAAAGCATGTGTTAACATATCCCATGGCATTCTGATTGGCATACTAAGTTTGGGCTTGATGGCAAAACAAGTGTTTTAAGAGCATATTTATCACTACTCTTGCAATTAACCAAGCCTATTGATTAGGGAAAGCCACATTTCAGTTCTGAGTCCTATATTCTTCAACATTTCTATTAATGACTTGTGCAATTTAATAAAGAGATAAAAGAGGATGGTTGACACCAATCATTATTATCTAGTTTGATTAGTACCCCAATGAGACAGAAACAAAATACAAAATGTATTTGTCAAAAAAATTAGCAGACAGAAGATATTCATGTTAACTACTTGTCACCGTTGGAATTATCTTACATCCAGATTTCCAAAGTCCAGCCCTGAACGCTTTCCGGAGACGATACACATTTATACAAACGGTTAGTGAAGGCACAATGTATTTTTTATATCGCAAAGCTTTAATACGTACGCTAATGTTTAAGAAATGGTGAGATGGAGTGTTTACAACCATTTAGCCATTAGAAAGAACAGCAACTACAAAGATTTCACCAAATCCCGAAAACATCAGTGCAAAGAAACGAGAAACAGGAAACGCAGTATAAAACACCTGCCCTTTTCACACTGCATCACCGGGAAACTTCCTTCCCTTCCCATCAGACCCTTCGTGGAGAATGGTGACGTGTCTTGGAGAGCGCCTTTCACGCAAGAGGCGCCATTGTAATCTGCGTGTTGCTGCTTGGGTATCGTAGTTTTCTTTACTAACAAACTCTATTGGAGTCTTAGGCGAATGAGACTACACTTCCCAGCATGACCCGCACGACGCGAGGGTTTTTCTAAGCCGTTCACGAGAAACTAAGGTATAGTCAGCAAAGCGGTAAATGATTCCGGAAGTCGGGTAGCGGAGTAACAGCCGGTCCTTGTAGGACGCGCCAGGGCAAGATTGTTAGAAATGGCCGGGGAAATGACGGTGTTGGGTAAGTGTCTGTTCATTGGGGAGCTTTTATATAGTACATCGTTCCCTTCGGTGAATATAATAATTTTCTCCCTTCCCTCCTAGGGAGGCAGCCGAAGTAAGGTATTTGAATTGAAACCCACTGTTCAGGATCGTAATGTGCCAAAAAATTGGCTCTGCCACCATTAGTCATGGCAGCTGATTAGATGTTTCAGTGGTAGTAGACACAAATAGCTGTCAGGTGACAATGGAATGATCACCATTCTGTTCTGCTTGTGAACTCGAAAGGAAATGAAAGATCAAGTTGGGAAAACGGGTCCTTGTAATGTGCTCTGAGGTTTAAACTAAAATAAATGCAGGGAGAGGTTGTCAAAATTTATTATTTGCGGATTTTTCTCTACATTTATCTTAGTGGAAATCGACAAAGCCACAGGGAAAAAAGAACATTTGTTAATCTGGGAATAGAGGAAGCAAAACACCTTGTGCTTTCTTCCTCCCTCCCCCTGATGCAATGTTTAGGAATGTGTGTGTGTGTTCTATCCTCTGACACAGACAGATCTTATTCAAGTAATTACAAGAATGTTTAATTATATGGCTAACCGTTTCTAAAATCCCTAGCATAGTTTCAAAATGTTTGTATTCAAATGTGTACTTTCTAATAGTAGAAATCCGTTGTATAGTTCAGGAAGCAGATTGTGAAATGCTCATTATAAATGCAAAAGAAATTTATAGCTTTCCAAACAAGTTCTGTACTTTGGATAAGGGAGAAAAAGAGGTTAATAATAAAATACAATAATACATTATGTTGAAGAAACAGATGATACATTTATTTATATTGGAATGAATTAGCTGATTTTAATCACTCCCCACGCACCCCACCCTCTTTTTTTTTAGGTTCTGCTATTTTGACCCTTTTACTAGCTGGATATCTAGCCCAACAGTATTTACCTATGCCCACGCCAAAAGTAATAGGGATTGACCTTGGTACTACATATTGTTCAGTTGGAGTGTTCCTTCCTGGTAAAGGACAGGTGAAAGTGATTCCAGATGAAAATGGACACAATAGCATTCCAAGCATAGTGTCATTTACTGAGAATGATGTGTGTGTGGGATATGATGCACTAGAATTAGCAGATGCAAATCCGCAGAATACTGTGTATGATGCCAAGAGATTTATAGGAAAGATCTTCACCACAAAAGAACTTTTAAGTGAAAGCAGCAGATATCCATTTAAGGTAAAATTAACATTTTATTTACTACTTGCCTACGGATGATTTCAAATAAGCACTTTCTTGTTGGGGAAAAACTGAAATGCTTTAGATTTTATGAAGATTTTCATGTCCAGCTGCTTTATGAAATATGTTACTGTTACTGAAACTTAATGTTTTTGTTAAGTTTCAATTCAATTATCAATTGTATTGAATATGTGTGTTTAATATGGATTACATTGTATGCATCCTGTTTATCTCTTGCTGTAAATAATGGAAGATCAGACACTTCTTTATAATTAAGTTTCCGTAGCACATTCTGTCATCATGTAGTTCCCATACAAAATGAATGGTATTTATAAAGTGCAGAGGTAGGTTTGCTTACAAGGAATAAACCTTATGATTTTAATCATTTTCTTGTAAGTTTAGTTTTGTTTTCCTTGACAACTTTTGACAAGGTTCCACTCATCATTAAATTAGGATTTGTTGACTCCAGATGCACAAAGCCCTAATGTCATGTTCAACAAGATTCTTATTTTTCTTCCCTTTTCTCTGCCAGTGTCCAGTTAGTAACTCAGGTATTTTAGTAATTATAAGGGATGATTTTACTTTGAGTTTGTAAATGCATTGTCCTTACTTATATGTTTAGGAGTATTTTGGGAAGAGTTTTTATTTGTGTGTGAGTATTTTTCAGGATTATGTATGTGTAACAGTTTAATTCTCTTTAATGAAGTGTGCTGCTCTTCTGTGTTCTGTGGGATTTTTCATTTTTATTATTTTGAGGCGGGGTGTTAGGATATTTTCCTGGGTAACTGTGAAGTTCTTGGTTTGTGGTAGGTAATTTATTTAATAGATTATATTATTTTTCTTACGCATTTCTTACAATATAACACTAGTTTCCCACTTATGAAATGTGCATTTTCTTATACTTCTTGGGAGGCAATTATGTAGTTTGGCATTTGCAGTTGAATTTTTCACTTATATTTTCTGCTCAAAGTATATTTGTGTGAAAAATCTGATGTCAAGGCGAATGAGCATCCTAGAATGTGCATGCAAAAGTCTTGCCTTTCTTAGCTGCTCTTGACTTTTGCTCTGCAGAATTGCAAGAAAGAGGCATTAATACAAGAAAGATATAAATGATAAATTAAATAGAACATTAGATTTAGATTTGGTGGATACAGTTGTATGCGAAAGTTTAGGCAGCCTGGTCAGAATAATCCCTAAGAAAACAGAGATGGTTTGGTGTAGTGGTTAAGGCATTTGGCTAAAAACGGAGAGATCATGAATTCTAATCAAGCCTTAGGCACAAAGTCAGCAGAGAGACCTTGGGCCAATCCTAGAAACAAGGCAGTGGCAAACTGCTTCCTAAAATCTTGCTAAGAACCTCAGGGACTAGTCAAGGCAGTCACCATGAGTCCAGACTGACCCAAAGGCACACCGATACATACAAAAAAAATGCTGACACAAATTCTACAATAGTAGAAAGTATTTCTGCAAATTTGAACATATTTCTATTAATAGGCAGTTGTTTAAGATTTTAATAAATATAGAAAATGCAGATATTTAGAGAACCTTTCAGTTAATACTTTTAACAGCAAAGGAAAATATTTGTAGTTCAGTGTTGAAATGAAGGGTCCTTTGTGTTCTCTGTTTTCTTGCAGATGTTTCATTACCCAAGCTAGGTAACATCATCAGTGCATATCAGGTATCATGTTTTGCATGTTTTTCTTGTTTTGCAAGAAAAACAACCAAGTTCAGAGAGCACCAAGGATCCCTCATTTTTAGCAGTTCTTTTGGCAGAAATAACAACTACAAAAAAATTATTATAGGCAATTAAGAAGTCCTTTATTATTTGTTTCTGCAATGGTAAGTGTGAAAAATGGTAAGTCACTTTTTCCAGTGCCTTATAACTTTGAACAGTCACTAAACAAATGGTTGTAAATTGAGAACTACCTGTAAAGAATTGCCTAATCATCTGCACTTGTCAAAATCATTGTTTTCTTATTTTGAATCTGTAAGCAACTGGTCATAACTAGTATTCATTCAAATTTACAGCAGTTGTGTTTATACCCAGCAAGCAAAGGTGGTGTTAGTTTCATTTTACTTGGGAATTTGTTGAAACATACAGTTTGATTAAGAGTAGTTGAGCTTTGGAGAACATACATAATGCAAGCAAGTGTTGAACATTGTATTAACCTAATTACATTTTTTTGCCAGAAATAAACCATAGTTTATTTTCCACATAACAGAAACAAATTACAGTTAAATAAAATAAATACTGTATACTTAATATGCAACCTGGGCCCATGTTAGATAATAGTTTTGTGTTTTTGCTCCTCTTCCCTCTCTCAGATTCTTAACAACAAAGGAACTGCTGAATTTTCTGTTATAACCAATGAGACTATTAGGGTAACACCAGAATATATTAGTTCTCAGCTTCTTTTGAAATTGAAAAGGATGTCAGAGGATTTTCTTGGACTGCCGGTTTCCAAAGCAGTTATTTCAGTGCCAGCAGAGTTTGATGAAAGACAGCGCAACTACACAATCAAGGCAGCTAGCCTTGCAGGTGATGCACATACTTTTCACACTTTTCTTAAACTCAGTTTTCAAGGGGACCTAAACTGGAGCAGCAATGAAACCATAGGTTTTATTTGCAGAATTTGAAGCCACAGTGAAATCCCTGAATGATTAAAATGAATCACTGTAAATGCAAAATAGAATATTCTCTATTTTAAATGCTCATTAATTTGTGGAAAGAGTTCCAAAACTAGACATTTTAAGTTTTTGCTTAAATTCTCATAGTATCATCATATTTGACAAAAAATATACAGTTTATGCTTGAACATATATTTTGTTGACTATATGAAATAATATTGGAAAATGAAAATACATTTTTATCTTTGTAGGTCTGGAAATTTTGAGGGTAATTAATGAGCCCACTGCTGCAGCATTGGCATATGGCCTTCACAAGGCTGATGTATCTAATGTTCTGGTAGTAGATCTGGGTGGAGGGACCTTAGATGTTTCCCTGCTAAATAAACAAGGAGGAATGTTCCTGACTCGAGCTATGGCAGGTAAAGAAATGCTTTTATATTATTTAATTAGGTGCAACAGTTGTTTTAAATTAGCACTTACATCTGTCTACATTACAGTTCATGTATGAATAATGACTGAATGCAGAGAACATGCTTCTTCCATCCAGCATTTCTTGTCATAATATGTGAAAAGACCTAAAACACATGGAAACATTGCTTTAATTATGCTACTTTTTTTATTTGTTTTATGTATTGTGTCAATCCAGTTTCTCTGGTGTTTTAAACCATGATTTAGCAGGATATGTGAACTTAACCACAGAAATTCTGTCAGTGGTATTACAGTTACCATACTTTATTCACACAAATAAGGTTAACAGTTTATAGTTAAATACACATTATAGCTTATATATCATTTTGATGTAATGTATTTGCAGTTTGACATTGCATCTTATCAAATATGGACTGCTGGCTGTGATTGATGGCCTATTACAGGTTCAACTAAATAGTTTCTTTTCAGACTAGGTTAGCAAGAATAGTGTTATTTAGCCCATGACAGGCATAACACATGCTCTATTCAACTGAGACATCTTACTCATGTCCAAGTGTTAAATGTTATTCAAGCTATATCTATTGCCCTATCAGTTATCTGATATATATAGATTTTGTCTTTTAGGGAACAACAAACTTGGTGGGCAGGACTTCAATCAACGGTTGATGCAATACCTCTACAATGAAATCCATCACACATACGGCTCTCTGCCCTCTAGAAAAGAAGAAATACATCGACTGAGGCAGGCTGTAGAATCTGTCAAATTAAATTTGACAGTTCATACTTCTTCAACAATCCAAATTTCTCTTACTATGCCAGAGAAGAAAGACCAGCATGAAAATTTGCAAAAGGATAACATGCATGAAAATAATTCTTCAGAAACTGAAATGAAAGAGGACAGGAAAGATAGCTTTTCAAAATCTCTTGATGGCACATGGAAAATAATTAGCTTTGAAACAGAAATTTCTCGAAAACTCTTTGAGACATTAAATGACGACCTTTTTGAGAAAATCCTTGTGCCCATTGCACAGGTACTGAAAGAAGGACATCTACACAAGGCAGAAGTAGATGAGATTGTATTAGTTGGAGGTTCCACCCGAATTCCAAAAATACGTAAAATTATTACAGAATTCTTTGGAAAGAAACCTAACACCTCTATTGATCCAGACCTAGCTGTTGTAACAGGGGTGGCAATCCAAGCAGGAATTGTTGGGGGATCTTGGCCTCTTCAAGTTAGTGCTGTGGAAATCCCAAACAGGCATTTACGGAAGACAAATTTCAATTGAACTTCAGTGTTCTTGCATTATTATTTTTTAATACTATCAACAAAGCAGAATTCTATTTGTTCAACTAAATTCTATTTGCATGATGCTGGACTTTCAGTGTACATTAGTTCCTCCCCATCATTGAAGAGATTCAGAAATTGGATTTTAAAAATATTTCATTTCTGCTTGAATTAGGAGAACTGTGAGCTCATTATTTAAAGAAAGCCAATGATCAGAAGCTTCATTTCTGAAACTTTATCTTATTGTCCTGCTTTAATAATGAACAGAACCTCAAGACTTCATTACTTGAATAAGGAACAAAATAATTTGAGAGTAATGATGACAATAGTGTTGGTATTGTATCCTGATATTTCTCAGGAGTTTGTATTGATTGGGCCTGGCCTGACATGAAGCAGTATTAATATATATCAGTGAAGTTCCTTTTAAATGGCATTTAAAAGCACTTTTCTTAACATTGTGTTCAAGCCTGACTATGTTTTAGGTACTGTCAATTCTGTGTCTGTGTTCATTAACACCATAAACTTTGGGGAGCTATCATTCTTAATATCAGATTTAATAAGCGGCAATCATTGTACACGATGACTTCCCATATAGAAGATGGCACTAGTTAACCATTGCTGATTATATGACAGAATGACCCTTTTTGATATAGTACAAAACTATTGAGTAGTGTTATAAAAATGAGCCTTGGGTTCATATGCTCCCCTTTCCTCCAGCAAGGCCATGAGGAGATTAAAGTTAATTGCTTCCGTTTTCAATTTATTGCAGTTTAGTGTTACGCCTTAACCCTAAATTACGGTTAATCCTAATTATGGCATACTGAAACATGCCTTCTTCATAACCACTGTTTGAAATTAGCTTGCTCCAATAATTCACAGTTCAAGATCACCACACTTTCATACGTCTATGTGAAAATGTAGTGTTACATCGCAATAAAGTAAATACATTAATTTCCCCTAATAACTCAGTTTCAGGTTAAAATTATACCTGTGCAAAATACTTTAAACTGAAGCAATTTAACCTGGAGACAAATTATCTTGACTTGCCTGAGCGTTCTAATACTGTTCCAATCATATTGAAAATTTGATCTCAAAGCAGACTATTTTTAACCTTTAAAAATATGATGGCGTTTAGAATTTCCACTATGGTTAAAATGGCATCAGAACACTTCTGGAAAACAGGAAAAGTTGTTTCAAAAATTTTAAATGGGGCATTTAAAGCTGAAGATGTTTTGAAATTGGAACGTTTTTCATATTACTGCATAATAATAATAATAATAATAATAATACACATAAACTGTCCACACGTTAAGGTTTTACTGCTAATCCAATGCAGGATAAAGCTTTTTAACCATTCCATAGAATACATTTTGAAGGACCAAGTTTAACCAATGCTGTTATAGAAAATAGTGAAGACAAACAATTGTTAACACTCCATTCTTTCCAATAAAATGCTGGTATTTTCAGGCTGCTGATACTGTCATAAATATTGAAGTATACATCTTGTTTTTATGTCCAGGTTCATAAATTAAAAGACATGGAACTATTTTCAAATACTTAAATGTCAAAAAATAAATCACAAGAACTGTTGCATTGTAAATGTGACTGAAGCGGTTTATAAATTCAGAAATAAAAAATACGAAATATTTTTGTGTACTCCTCTGTATTATTAAATTAGTGTGACTTTATCTGATGCATGACCTAAACAATTTTTCTGATCATGATGGTCAGTAAACGTATCAATGTAACTTACGAAGTTATTTTTTAGATTTATAATTACCTCCAATCGAACGACTTTTAGTTGGCAGCATTTGAGGGTTTTGATTAGCAAAATTTGTTACAGTTCAGAGGATTTTGCTGGTGTTGATTGCAAGAAGTGATATTCTGATTCTTGGGAAAAAAATATGGAGTAGTCTTCAAGAATAATGGAAATCTATCCTGTCTGGATAAAGGTATTTTGGGAACTGTTTCATAGTCTTGGTATAGGTATTGCCAATTATATTGATATCAACAAGACAGAAAATATTTTACCAGTACCGGTGGTCGGGTAGCTGGTTTTAGAGTGCTTTAAACTCATCATCCATTTTCTATTTGGTAAAAAAAATTCTTTTTCAAATCAAACAATCCTTCAAAGGCAGTTTGTGATTTAAGTCTTGAGTTCTAGGTTTATGGATATCATCAGTTTCATAAAAACACTTCATGATTCAAAAGTCTCTTCCAGAATGTGCATATTAACTCAAGTTATTTCAGAGGGAATTTAAGAGCTGAGCAACGGGAAGAAACTCAAACAAGCTATGTTCGACATTCTTTGAGGGCATTGGAGAAAATTGTAACTTCTTGGAGTGGAGATTTAAACATTATGTATCAATAGTAAAGTTCTGAATTGCTCCCCCCCCCCACACTCCAATGAGAAAAGAACATACACAGTACTATCCTTTCATAGTTCTATCAGTCCTATCAACACAAGACCACATCCTGTTGTTTCTAAACCAGTAGCAATGTTTCCATATATTAATGTGGTCAGGATAACACTTTCTATCAAAAAAACAATTGCCGAGGCAGCATTTTGATCCTTTTTAAAAATTTGAATGTGTGCTAAGAACAGTAATTAATGATTGTATGGAAGAAAATAAACTGCATAGAATAAAAGTATATGAAATTTAGTTGTGAAAAATATATTTAAAAGAATAAATATACCTGAAGTTAAACTAAACCTTTTGCCTTATAATAATAATATTCAGTCATATTAGGGAGAAAAACCCCTGAAATTTCTTCAGCAAATAGGTATAAATTCTTTCTGGTTTGCCTAATTTAGAATTGCATCTGTACAATCTGATAGAGATAGCATTGCACATATGCAATTATACTTATTTATCATACCAAGGCATGCAAAGTATTTCTATCACTATTAGATTGCTGGAATAGGTGTTCATAATGAGCTATGAATTACTATATTGGTGTAGTAATGCATGAGCTATAAAAATCTCATTTGAGAGATTAGAGTTTTTATGCAAAATTATAAATGTACTTTGGACATTGTTTAGAATATCACACAACTCATGAGCTTTCTTTTTTTTATAACAAATGCTAACAATATTAGTGATTTTCTTTTTGAAGCCATTTGCCTTTCTGTTAAAAATATGTACTGAAATCGCTCTCACTAATTTTTGTACTATTAAATAATATACCGTATTTTCCGGTGTATAAGATGATTTTTTAACACAGGAAAATCATCTCAAAAGTCGGGGGTCGTCTTATACGCCGGGTACCCGAATCTGAGTGGCTGGCGCTGACCGATGACACTACGGGAGCGTCGACAACATTGAGGGGAAGCTGTGCCGATCTCGTCAAGGCTGCATGCTGCTGAATGCTGGAACCAGCTGGTTGCTGCACGGAGCTTCCCCCAGGCATCCAGGGGGATATTACCGACGCTCCGACTTCCCCAGCTGACCCCCACCAGTCTGGGGAAGTCGGAGCGTCAGTAATATCCCCCTGGATGCCTGGGGGAAGCTCCGCTCAGCAACCAGCTGGTTCTAGCATTCAGCAGCATGCAGCCTTGACTAGATCGGCACAGCTTCCCCTCAATGTTGTCGGCGCTCCCGTCGCGTCATCAGTCAGCGCCAGCAACTCAGATTCGGGAAGCTGTGCCGATCAGTCAAGGCTGCATGCTGCTGAATGCTGGAACCAGGTGGTTGCTGCGCGGAGCTTCCCCCAGGCATCCAGGGGGATATTACCGACGCTCCGACTTCCCCAGATCGGTGGGGCTCGCCATCAGTGAGGGTCAGCTGGGGAAGTCAGAGCATCGGTAATATCCCCCTAGATGCCTGGGTGAAGCTCCGCTCAGCAACCAGCTGGTTCCAGCATTCAGCAGCATGCAGCCTTGACTAGACCGGTGGGGCTCGCCATCAATGGGGGTCAGCTGGGGAAGTCGGAGTGTCAGTAATATCCCCCTGGATGCCTGGGGGAAGCTCCGCTCACCAACCAGCTGGTTCCAGCATTCAGCAGCATGCAGCCTTGACTAGATCAGCACAGCTTCCTGTCAATGTTGTCGGTGCTCCCGTAGCATCATCAGTCAGCGCCAGCAACTCAGATTCATGAAGCTGTGCCGATCTTGTCAAGGCTGCATGGGTGAAGGAAAAAAACCTGGTACAAAATAGCCCTCTTGCCACTACATGTAGCATAGCCCATTACCTTGACAGGCAGATGTGCAGCCTGGCTCATAGGTATCTCTACAGTACAGCAACAATACATATAGTACAGCAACAGTACATACAGTACAGTATACAAATAGCTAACAGTCAAGACCCCATCATGGCTCCACCAGCAAGAAGAAAGAAATATGAAGCCAGTTTTAAACTTAAAGTTGTAAACTTTGCCATGGAACATAATAACTGTGCTGCTGCAAGACAATATGGAGTAACAGAAAAGATGGTTCGGGACTGGAAAGCAAATGTAAAAGCATTAAAGAGTATGCCAAGGGGTAAGTGTGCATTAAGAAGAGGTACCCCACATTGGCCAGAACTCGAAAAACATGTAGCAGACATGGTGAATGAGCATCGCCAAAACGGTTATGTAGTGACACGAAATAAAATACGTTTGTTTGCACTTCAGTGGGCCAAATCTAACCCAGATCACAGCAACAGATTTAAGGCCACTGTATCCTGGTGTACTAGATTCTTGGAAAGGCATAATTTGGTACTGAGGCAAAAGACAAAAATTGCACAAAAATTACCTGCAGATCTTGATGCCAAAGTAAATAGTTTCCATCGATATGTAATAAAACAGCACAATAAACATGGCTATGCGTTAAGTAGTATCGGAAATATGGATGAAACTCCAATGAATTTTGATATGATTGGAAATAAAACTGTCCATCCAAAAGATGAAAAAACAATTTTAATTAAAACAACAGGACATGAGAAGTCCAGTTTTACAGTGGTACTAGCATGCACAGCTGATGGCTCCAGACTGAGACCAATGATTATTTTTAAAAGAAATACAATGCCAAAACTAAAGTTCCCTGTTGGTTGTTTTGTACATGTGAATGAAAAAGGCTGGATGGATGAAGAAGGGGTAAAACTATGGCTTGATAATGTATGGAGTAGGCGACCAGGTGGACTTATTCAAAAACATAGTCTACTGGTGTGGGATATGTTCAGGGCTCATTTAACTCCCAGCACCAAGCAAAGGCTTGCAAGAATAAACACAGATGTGGAGTTATTCCTGCAGGATTGACATCGTTGGTACAGCCACTGGATGTGTGCCTAAACAAGCCATTTAAAGATCGCATTCGAGAACAGTGGAATGAGTGGATGGTTAGCGGTGAAAAGTCATTCACAAAAGGAGGAAACATGGGTGCTCCACAGTTGGATGTTTTGTGCAAGTTTGTCATAAAAGCCTGGAATGATATTGATGCAGAAACAGTAATCAAGTCTTTCAAGAAGTGTGGCATATCAAATTCATTAGATGGTATGGAGGAGGACTACTTGTGGCAAGATGAAGAGGAAGCCGAAGCTGAGACCACACCATCTGATACGGAATTAGATCGATATGATGACTGCCTTACAAATGTATCACAATATGTCATTGATGTACTTATGATATCAGATGACGAACAGGAGGATTTTGAAGGCTTTTAAAGGGAAACTGTCACGCCAGCAAAACCTGTAAAAATAGCTTGCAGCTATGATGGGCGTTGCTGACTCGCCAGGGACTTGCCCAGCACTGGCTCTCTATTGTTTGTTATCTTCCTCCTATCATCATCAGTTCCAGTTTGGTTGACAGCTTAGAAAACAAACAGCATGGCAGCTCCCATGGGTTTATTGTCTTATCCTTCCTTTCAGCTTTAGAGTGAATTAGTAAAAATTTAATCCAATTGCACTGTTTTATGTTTACATGTTTGATGACAAACAGCCTTATGTTTATAAGTGACAGTTTTCCTGCTAAGTACCTGCATGTCATAAGCATTTGACTTAAAATTACCATATTGAAATCAAATCTGATGTTTTTTAATTTTTATTTGGTGTGCATTGGAAGAGGGGTAGTCTTATACGGCGAGTATAGCCCAAACCCTATATTTTAACAGGAAAAGTAGGGGGTCGTCTTATACGCCGGAAAATACAGTATGTGTTAATACAAGATTGCTATTCATTTTCATGCTTTTATTTGAAGCCTAACTCTTGGTTTGACTAATATGTATCTTGCTATCTTTTGTACTATTATATTTCCTTCTGGATTGTGACACACAAAGATGAATGGCTGGTTTGCAGACTAATATGAAATAATTTTTCTGAGTGGCAAATTATATCTTTTTATAAGCAACTGCATTTATAAAATGGTCTTGTATTACCATAATAAAATATTTTATAGTATTTATGGCATTTTGCTATAACATGGCCTAACCTGAGAGACATACCTTGGGGAAAGGAACAAAAACCGATTTGGGTAACAAAGCATCCTAATGTAGATTTGACAGAACACGTTTTAAATCCTCTAATGTTTATATTTTACCAATTACTTCTTTGATTATTGAATAAAGGAATTATTTACATAGTTTTCCCTGAAAGAACTTTTGGTATGGTGCTGAAACTTGAGAAAACATATTTTGCTAACATGCAATCTTTAGTTGAAAATTTAGTAGTAATCAGTATTCAACTAGGAGGGACAATATGTGTCTATGTGTTGATTTTTTTTTCTTTTAATGTACTTTCTTTTGTTTATTTGTGTTTTTTTCTTTGTTCTTTTTGTTTTTAATTTTTTTAGTTTCTTATTTTAACTTTTTTTTATAAAATAAAAAAAATGATTTAAAAAGATTTGTTTAGTATTACATTTATTTTCTGCCCATCTTGCTGTTCTCTGTAGCTTACAACAGTAAAAATATAAAATTATTAAAAATTTAAATATAACAATCAAACAATGGAATAATAAAAGTACAGTGATTTAATTAAAAGATGGGCAGGGGGAGGTAGGGTCTACATATGAATTACCCTTTAAATTATGACCACTGATTATGTAAAATATTCAAGATCTGTTGAAAACAAATAATTTGTATGAATGCAAAGAAACAAAACAACACCCTTCCCGAGTTTCCAGAAGAGAGCAAAATATAATTTACAAATATGCACTGTTGACATTTATATTGCTTTAGATTTGCTTTGCAACATATAGTCCATGCCTGTTATGTTCGGAAAGAAATATAAAGCAAATCAGCAATCTTCCAATCTTGTTTTTTGGACTTTTTTCTAGCTAAATGAGTCTTCAGCAATTTAGCATTGACAATGACAACATATGAATATTATATTTTCCCACAAAAATGGACTTTTAATCACAAACTTTATGCATCGCATTGTGAATAGTATAACAATTAAATATTTTAACTCTATGTTTGTAATTCAGAAATTTTTCTGCTTACAGTTTGAACACAGTTGTCAGAACACACTTTCAAGTAAAAAGATGTTTTTCAATAAACTTTATTTAATTTTCATGACTTTTTCAAAGAACATAATTAGATTTCATTTGTGGGTGGAATATATATGTGTGTGTGTGTGTGTGTATGATATTTCTTTTATAAATATCAGGATCATATCCTTTTATTTAATAATACATTTATTTTTAAATAAATACAATCCTATAGTGTTTAATAACTTATTCCTTTACATTTTTAGTCATTTTTTCCTATATTTTTTCCTATTATTTTCATTGCTACTATCGTTGTCCCCAACTTCCAGAGTTCTTTTTTGTTTGGGAGTATTTTTTGTAATAAGATATTGACACTGGGTTTTTGCTTCTGAGTAGACACTTTCAGAAGAATCTTGCCCAGTATTTATATAGGATGATACTGGAATGCTTGGAAATTGTGGTGATGTCATCTGTGGGTAAAGAAATGGTTGTCCCATTGGACTGTATGGGACATACTGTTGTGTCAAACATGTCATCTAGAAAAAAGAAGAGAATTTTAAAATATTTGAAAACAAATCATCTCTACTTTCATTATATATTGTATGAAAATGACCATGGGTTGCTTAAAAATCATTTCAAATTATACACTTGATAGCGACATTAAGATGACATACAAAAGATTTTTAAAATGGTAACATGCAATACCTTCAAAAATTAAGCATGATGAGACACACTTGCAAACCGTAAAGTTGCATAAACTGTTTGCGCAACTCTGCCTTTTTGTTTACATCACTGATGCAAAATTATCAATTGGAAATTTGATGGGGTATGACATATTATTTATTTATATGATTCATAGACCTGTCCATTTCACAACAATGGGCATTATAACAGTGCATCTCCACAAAGCTTGTCTAACTGCCTGGCTCAAAAGTCTGGAGGAGCCTCCTAGTCTTCAGAAACACTAATGGGGTCAAGATCACAGGGCAGGTGCAGACACAGAGAAGACATAATTCAGGGTAAGAGACCCAGAGAATGTCCTCTCTGCTAGACCTGATGGGACAAGCAGAAATAACGGGGAACAGATGGTCCTGAAAATAGCCTGGTCCTATGCCATGTAATACTCTATAGGTGGTAATCTGGGCCAAAAACATGGGATATAACATTGAATTGGATAACTAAGAAAAAATATGGAGAATAAATTACAAGCTGACAATGTCTATACCCTATAAGGAAAACCTTTACAAAATGTTCTACCGATGGCACCTCCCACCGGCGCATCTGGCCAAGATGTTCCCAAATACATCTCCAATGTGTTGGAAATGTAAATCACAGAAAGGGACATACTATCACCTCTGGTGGTCATGCTGAAAGGCAAAACAATACTGGCAAGAAATTAGGAAAATGATTGAAGAAATTACAAAACAAAAGCTGGAAATGAGGCCGGAAATCTTTCTACTGGGAATAATCACAGCACAATATACCAAAGAAATAAAATATCTAATTATCCATATCCTTACAGCAGCACGTATACTCTTTGCCCAAAATTGGAAATTTGAGCAACTACCGACAGAAGACAAAATAATCGCAACAATTACAGAATGCACAGAAATGGATAAGCTTACAAAGGAATTGCAAGAGAAAGATGATACTGATTACTATTTAGTGTGGCAAAGATGATACAGCTGGCTGGAGGGGAAAATAGGAATAAAAAAATAACTTTGACTATCTAACAGGAACTGTCTAGAATTAAATAAAGAGTGGACTATAATGTTCTATATACAAATATGTAATTATGTAAATATATAGATATAGATACGAAGAGAAAGATAAGAAAAATAGAAAAATAATCCACCGATGTGGTAGTTTTAAGAGTCAGTTATAAGACTGAATCGATGTTTGTTTGTTTTGTATGTTGTCTTAATGTATTTATGTTTGTTTGTATATTTTTTATCAATAAAAACTTTAAAAAAAATACTCTATAGGTGGTAATCCGGACCTTGAATCTGATTTGGAAGCCTACTGGAAATCAGCACAGCTCAGAACAGTGATATTATATGAACATATTGAGACAAAACTGCTTTGTACCACTGCCTTCTAGACTAGCTATAGCTTCCAAATACTCTACACATTCCATATTATTTCATGTAATTGTGAGGTCACGTGACATCTCTCTAAAACAAGGCAAGGCAGTAACAAGCACTGCTGAAGGATCCAGTCAATTTCTCCCTTTATATCTACAGTATAGATAGATAAAATGGGTAATAAGGCCAACTGCTAATTATAAAGTACATTTCACCTGAAAATTGGTAATAAAATTAGACAATAAAAGATGCAGCCAGAAGCTGAAAAGCAACTATATCTTGGCTTTCTTAATAATTGTTTCTTGCACTATATAATAAATGAATAGGCATACACATGACATATTATTGGGATAGTTTTACTATCATTATGCTAAACTTACCATGCTCTGTATGGCAGAATAAATCTGATGCGGATTATTATTCACCTGATAAGGGCTAACAGGTAATGGAATATCACAATAAGAGTCTGCATACCTATTAAAAACAAGGATGGATAAAGTCTCAAAAAGTCATTTATCTATTAACAATATACAGAGAATCTATTTCAATTCTTTACCAATAGATTCCTATATGCTAAGCAGAAACTCTGACTCAACTTAATGTGATTTAACCCTAGACAAATAAGTATGAAATAGTAGCAAACAGCTAAATGTGCACATACTGGAATTCTAATTTTGGTGGAAGTTACAGTTATATTAACTGTAAGCTACACAGTCATTGATTGAGATGGGCGGCTATAGAAATTGAATGAACAAATAATAAATAAACAAGCCTATAATCTAATACATATATACTTATGAAAAAGCTACATCTCCATAGCATTGGATAGAGTTTATGGTTTTACAAATACTTTGAAAATGGTGTATAGTGATGTACATACAGCTTCTGAGCCATATAGTGGTCTACAAGATGATCAAAGTAGTATTACAGTGTTGCACGAAAAGGTTTCTGATGTGCAGGGTCACGAAAGTACCTGGGCTTGTGCTATGATGAGGGTGATTTTTTTCTCCTCCAGTTTCTGTCCCCACCCGTACCTCACAACAATGGAGACCACTTGAATGCACATTACCTGTAGGTTGATGTCTGTACATCCTCATCCATATTCTGGGAAGGACTGCTTAACTCTAGACAGTGAGTACTTCCTATGAATGAAACACTAAATATTTTAGGATTAAAAATATCACTGCATTTGTGTACATATGTCTAAAAATGCATAGAAACAAATCTCAGAATTATACCAAAATTAATTATTAGTTTCTTTTCATGCTCACTAAAAGAAATATATAAATTTTTTGTAAACTGTTGTAATTACACTTAAATTGCGACCTTTTAATTAAAAATATGTATTGATGGGTAGAGTTATTCAAAGGTTAGTGAGAAAGTATCTATTTTGGTATGCCTCTGAACATTTTTAAAAAGTCGCAGTGCAATGAATGCAAAATTCATTTCATAAATGATAGGGGGTTCTATATTTGTTTTTATCAACTCAACATTTGTCTTTCAGTGGTCATATATCCTGGAAGAAAACAGAAGATCCTTATATGAATCAAAACACTTCTCTATATCCTAGCCAAGGTAAATCTTACTTGTATCCTGCCTTTATTATTTTACAAATAATTGAAGCTGGAAGCACCTTCCTCTTCCTATTTTCTCCACAACAACACTGTGAGGTGGGTAGGACTGAACTAACAATTTCTCAATTTCTAGCTTGGTATCTTAACCATTAAACCAAACTAGCTCATTATTGATACATTTCAATTTGTGCGTATAAATGACATTGACTCATCAGAAAAAAAATAGTAATATAAAAAAACATAAGCACAAAATGTGCATGTGGGAGCATAATGCTTCTTTGTGAAAACACAATTTAATGCTAGTTATAAATAGGAAAAAGTGAATATTTCAGTTTATCTTTCAGGGATTACTCAAGTGTAATTTTAGGATGATTCCTGAACACCACTATTGTCTGATCTACTAAAGAAAAAAACCCAATTGAGGCAGGTTTGGACAAAATCTGTATGGGGTAAGAATTCTTTAAGATTAGGAGAAAGGCAATCTGACAAATCATTATTAAGAATGGATCAAAGCACTGGTTTAGAAATAAGGGTTAATAATTTATCATTGCAGAAATAAAAATGCATCTAATATCAAATCACTAGAATTTAAATTTCTTGCTTCTTGAAAGGGAATGACTATTAAAGACCAGAAATGTAATATATCAGTTTTATTTATTTTTTAAAAAAATGTTAATTCAGTAAACGGACCCCAAAGTATAGAAAAATATACTTTGTCATAGCAGAATTTTGTTTGACACATTATTTCATGTGTCAGGATTTTGACATTTACATTCCAGAGATCTCTGAGTTTTTATTAAATATTATTGGCAGGTAACTAAACCTACCAAACCGATATTGAACTTTAATTGGTCTTCCATATAAACGAATCCCATTCAGCAAAGCCATAGCATAAGGCACTGACTCTGTGTGTTTAAAGCAGACAAATCCAAAACTCTTGGGGTTTCCATCTTTGTCTTTGCATACGGTGACTTTGGATACCGGTCCAGCCTGCAAGAAACTTAAAATTTATTCTCTTATCATTCTGTTATATGAAACAAAATTGTTACTTACTCTTTTAAAATCTTGATGGACCCTATTCTACCAATGTATCCATTTTTCTTTTGTGCAGAAAGGCAGTGCATTGTAATTTTCCTTGTATGTTCACAGCTTACTTACATATATCTTGTTTTATTCTGTTATGGGCATAATTTACTGTACATGGACCTGATGAAGTATCAAAGCAATTAAAGAATTTTTAAAAATGCACAACAGCAAGCACTCTGCTATTCAAATAAAAGCAAACATATACTGTCATCAAATATAAGATATAACCAAAATAAACCCAAAGTATAGATTTATTAATATATATTTTCCATGTTGTATTGGCAATCAATAGAAAGTTTCAACCTTATGACAATCTTGTAAGTTTAAATTCTGTAGAAAAATATAGTCCAATAACAATTACTATTTTCATAATCTAATTAACATATTACCCTCAGATACAAATGCTGTATGTAGTTTACATAATGAGAAACATTTCTCATTCTCCAGTAGAATGAGAAATCATGGCAACAAGCATTGTGGAGAGAACAACTTAGAAAACTTGGTGCATTTAGAGCTGAGAAAGATTTGATCGTTATTTTCTATTGATAAAAATATTTCCAACGATACATTCTTATAAGCAAATGCTTATGAGAGCATTTACTGCTGTGCCCAACCAAGCATTTCATGGTATTTACCAGTCTGTTCTTAGGAAATTCTTAGGAAATTGCAGAAACAATTGAAAACATGTAAACTGGCATAATGTACGAAGAAAGAAAAAGAAAACAAGAGCATTTATCTGGAATCAGTTGTACACCTATAGAATATATTATTCCTACTTTGTTGTTGTTAAACTAAATTTTCCCTTTTCTTGGAAACTTAAATTTAACAGTAGGTAAATCTTATAGACATTGGAGTACATTAACTAAAACTTGTTCAGATAGTAGCTTCTCAACTGTCAAAAGCTAAAGGCATATGAAGTGCCTACTTTGTGGAATTAATTCCAAATCTGATTCTCACTGATATTACAATGAAAGTAGAAATAGCTTGTGACTAGAAAAAGAGAAATATTGTTATTTTATAGTAATCAGTGCTGACAAAACACTCAATGTTTATGCTCAGTGTTACAGCTATATATATATTTCATATTTTATATGCAGAAGGAAAAAAAGTAAAACACTGCAGGAATGTTCAACTCTAATGTTCAATAGTAAATAAAGGGATACAATTAAATTATGAATATTTCAAATTAAATGAGGCTTATCTCTCCAAATATTGCATGTTATTTAATCACAGAGATAAATATTTAATTATTTTCAGCCAAAGTTAAATGATTGCCCTTAGGCATTATCAGCGATTTGTTTAACTTCATTTAAATTTATTTATCTTTCAATTATGTACTTTTGAAAATTGATAAATTATTTCAAAAAACTTAGTAGCTGCTAAAGAGATAATTCAGATTTAGACCAGACAATAAACACCCATTATTTATCAATTAATGTTATTTTAAATTATTCAAAATTATTCACCAGAACTGAGTATTTATTAATAAGTAGAATTGAGTGTGCTACAACATCTGGGAAATAAATATAAATAAATATCAACAAATATAAATTTCACTAGTTTAGCTAATATCACATGTGAAATAAATAGCATATGATAAATCAATAAAGGTGAGAATAATTCAATCTCTTTAATCTTTCCAATAAAAAATAGTTACTCCAATAAAAGGCTAAAATCACATTTGTACTGATTTGAGTTTTGGGGGAAGAATAACAAACTATAGTTCATTTTTAATTCCATTGTCTAAAGATCTAATTGTTAAAACATTGAAAAAAGGTATTGACTTCAATTTTATTTATTTTTATAAATAACTGAAGGTGGCAAACATAATTAATATTCCTTCCTCCTCCTATTTTCCCTACAACTCCTCTGTGAGGTAAGCTGAGCTGGGAGAGAGTGACTGGCCCAAAATCACTCAGACTGCTTTCATGATAAAAGTGGGCTAGAACTCAGTCTCCTGGTTTCTGATCTGGTGCCTGAGCCACTAGACCAGGTGTGTCAAACTGGCAACCTGTGGACTGGATGTGTAATACGCAAGCCACACCCACCCCAGCTCCATGAAGGAAAAAAATTCGCAAAACAGCACACGACGGCAACGTGATGCCACGAGTTTGACACCCGTGCACTAGACTAACTGGCTCTCAGGATTTGTTGACTGAGGTTAGATTTGATCCCCACATGCAGAACATAATGGATTAGCAGTCTATTGCCTTAACCTCTCGGCCAGGTTGTTATTTTTTGAAATTATTAAGTTATTACAGCAAGATTCATCTCAGTGTTATTTAGATCTATAGATTCTACATTTAAGGTCTATTAACTTTTTTAATTTAAGATTTATTTTTAAAAAATAATGTTTTGCACACAATCAACATTTCCAAGCAAAATTCAGCTTGTTTAATCCCCACTTTTAGGAGAGAGAAAATTTTAAAGAAAAAAAAAACACATTTCCACTCTTCTACTTTGGATTGCCTACTGAAGGTGATGAACTTCTTCAAAGGTAGGAAGTAGAAAATCAAACATTCTGAGGCTTTTTCTTTTAAACATGTAGATTCTTCCTGTTTATAAAAATAAATAAAAAATCTGCTGAAGCAAGCTACACACACAGGTAGGGCTTTAAAATACAAATAACCCATTTTAAAATTATTTTTCTTCACCCAACAATAAAATATAACATTGGATTGGGCAGATTAAGTCAAGAATGGAATATTTAAGTTGTTGGAAAAACTACTCTATGTGGAAAAATGAACACTTTTTATACTATTCCTATTTAAGAAACTTTTTATCAAATTAAATTGCAGAAATAAAATTTAAATTATGTTCAAGTCTGATTAATGTGCCCAATTCAATTTCAATGTATCACTTACAAAGGAATTGAACTCACAACTCCACCACTCAATATTTCTTATTTGCTCTTTACTACTGAAGTTCTTAATATTTCTCTATTTATAAGAAAGTATCCATATTAAATAAGAAAGGACTACAGAGGATATTACATGTGATTACACTCCCCTTCATTTAATTCTGAATATATTGTTAAGGATAGGATAATTCACAGGGAATTAATTATTAATAAATATGTGGCTTATAAATTTATGTTCCTCCTAACAGGTCAGAGTATTGGATTTAAGGCTGGAGATCGTATCAGATTACCTGATAATAATAATAAAAAATCAAGTCCTTTAAATTTTACTTGATTTTCCAAACAATTCTGTTGCTAGGAATTACCTGACATTCTGTATTTTAAGATTAACTTCTATGTCGTGTGCATTAATTTCTATCCCCTATTAAATGTTATTGCAAATTGTTTTTTTTTTCTTTTTTTGTATTTAAAAATACTGCAGTTTAGGTCTAACATTTTTCACACTCAAAAGAAAATCATGCTCCTTCCAAAATGTTTCACTTGTCTAATATGCTATTATTTAATAAATCAAAGTCCTATAAAGCTGCTAGTACCTATTATGGTTTTGTTTGCTTTCTTAAATCTAATGCCCCACCCTACGTAACTTGTCTTGATTATAAATCATCATCAATATTTAGCATAGAATGGGTAGATAAAATAAACCTTGTTTGAAGCATATCCATGAAAAAAAATTTTTAAAAGTTTTTTTTTTCCAGTATTGTATTTCAGAAATGGAGCATAAAATAAATATAGATTTCACTTGCGCGGCGACCCCTTCAACTACTGCAGAAGACATGCCTCGGTATCTTCTGACAACATTCAGCTGCAGTAAAAACAGAGCCCTGTGACACCTTCAAGCTTACTAATTGTGCAGTGACGTACGGTTTTGTGAAATTGTTTATGTCGTACATTTTTTTTTTGAAAAAAAGTATTTTGCTATTAAATTAAAGGGGGGGGGAATCGTGAGACGGCATCTTTCCGCCCCAACATCCCGTCGCATGGGCGGACCCTGAAATCCCATCCCTTGACACCACCGCGTACACGACTCGCAACACGAACACGTGCTTCCCGGCTTCAGCTACATCGCTAGCCACGCCCACCTCCCACCTGACACGCCCACCTCCCACAGGACCCGCCTCACCCGCTCTTGCACCTGCAAGAAAAGCTCATAGAGAATCTCCTCCTTCACGCGACTTTCCAAATTGCCCACGAAAAGAGTCCGGTCGGGCTCGTCCGCCCTATTTTGGGTTGTCATGATCGTGAAGAAGACCAGCCCCGGCAGCTCAGAGTTCTGGCTTTGGAATGGGAAGCCGGCGAAAGGGGAGGGGCTCCGGCGAGAGCGCACACGAGGCCGTAAACCACAGGGGTCGCGCGACTGTGCGGTAAAAAGCGTTCGGGGACTGCTTCTGCGCTTTGCGGCAGTTGCCGGCGGGATGCTTCTTAGTTGTGGGAGGGCGGAAGAGTAATGGTTAAAATCACTTTCTCCGATGCTAAGAAGCAAATTTTGTATGTTTGTGTTTATCTTTCTCACATGTAAAAGACAGTTACACACGCGCGCGCACGCACGAGTTGCTATAAACGCCGACATCCTGCTGCACGAACTTCCTATACTTCAGTATCCTAGCAACTCTCTTAACTCACTGAATTGTTTTCTGTGTGTTTGTGTGTGTGTGTGTGTGTGTGTGTGTGTGTTAGATGGAGAATGATCCATTCCCAAACATGGACTGCCATCATGTGGCAAATCTTGATACACGCAATGAATCTACTGTCCACATTTGATCTTTTTTTACATTTATTATTAAATTTATATCCCGGCATTATTTTGAATAATTCAAGGCAGCATACATAATGTCCCCACACCTTTTCCCCATAAAATAACTAAAATTGAATTCTATGTGTTATTTATTAGTGATATTTTTTTAAATACTTGGACAAGTACTTTAAGATAAATTTACTTCTATTTCAGATCAGTTTCATCACTGTTTCTTGGCGTAATATGATGTTACATTGTTGTTAGATATTTATTCTGTCTTATGTATAACTCAAGGCGGTGTAGGAAGTTAAAACCCACCCCTCTCCTAGGAAAATGAGATACTTTAGGAAATATTAAAAGGGCAGAATAGGTTCATTTAGTGACCGTTTGAAGTTACAACAACACTGAAAAAAGTGATTTATGACCATTGCAGTATCTCCATGCTCATGTGATTGTGATCTCCTTTTGCAACCTTCTGAAAAGCAAAGTCAATGGGGAAACCAGATTCACTTAACAACAGTGTTACTAATTTAAGAACAGCAGTAACTCACTTAACAAATGTGTTGAGAAAAGCTGTGAAATGGAGCAAAACTCACTTAACAAATTTTTCACTTAGCAACATAAATTTTGTGCTCAATTGTCATAAATTGAGGACTACATTTAATACCTTCTTTAAATTACAAAATACAATAATGGATTATAATGCTATCAAACAAGTTATCTGAGTATACTGCATTCATATTGCATTCAGATGTCATTGAAAATATAGACAATTTGTAAGAGCTGCTGTTGCATCAGTATCCTTTTTACAGCCAATGAAGTCCCCTCCTATTACTGAAATTTAAAGCAGAGCTTTCATTTTGAAATATTAAACAAACAAAAACCTGTATTCTCTGTGTGTATCCCAAAAGTGAATATTCCTCCCAAGTTAGATTCTCATATTAACTTGTTTTTCCTTTTGTAATCAAATCCAGACAAACACTTGGTTTTTCTGCCCTTGATTAAATAAATGCAACATTTATTAAGACATTTTAGGGTGCCATTCACAAAAAAAAAAAATGCACAATGGTAAGCCATCAGAAGTATTTGTTGCAGTTCCTTTTAAGTTTTTTAATTGGAAAATCACTTCACACTTTTGTTTATGACCAATTGCTGAAAAAGGGCAGGTTTTTCTAGGATTTGTCAGAGCAGCAATCAACTGACAAAATACAAAGTTGTCGTGAAATTGACAACCACTTGTGCTATCTTTACCAGGAATTCAACTGTCTGTAAATTTATTTTTTTATTGTAATGTTATTGTACTTTCTCTTCAGTTTGGAACAATTATCATTCTCAAAATAACCAATTGGCCTTCTCTGTTTTAAATTCCATGTTTCTCCAATATTTGAGGGGCTGTCACAGACAGGAGAGGGACAACCTACTTTCCAAAGCACCCAAAGGCCAGACAAGGAACAGTGGATGGAAACTGATGAAGGAGAGATTCAACATAGAAATGAGGAGAAATTTTCTGACAGTGAGAACAATCAATCAATAGAACAACTTGCCTTCAGAAGTTGTGGGTGCTTCATCACCTGAGGCTTTCAAGAAGAGACTGGACAGTTACTTGTTAGAAGTGGTATAGGGTCTCCTGTTTGAGCAGGGTTTGGACTAGATGACCTATGAGATCCCTTCCAACTCTGTTATTCTTTACTCTTCTTCTGTGGCAATTTAATGTTGTGTCTCCTTTTAGTTTTTTTTCTCTTCAGATTGAACATCCCAAAGTCTTCCAATCTGTATTCATATGGCATGGCCTCAGATCGTTGTCGTTTCCTCTTTGTTACCTTTCTCTGAATTTGTTCTAACCAATCAGTCTTTTGGAAATACGGTGCTTAGAACTGCACACAGTATTAAGGTATCACTGGGAATGCTCTTGGCAGAAAAGAGATGAGAGTAAAAAAAATGATTGTATCATCTGAGACTACTTTGTCGTGCCAGAACTGGAGTTGGTATGTCAGGAGAAAAAGAAAACTAAACAAATTGGTGAAAAACAGTCCTAAATCCAAGTATGTTGGGGAGGGCATGTTGGGTCATGTAGAGAGAATGAAGGATTGGATTGCAGAACAAATAAGCGTGAACTATGAAGAGGTTGAGCTGAAGGCGTAGATTAAGAAAGTTGTGACTGAATGGAGCTGCTGAGGTTCTCAAACAGAAATATGAGAAGTTTAAAGAATAAAAGGCAATGTACAAATGGGTATATGATCCTAGTACCATGATGGCAAACCTATGGCACGTGTGCCAGAGGTGGCACGTAGCGCCCTCTCTGTGGGCACACGAGCTGTCGTCCCAGTTCAGCTCCACCATGCATGCGTGTGTGCCTCCCGCCAGCCAACTGGTCTTTGGGTCTCTGCGTGAGGGGCGGGGCACGTATGCATGCACGGGGGGCAGGGCGTGTAGGGGGCAACAAGCATGGGCATGGGGGCATATGCGGGAGGGCTGCACATACATGCATGGGGGCAGGGCATGGGCATGTGCAGGGGCGGCGCACGCACATTGCATTTTGGGAGTTTGGGCGTGTGCGCGCTTTGGGCACTCAGTCCGGAAAAGGTTAGCCATCACTGTCGTAGTAGACGGATGGTTTATAACATTTGAATGGCGTGGAAAGATATACTGAATATAGATTTACTATATTTCCTTTTATTATATTGCTTTTAATTCCAAATTACAACAGACAGAGTCTGCATCTAAGAAAGGCAAGGAATGGTTGAAGTTACATCTGATATGCCATGGAGTCCATTGCATGAAAAACAACGAAGTGTTATTTTTGATATTGTACAGGTAGTCCTCGAGTTACAACAGTTCATTCTGTGACTATTCAAAGTTACAATGGCAATGAAAAAAGTGACATGGCCAGTTTTCACACTTATGACCATTGTAGCATCCCCATAGTCATGCAATCAAACTTCAGATGCTTGGCAACTGACTCATATTTATGATGGTTGTCGTATCCTGGGGTCATGTGATCCCATTTTGCAACCTTCTGACAAGCAAAGTCAATGGGAAAGCCAGATTCACTTAACCACAGTTTAACAACTACAGTGATTCTTTTAACAATTGTGGCAAGAAACTTCGTAAAATGGGGCAAACTCACTTAAGAAATGCTTAACTTAGCAACATAAATTTTGGGCTCAATTGTGGCTGTAAGTCAAGGGCTAGCTATATTTCAGTACTTCCTACTTTTGACCTGGACATTGATACAATTGTAAAGGAAATTACTTCAGTATGTAACTCTGTCAAGATTAAGCTGTGAAGAAAATTAGTTTGGTCCTCCAGGAGCTGGCTTTAGGATTTTATTTTTATTTTAAAAAACTTGCACTATGGTTCAAGCAATAAAAATATTAGAGACTTAGAAGCTTTTTCTTTCCAATGTGATCTTATGTAATGCTTTGTAATAAGAATTTTGCTTATTTCAGGGTTAATTAACCTGATCTTACTTTTATCCTTTCTGTTAGACAGCAGTATTCTAATAACTAAATCCCAAAACAAATACTTTGGCTAAAATTTAAAAGTTCTGAAATGTATTAATTTTGAATAATGGAATGGATGAAAATTTTAAATTCTACAGCCACTAAATTCAAGGAAGCCAATGAGTCATCTTCACATCTGCAATATTTGAATATCAAGCAGCTGGTTTAATAGAAGATGGTTTACTTTATAAGAAGGCCATTTGTATTAATTTATATGATTTCTCACAGTAAGCATTATTTGAGATGTTTGCAAACCATAGCTGCAAGGAGAGTCCAGCAACTGGGTGGTTGAAGGAATACTCTATATTAATTGATGGCTTGGTTACAGTTTCTGCAGCTGCCTTAGATTTAGAACCCTTCTTGGCTAATGCCCCAGTCACCTTGCTATTTTAACAAAGGAACAATTTGGAGCCTGATGAAGCTTATCAAGCCTTTCATTAGTGCCCAATGTTTTTTTAAAAGATTAAAAATGCTGTGTTTGCAAAGGAAAGTCACTAGCTTGACAGAAAATTACCCCAAAGATATTCGGATACAGATAAATTACCTAACATTTCCTCAGCCTTGGTTGAGACAAAATTTGCTTTCTTGTGTTATTACTTAACATAAATTGTTATTATGTGTTGGAATGTGTTAGTTGAAAGCAAATACTTCAGCTGATTTAAACATTTCCAAGGATTAATCTGTCTGGAATTGGATTTTGGTCTGTCTTTTTCATTTGCTAGATGTGACAATGTTACGCAGTTTTGCCAAATATTTTGCCCTTTATGAAAGGTATTTGTGAAATCAATAGATACTTGTCAGTTGTCTTGATAGCCTTAGAACTGAGTTTCCTAACGTTTCCGGCTTTGCAGACCAGCGGGGAGGGAGAGGAGATGGTTCTGCGTGAGTGGCTTATGCAAATGAAGTACACATGCATGCGCTTGTCTGCTGCTCGCACAAGTGAGGATGTGTGTGTGCACATGCTCCCTGGCCATCTCCGTGGCCCAGCTGCAAACCCCTCCCAGCCCAGAGGTTGGGGACCCCTGCCTTGGAAGACATCTGATTCACACTGACATAACAATTCTCTAGCAAAGAAACCTCTGTTTCCTGCCATATCAGCATAATGTTTGGACAAACGATATACAATAGCACATATTCAACATGTAGAATGTGTTTGTGTGATTAAACACTCATGTTCATCTACTGTACAACAGTTTTTCCTTGTTTAAATAACTAATTACCAAATGTTTGACACTAGTCAGACTGATCTCATAACAGATGACTCAGCGTTTTTCAGCAGAAAGGATGACTTTTGACACACTGATCTCAGCCAGGCCTAGCCATGCAACTTTTATAGAATGAGCAAAACTGCACTCCTCCCTCCTATCAACAAAAGCATTACATGTATTAACAACTGCTATAACTGAAACTACCAAACTGTTTCCTCTGACGTTATTGTCTATATTGCTGTTTTCTCCCAAGAGGAAGATTGATACCAACATCTGTCTTTCCCCATTCCTTATAGTCCAGAAAAAGTAACACTCCACTGCCTGGTTTTGCTGATAAATGCTTCTCTTCTGACAGGATAGTATTGCCTCTTTGATGACATACATTGATGATACAGTATAATTTGTTAATGCATCTTCTGAATCCTTTGTGCTCTGTGTATTAAGCAATTTTCTTTTGACTAGTTCTCTATTTCAGTCTATAGGGTGAATACTGAAATACAGTATTTAAGCATACTGTAGCTGGCTTTCCAAGTATAATTATCGGTTATACCAAGTATAATTATCGGGGTAGCGGTTATCATTAAAGAAGGTCTGAGACCGAGGGAGGCCACTGTTCCTCAGACGGCCGGCTGTGAATCCCTTTTTGTGAAATGGGGTCATGGGGTTCAGATGGGTTTGCTGATCACGTACCTGGCTCCCTGCCACGTGGCAACAGCCCTGCCCGAGCTACTCAACGTCATCGCCGCGGTGGCGGTTGATACCCCTAAGCTTATGGTTATGGAGGATTTCAACCTGCCGTCCGTGGGTGAGACGTCAGAGATGGCTCGGGAGTTCATGGCTTCCATGACAGCTATGGACCTGACCCAGTTAATTCATGGCCCTACCCACACAGGGGGAAACACGCTGGATCTGGTTTTTGTCTCTGGACAGTGGTTGAGGGATCTTGATATAGGGGATATAGTTACTGAACCCTTGTCATGGTCAGATCACTCTCTCCTTCGTCTCGACTTTCGAACCGCTGCACCCCGCCGCAGGGTGGCGGAGCCGGTCAGATGGTTCCGCCCCAGGCGCCTGATGGAACCTGACAGATTCCAGACGGAGCTTGGGCCATTTCCTGAGGTTCTGGCACACGCCTCGACTGGAGACCTGGTGGCCGCCTGGGATAGGGCGGCTGCTGGTGCTCTGGATCGGGTCGTGCCTTTGCGGCCTCTGACCCGGCGCCGATCTCAATTGGCTCCTTGGTTTACCGAGGAGCTGAGGGAGTTGAAGCGCCGGAAAAGACGCCTAGAGAGTAGTTGGAGGGCCAGTCTTCTTGAATCTGACCGGACACTAGTAAGATCCCACATTAGGAATTACTTAGTGGCGATAAAAGCAGCGAAATGTAGTTATTTTGCTGCTCTTATTGCGTCATCAGATAATCGCCCGGCCGCCCTCTTTAGGGTGACCCGCTCCCTGCTCCACCAGGAAGCGCGGGAGGACCCCTTGGAGGGTAGAGCCGAGGATTTTGTTCAGTATCTGTATGACAAAATCACTCAGATTCGGGAAGATTTGGACTCCGACTGGGTAGTCTCAGGGGGAGAGACGGGGGCAGGTCTTGAGAATGTTATCTGGGATGAGTTTGATCCTGTGACCCCTGAGGACGTGGACAGGATTCTGGGTAGACTGAACGCGACCACTTGTTTATTGGACCCGTGTCCTTCCTGGTTAGTACTGGCTTCCCGGGAAGTGACACGAGGCTGGCTCCAGGGGATTATAAACGCTTCGCTGAGTGAGGGTGACTTTCCCGCCGCCTTGAAAGAGGCGGTGGTGAGGCCTCTCCTCAAGAAGCCTTCCCTGGACCCGGCAATATTGGTAAATTATCGTCCGGTCTCCAATCTTCGCTTTGTTGCGAAGGTTGTTGAGAGTGTGGTCGCGCAACAGCTCCCCCAGCACCTGGATGAAACGACGTATCTGGATCCGTTCCAGTCGGGCTTCAGGCCCGGGTACAGCACGGAAACGGCATTGGTCGCGTTGGTTGATGATCTCTGGAGGGCTCGGGACAGGGGGTGCTCCTCTGTCCTGGTCCTGTTAGATCTCTCAGCGGCTTTTGATACCATCGACCATGGTATCATGCTGCACCGGTTGGAAGAGTTGGGGGTGGGAGGCACTGTGTTGCGGTGATTCTCCTCCTTTCTCTCTGACCGGTCGCAGTCTGTGTTGACAGGGGGACAGAGGTCGACCCCGAGGCCCCTCATATGTGGGGTGCCGCAAGGGTCGGTCCTCTCGCCTCTCCTGTTCAACATTTATGTGAAGCCGCTGGGCGAGATCATCCGTGGTTTCGGGGTGGAGTACCATCAGTACGCTGACGACACCCAGCTGTACATCTCCACCCCGGATCACCCCAACGATGCCCTTGAAGTGATGTCCCGGTGCCTGGAGGCCGTACGGATCTGGATGGGGAGGAACAGGCTCAGGCTCAACCCATCCAAGACTGAGTGGCTGTGGTTTCCGACGTCCCGATATAGTCAGTTGACGCCATCACTGACTATTGGGGGCGAATCATTGGCCCCCACGGAGAGGGCTCGCAACTTGGGCGTCCTCCTGGACTCACGGCTGTCTTTAGAAGAGCACTTGACGGCCGTGACCGGGAGGATTTTTCATCAGGTTCGCCTGATTCGCCAGTTGCGTCCCTTTCTGGATCGGGACTCTTTACGCACGGTCACTCATGCCCTTGTCACCTCCCGCCTGGACTATTGCAACGCTCTCTACATGGGGCTCCCCTTGAGGAGCACCCGGAGGCTCCAACTGGCGCAGAGTGCGGCCGCGCGGGTGGTAATGGGAGCGACATGGCGTTCCCATGTAACACCTCTCCTGCGCGAGCTGCACTGGCTCCCGGTGGTCTTCCGGGTGCGCTTCAAGGTTTTAGTTACCACCTTTAAAGCGCTCCATGGCTTAGGACCCGGGTACTTGCGGGACCGCCTACTACCACCAATAGCCTTCCACCGGCCGGTACGCTCCCATAGAGAGGGGCTCCTCCGGGTGCCGTCAGCCAAACAATGCCGACTGGCGGCCCCCAGGGGGAGAGCCTTCTCTGTGGGGGCACCTACTATCTGGAACGAGCTCCCCCCAGAGATACGGAGGATCCCGGATCTGCGCACCTTCCGCCGCGCCTTAAAGACCTTATTATTTCACCAGGCCGGCCTGGCCTAATTTTCCCCCTCTTTTATAAAAGATTTTTAAAATTTTAAATATTTTTTAGTATTTATATATTCAATTTTAAATTGGTTTTAAAAGTTTGGGGTTTTAAATTTGTCGGGGCCAAAATTATTTAATTTGATTTTATTCTATTTTTTAAATTTTGTATTGTATGTGTTTTTATTGTTTGGCTGTGCACCGCCCTGAGTCCTTCGGGAGTAGGGCGGTATAGAAATCTAATAAATAATAATAAATAATAATAATAATTATTATTATTATTCTGAAAATCACACATTTAAATTTAGAAACATACCTTTTGATTTTTCTCTATTCTTTTCCTGAAGGTACTTTCTTTTGACAAATTCTAGGGATTTTCCAAAAGAATGTCTTTCAGTCATCATAACTGACAAATATATGGTCAAGAATCATGCAAATAGATTAGTGAGACAATATAAAAATAAATACATTTAATAAAATCAACAGGTTTCAATGAAATAGCATAAAGGTTCTCAGGTTAATATGAACTTTGCTGCACTGAAGATGCATTGTGTTAAAACTCCAATCATAACTGATGTTGACACTGTAGAAAGAGTGCAGAGAAGAGCAACAAAGATGATTAGGGGACAAGGATAAAACACATAAAGAATGGTTGCTGAAACTGGATATGTCTAGTCTGATGAAAAGAAGGATTAGGAGCGACACGATAGTATTCTGATATTTCAGGGGTTGCCACAAAGAAGAGGGAGTCAAACTATTCTCCAAAGCACCTGAGGGTAGAACAAGAATGAGAGGAAACTAATCAAGGAGAGAGGCAACTTAGAACTAAGGAGAAATTTCCTGACAGTTAGAAGAATTAATCAGTGGAACAATGATAAAATAAATAAAACAACGATAATCATTTCAAAACAAGAAGATAAAAAAATAAAGCATCAAGACTTACTATATTACTGTGAATTGTAAGGGGGAAAGCAACATAATGATCTGTTCTATCATTCTTGGTTTTAGTACTTATGTCATGTTAATTGGAATACCTAAATTCTTAGGTAGTAAGCTTATATTACTCATGTCAGACTTAAATAATATTAAAGGAGAAAACCACAAGCTTTTTTGAAAATAAGGAACCATTGTATTATTCAAGGGGGGGGGAGCTAAATTGCCAAATTGCTAATGTTGCAAATATCTATATCATCTTTTATATTTTGAGTATTAAAATGTGTAGATGTTCAAAAAACATTCAATAATTAAATGAAATCAATTATTTTTGTAAATGGAAATTATTATATCTTCCTGTACTCTTTAAATGGCACAAAATATTGCCTGTTCACAGCAGATCAAGTACTGTAAAAGGCAGTATAAAATCTGATTTTGAGAATCTGGAGGAAAGAACTTTTTGTGATTTAAAAGATATACAACTCCTCAGGAAAAGAAACTGCCTCGCCTATTTAAATTGGGAGGAGGAGCTGTAGGTTGCAAAAACTCTAAGACTGGACTTTAATCTGCCAAGTATTTCCTTCAGTGTACCACGCCTGTGGTGACGTTTAATTTAAGCAAAAATCAACATGTTACAAGGAAATAGCAGTACCATCCTTTCTATTGCATGCTGCTTTCCGAATACTCCCAATGTTGAGGTTGTGTTTTTTCATTTGTTTTGTGGCATACTGTGCGAGAGCAGGTAAGAAAGCCTGGAATGTTACCTCTGAACATTTTATCATAAACATAAGATACTCAAATTTTAAAAAGAAATAATGAATCATTGCCTTAAATACTAGTATGAAACTTGAAGTAAAAACACTTCTGAATAGAGTTAAAAGGTTTTTTAATGTAGAACAATTCAAGATATTTGAACCTCTATATAAAGATTTGTTGTCAGATTAATTCTATATGGTTTCATTATTTCAGTTTAATGCAATAGGTTTTACAGTATTAGATCAGAAGCATGGAGAAGGTGTTACATTTTCTAATATCTTGAGTTAAAAGGACATACTGTAAGCTTGAAAAGTTATTCACTAGATTCACAATGTACTAAACCATATTATTGGTTTGGACTTAACATGTTGAGCATTGTGTTATGTACTTATGAGTACTGCTGTCACTATTCATTAATTTGAATCGATACCCTACCCCAAGATAAGGACAGTTATATGAACTTATCTATCCTTTTGATTTGTAAACCATACTGCTTACTTTTCTGAGTCTAATCAATTATGTCTTATTCATTAAACTATGTTACATGTGACTGAAGACATTAGAGAAGATGTAACATGTTCATTAGTTTATATTATGTAAAAGACTTATAATTAGGAATTTAGTCAAAGCTAGATTATACTGAGTATATTGAGGCTTGTTTTTAGGGTAGTGTACGCATTATTATAATAAATCATAAATAAAATAAAATCTCCCCTTTTATGAACCTGTAATCCCTATTCAGGGTAGAATCATGCTTGATTCACAGAATTAATTGAAAAGCATTGTGAAATTTTGTATTGCTGTTGATTTATATTAGCATAATGGCATAGGTTAAGCTAGAAGACTAATTTATGTCCAAATGCAGCCTTTAACTGTCAGGCTGTCTTGTATTCATGTTTAGCCTCAAGGTATTATCTTATTTGAACAGAAATTGCAAGGGGAAAGGCTGAAGTAAAAGTAAAAATGACCTTTGGCTTTAACACCTGACCCCTCCTGCTATAAATACTAGCACAGCTTAAGTATATAAAAGTTAGGTTTCCACAGCAGTACTATATTACAGAGCTAATTTGTCTAAATGGCAGTGTAATAAACCAGCAGTAGCCATGCTTTGATGTTAACTACACATGGATCCCTTAAGCTATGTGAATTTTGGAGCAAGTGTTGGGAAGAATAAAAATAACCCATGTTGAACATTGGCACAGGAAATGTTTTATGACATTTTATATTATGCTGCATTATTGTTTTATGATAATTTTTACATCATTAAATGTTTTATAAAATTTGAGGTACCCATTTGAGGTATCTTGGTTCAAAAATATTGCCCTATGATGCACTGTTTTAACCAATTGAAGATTACAGAAACAAAAGTTGTAGTAGTATACAGAGAAAGTTGGTTGGTAAAATCGTCTGAGCAACTATCCTCAAAGGCATCCTGAGTAGAAGAGTGCTAAAGAAAAGCTATATTGTAGTATGCTTGATTAGATGATCTGGGACTACCGTTGAAAATGATGGAAGATGTTTGCCTGTTAAAGAGCCAGCAGATTATTAATGAATTTTTGATCCTGAGAGTCTGAGTATCAGTCAGTAGCAAAAGCTTTTTTTTCTCAAACGTATAGTATTAAATAAGAGTAATACTAGTAATTAGGCCCCTGCAGGCCATACACACACGTTAGGCATACATCTTATCACATTTTTACAAAAACCTTGCTTAGTATTTTTACATTAGTTGAGAAATGGGAAACTGCTAAAGAATGACAAAAAATTGACAAACTTGTAGCTGGTGAAACTTATCTTGCCTTGCTCTGACAAGGCTTGGTTTATATCCAAACGGTATATTTTTTGTTGTTGTTTCTGAATAAAATAAGAAAAAATCTGGAAACTGATTTTTAATCTGTTCCTATGTTTTATTTAACTCATATTTGTATGCCCTCGATAATAGATAGTAAATGTAAACCTAATTATAGCCATAGAAAGGAAAAAAAGCTTTTGAAATATTTTGTAAAATATAACCAGAGTTTAGTAAAGTTCTGCCTAAGATTCATATGTGCTTCAGATGTCAAGAGAGCACATCACCATTCTACTGCACTACTAATTAAAGCAACCACAAGAGAAATTAAACCAGTTGTTAAAGCAGCTACATCATTTTTCAAGTTTGCACAGACACCTGAAAAAGATGTTTTAGATAACAACCAAGAGGTGCTACGCTTGTGATAGTCTTGGTTGCACTGGAACTTTTTCAGTGGTGCTTTTGAAGTTATTGTATTGTTGTAGCACTGGGGAAAACTGTTGTACTTACACACCTTGTGTCATTCTGCAATTGTCCATGATTTCTGATTTGAAAAAGCCCTATGGAAGGAGTTTTGTTGTTTTTTTCTCATGGGGGTAAGTGTGGAAAGGTCGGTAGACTGCAGACTACAAGAGCTATTATTGTACTACCAGAGAGAGAACATTCCAAAACAATCTTTACTATTAATGATGAAGATGCAAGACTCTGCATGTCATCAGTAGCAATTTCACAAGGTTTTCTTCTTTAGAAAAATAAAAAAACCCAAAACATTCAGTTAAATTCTAGAGAAGATAAGGTTACTTGACAATTCATTAACATCAGATACTTCTTGACAGTTTATTCAGTCCTCATGCCAAAGATTTGAGCATTTCTGTGGAACTTTTTATTTTTTTAAGAGTTATACCTGTTTATTCTTGTATGTGTTTCCCATGCTAGGTAATGAGGGGGCTGAACTCAATTCTTTCAAATCATGTTCTGGAATCAACAAATCAGAATTGCTTTCACCCAGAACAAACAGAATAAATTAAGTGTTTTCAAAATCCTGGATCTAATCCTTAAAGCCTGTTAAACAATTTTTAAGAGACCTAAAATTGCTAAGAGCATTTTTTTTTGTTAATAATGATGTTATTCTGTAGTATTTTATAAGTTTTTGAAATTTAATTTTAAAAAAAGGATAAACAAAGAATAATTGGATGAACTCAGCCCAATTATGTCTGATTTATCTCTTTTCAGCATAAAATTTGTACTTAGATTTGGTCTTTTATAAACCAGGAATTCTGATATGAATTTATTGTGTTGGTGAAGTTAAATAAAATATTCTTATTTAAGATTCCATAAATGTCTTGCAGAAAAATGCAATGCAATGTGATCTTTAAAAATCATATTGATCAAATGTTTCTTTTATTTATATTTTACAAATTTAGGTCAAGAATGTCCTAAATTCACAGATCTTAATTTTGGCAATGCTGTGATTGGCACAGATCTGAAGGTGAAACTGCTTTTGTACACACGAAGAAATAAAGACTGTGCTGAGCTTCTTGATGAACATAATATAACAACTTCTACACATTTTAATGTAACCAAGAATATTGTCGTTATCATCCATGGGTATAGATTTACAGGTTCTCCTCCAATATGGATTGATACAATTAAAAATCTTCTGCTTGAAAAACAAGACTTCAACATCATTATAGTAGATTGGAATCGGGGTGCAACAACAGTGAATTATTTTAGTGCTGTTTCTAGTGCGAAGAATGTAGTACCCAGTTTAACACATCTTATTGATCAAATGTTGGTAAGAAAGTTATATATAATACTGACATTAGAGAAAGATTCATCTACTTGCCCAGTTAACTCTATCAGGTTGATTGTACTGTATATTCATTGTTATTTCTTGTAAAAATAGAGAGTTCTGGGCTATAATAGGGGATCATTATCTACTTTATATACAATGCTTTTGTATTCTTGTGGAAAATGCATGAGCATGTATTCAGACTGTTATGAGCAATGCTTATACAACTACAGTATAAAGTATATTTGGTCTAGTGGTTAAGGTACTAGAATAGAACCCAGAAGATTTTGAGTTCTAGTCCCACATTAGCCATGAAAGCCACCTGGGTGACCTTGGGCCACAAGGGCATTGTTGTGGGGACAATAGGAGGAGGAAGGTGTGTTGGATATGTGCACCAATTTGGGTTATTTGTAAAAATACTAAAAGTAGGATATAAATAAATCAATCTGTTCTGTTACATGCCATTTCTAAATGGTTGTGCAAACTGTAGATGTGTGATCATTGCAAGAGTAACATGTGGACGTTATTTTCACTTATTTATAAATAAAATGTGTTTTAAAATAAAACACATAAAATAAAAATTAGTCTCCAAACTGCAAACATCAGTTGTGTCTGCTTTATGTTTGTGAAGTTCTGAAATGACTGTCATAGAATTTTATTATGATAGAAAAATAATGTGAATAGACTGAGCATAGCTAAGTGATGTTGGGTGTTAAAAACTTTAGCTTCTTTTATGGCTGGGAAACTTGAAAACTCCAACCATGAAAAATGTTAAAATGTAACAAGATTCATAAATTATATGTCTGTATATATAGCACTTACTACCATGTTGTAGTTGTTCCTAGGTTTCCAAGGAATAATTTAATTTCAGATGGCAGCCTTGTTGGCAATGCCATAGAAGGCTAACTCCACATTATCGAATCAGAATTACTTTACTGAAATACATAGATACAAATTTCTTTGTGTAGACTGTTTCATTTCCTTGTATTAGAAATCAAGCTCTACTTTTCTGAAAGCTTTTTTTCCACTTTACGATACAAATTAATTTATTATACATGCACAATCACTAATCAGGATTAGATTATAACAGTAGCATTTCATTTTCTTTTTCCAAAAACAATTCATTTGTGTTCAACTACATACAGTGAAATGTGCAAATCCTTATGCCACTTACAAATATCTCTGCTGTTCTCCATGAGCTGATGATGATTTGGAGTGCTTCTGGATAGGATGTAATCTATGTGGTACTATCACAAAATTTACCTCAATCTGTTGTAGTGTGTAAGGGGGGAAAATGAGGTCATATTGATGTGTTATGGTTTTATTTATAAACTAACACAGCACATTTCTGAGATGAAATATGCAATAGACTTGGCCTTACTGCTGCAGTTTCATATTTTTATTCTGAAGTTATTTAATTGTTCTTTAAAATCTTTGGATATACAGTATAACATATTGGCAGGATGGGAATGTAAGGAACTAGAATAAATTCTGTTGAATTTCCTAATTATATAAATATTCTATGATTTACATTTCTATAACCCTCTTTCCATAACTTCCCCCCACAGGAAAATGGTGTTGCTGCTAATTCTATTTATATGATTGGTGTAAGTCTTGGGGCTCATATAGCTGGATTTGTTGGGAAGAAATATAATGGGAAAATTGGAAGAATTACAGGTGAGGCTTACAAACTGAATAAACTTCAAACAGTTCTTCCAGGTTGAATTTTAGAAGCTGGCTAGATTTTGCAAGTTTGGAGCATGTTTTATAGCAGAATTCTTTCATATAAAGTATTGCAATTGGAATCTATTTTCACACTCTTTTACAAATGAAAACAAAAACAACTATTCTGCAACTGAGCAATGTCACTACACATTTCTATTAACAAGAAAAGCACAGGAATGTTGTTTGAGAGATGTATGATCTGCTCTAGACATTGCTATGCCTGCTTGCCAGTTTTAGGGCTTTTCACAATGGCGATATATATCACAAGTTCACAAACTGTACTTGACTAATGGCTCAGAGAAATGGCCAAGAAAACCCTCCAAATATCTGCTATTTAATACATTACTATAGTTTGTTAGAGACATCAGTGCATTGGTTTAAATGAAAATATCCTTTAAATTAGGCTGTATCTCTGTAAATTAGGCTGTAGTGTAATGTGAAACCAATGGAGGTAACTTGGACCTAAGTTCCTGATTGCTGAACAAACCTTTAATCTCTTCATAAAATGATGTTATGTCATGCTTTCTAACATGATGTTTCTATCAGTGTGCACATTGTAAAAACTTTCCATGTAAAATTGCAACTTGTCTTTTTCCTTAGTGTCTCCTTAGTAATATCTCCATACGTATATATTAATTAGATTGCTGCCACTATATTTAAGATTTAGACTGTTAGGAAGGGGAGGGCTAATGAGAAGTTTACCTATCCTCTAAATAATGACTTTGTTTTGTTGTTAATATTGTGTTACTTATAGTAATTACATTTAAACAATGCTTGCATATTTTTCCTATGAGGTCTGCTTTGAATCTGCTCTTTAGGTCTTGACCCAGCAGGTCCATTATTTGCCAAAAAGCTGGCTGATGAGAGACTGGATCATACTGATGCCCAGTTTGTGGATGTCATTCATTCTGATACTGATGGTAATTATTACACATTTGGATCTTGAGCATTCTGTGTTTGAATGATTCCCTCTCACCCCACTTCACTTCCTGGTATGATTCCACTAGAATCTGTACATATTTATGAGAGAATAAGTTCCATCTCAAAATACATACTTTTGGCCAGGATGTATGCAATTATTATGACTGGAATTCAAATAGGTATTTAGGATATGCTAAAAGGCTTGTGCTTAAAGATTTGGCAAAAATGCAGTCAGAACTTTTTCATTTGTCTCTGAATTGCAGACTTTCCTGATACAGAAAAAGTTATTTTCTAAACTACAGTTCCACATTGGAGCAGCTATTTTTTAAAATATCAATTCAAAATATATTTCTTACAGCAGGTATAAATTGTTTAAGTTCATTAGACACTTTAAGCCAACTAATAATGCCAGTGGGTTTAGTAATAATCCTAATTATGAACAGAGGATAAACCCCACATTATAATATTTGTTTAAAAATCCTGTTTTTCAGTTCAAAAAGTATTGTTTAAACTCATGATGGTGTTGTCTACAGTAAGATATTAAAGTTCTTTTAAAAATATTAACAACAAAGGGAAAAAATCAATTTAGCATTGACATTTAAAAGGAAATTCCCTTTTATATAAGATTACAGCTAAGATATAAAATTACAAATTTGAAAGTAAATTCATCATTTGAGCAAATATTTGAGAAAATATTAGGACATCACCTTGATGCTTGTAGATTCCATTTTCATCTCCTAACTAAGCTCCTTGAAGCGATCAGTTCCTTATTTTATGACTAATTTCAATGAAACGTTTAGAATTCCTGTGATGTAGATTAATGATCATTATAAATATCAGTGTTTTAGTAATACACATCCTTAGCTCTTTGATATCTTAATGCTATTATTTAAATTTTTATTACTTTTAATGCTTTTACAAATATGTGAGAGATTAAGCTCTAATTTTTTGTGGGCAGGAGTATTGGTTAAGATGGTTTATTTATTTTTTCTTCACTATGTATTTCATTGTTAGGTTTTGGTCTCAAGGAGTCTTTAGGAAACATTGATTTCTATCCAAATGGAGGAATAGATCAGCCTGGATGTCCAAAGACAATACTTAGTGGTAAATATAGATGAATTAATTATTACAGGAATTTGTTGAAGGGTTTAATTGTAGTGAAGTCATTCATTCATTCATGAAGGCAATTATGTTAGTGTACTTTTTTTAAAAAAATTACAATTTTGTATAGAATCAGATTTACCCATTCAGTAATTTTTAGTATGCTTTTAAACTGTTCATTGAATCCTGCTCTTGAGTGCTAAATCTAGATTGTTCAGGCTTATACTAGGATTTAAATTTTAAAATATGAGTAAGTTTCCTTTTTTGCCCAGGAAGGACAGAAAGCCCTATTGTAGTTAGAACCAGTGGTGGGTTGCTCCCGGTTCTGTCTGGTTCTATAGAACCGGTAGTAAAACCGGAAAGAGGCTCCACCCTCCTGGCACAATGACATCATTGGTGATCTGGGTATGCGCAGAAGAACCAGTAATAAAGGTAAGAGGAACCCACCCCTGGTTAGAACACATGGTTAGAAATCAATTTGTACAAAATCTCTAGGTATTCTTGTTTGGACCTTGCTTGGAAAATGTTGGGAGAGCAAAATAAGCAACTCGAGAAGGGAAAAGGAAGAATAGGGGACTTAACTGCAGAAAATAGTCATGAAGTAAAAGGCAAAGAGTCATTCTCTACTCTGTTTTAAGGGGAGATCTGTGCTGGATTTTTTGGTAGCTGTGTAGAAATGTTTTTTCCAGAATGTAATTTAATATAATCCCAGTTTAAGCTATAGTTAGGAGTTTCTGGGGAGTCTCCCATTCAAGTATTAACTAGCAACTACTGCTAATTTTGAAATGCTGCTGCTATTCTATTTTGTGAAAAACAGAACATAATTACATAGCCTTGAGTTTACTTTTTGATTCTTCTAGGATCATCTTATTTCAAATGTGATCATCAGAGATCTGTTTTTTTGTATATGTCATCTTTACAACATAACTGTGATATAACTGCATATCCTTGTGAATCGTATAAGGATTACAGGAATGGAAAATGTGTGAGCTGTAATTTTAAATCGCTTCCATGCCCAATAGTAGGTAAGTGTAATGTGTTTCAGATAATATTTTATGGAGACTTTTTTTGATGGCATTCTACAGTATACAGAACATTGTAATGTAATGCTTTTTAAATCTGATACAGTGAAAAATTCTAGGAATAAAGCTATCCAGTTTATTTGGCAGAAAGAAAACTAGAGTCATGTATGTTTTTGTCTGTTTTAAACTTTAGAACAAATATTATATAAATATTATATTAAAGATGAATATAGTACCAAAGTCACTGCGCTGCACAAGATATCTTCATTTAACTCTCATCTCCAGTTTCTAGTAGAGCCAGTTTGGTCTAATGCTTAAAGCACCAGGCTGGAAAGCAGGAGATTGTGAGTTCAAGTGCCGCCTTAGCCATGAAAGCCAGCTGGCCCAGTCATCCCCTCAGTTTAAATCACCTCACAGCTGTTCTCGTGGGGGAAATAGAAGGAGGAAGGTGTGTTAGATATGTTTGCTACCTGGAGTTATTTGTAAAAAGACAGGATACAAATAAAGAAATAAAATAAAATATCTCCCAATAAATCATTAGGCTATCTGTGTCTTAAACAGGATTAGCCCTTCTTAGATGGGAGTAAAAGATAAGCAGATATCTTAATTTTCAAACTCAGCTTTCTGAATTATTTATAAAACATTCCCAACTATTTCTTAGCTGTTAACTTCATTTAAAAAAAAGACATGTAGAAACAATTACCAAGAAAGTTTTTCCATTAACTACAATTATTATTTTCAGGTTCTACACATTTATTTTTAGGTTAGTATTTGAATGTATTGTAGGTGATCCCTGGTGCACGTGATGAGGGAATAACAATGATGCTGAGAATGGAAATTCCAAAACATCAAGTTATCATTACTAACTGTTTTTAAACTTGACATTATCTTTCCAAAATACATAAGATTTTAGGCAAAGAAAATGTTGTAATATCTCACAATAGCAATAGCACTTAGACTTATATACTTAGCAATAGCACTACTTCACAGTAAAAGTATTGAGTTATTTTGGTGTGTTTTAGATGTCATCATATTCTGTTGTTCCTACACGTAACAGGATGAGGAAAAAGTTGAGAATTATTTTCTTCATAGAAGAAAACGTATATGTTCCATATTTCTTCCATTTCAAGCAATGTACAATAAGGTTTTACCCATATGTTTCTGATACTGCATCAGAATCAAAGGGTGAATGTCAATTTGGCTATTGTGGAAACCGAGTTCTTCATGGTTAATTTTACTCCAAAGGAAGAGTCAGAAATTGTAATTTTTAAGCTGGGAGACTTGATGGAATCTTAAAATTTATTTCCAAAACTGGAAGCCTCCATATCACACCACCATAAGAGTGAAAGATAGCTTAAGAGAACTGGATATCTCTAAAGTTTCCTGTTGCAAATGAATTAAAAAATATATATGTAGATGCCTGAAATATATCCTAAAAGAAATAAAAATGAAACAGGTGCACTATTTGTAAATCATCATGCAAAAAAAATACATTTTTTAAAATCACTATCATTATGCTTTAAAAGAATTAAGTATTAATTCTTAAATATACAAATAAACACACTGATTTGGTGTCATATTTTACTTGCAAGGTGTATGAGTACTTGAAGTCCTACCGGTACATGACCAAGCTGCATCCAGCAGCTATAGCCTTCAGCTATAGCCTTCAGCTATAGTAGGCAGATTCCCTTCCTGAAGACATTTTGCATTATGTGAATAGAAGCTAGGATCCATTAAATGGATTTATACTATTTACATATTCTAGATATATTTTACGTGAGGAATGGCTGATGAAACTTACATTATTAAATATTCTGTCATTCTGATCAAAAATTGTTTTGGCTCTCTCTGTTGATTGTAAAAACCCAGGGGGACTTTGTTGCACCTTGGTCATATTTTACTTCATATTAAACCAGAAATCCTAATATTATAAATCACAGCTGAAAGAACAGTTTACTAACACAGATTACTTCTGCTTTTCTGAAAAGAAAATTAGAAAAATAGATCAGGAGTAATAATACTTTAAACTGGCTTAGGACCATAGCTTGTTTGAATGCTGTTATTTCTGTATATTTGTTTAGCTGCTCAAATGAAGAGACCAATAATAACACATGCAAATTATCTATGTGCACTGACAGAATGCTTGATCTAGTTGTCATTTCATTACTGCCATCCATGATGTTGTAATATAAACCTGATCAGTCAGTTTGCTTGCTGAATGAATCATTAAAAAAGCACTCATACTTTCAGATGAATTTCTATACTACTTTCTTTTCCTTATTCAAATTTCATTTCTTCATAGCTTTCAACTAATTCATAGTATTATGTGGGATCTTTCTAAAACTAGATAAGTGAGATTGTGAGCAGGTTTGTTAAGCTCAAACAGACAAAACAGAGCACACAATCCAATATATTTATTTACTTTGTTTATTCATAACATTTCTAAAATGGAAAAGGTTTAGCTTCTCTTTCAGCCATGCAGTACTAATCAATCACTTGCCCTCCCAACAACTTCTAACTTATGAAAAGAGTAGAATATGGCACGTTGATTTATGGTCTAATTGCTTTACCAATCAAAAATCAATTGCCTGCCTTCCTGCCTGCAATAGCAATGCTTCTGCTGCTAGGTCAGTGTGCTGTCTGAAGCTATTGCTTAATATAACATTATTACTATGGTAAATTTGCAAAAGAGTTAATCAAGAGCTTCACTTAAAATCTAGCTGATAACTTCTCATAACTAACAGAACTTTTGTCTTCTGGTATAGAACTGTAACACTTAAATATTTTTATTATATTCTGAGAAAGTTAATTTCATGGAGCATCATAAAATAAAATATCTTTAGTATGTTTTGCATTTGTTTGTTTATTTTGTATTTAATATATTTCAATTCCAGGATATTATGCTGATAAATGGAAGGATCATTTACTTGAAAAGAATCTTCCCATGACAACAGCTTACTTTGATACTTCAGACAAAGACCCATTTTGCAGTAAGTCATTAACTATTTTCCATGCATCTACTTCAGCTTTCTTTTTTTTTCCTGCTATGGAAAGAGATAGGAGGAAAAAAACCAAGTGCATTTTACTGTCCAGATAACTTGACATATACTCGATTAAACTTAGTTTTTTTATTACAGTTTTATTTATGAAATAGTATAATGCTGAAAAGATCTATGTGCTTGAAGAAAAATGTTAAAAACAGGAAATTATCTGGGCAACCTAGTAAAGGATGACAAATGAGCTGATAAAAAATGAGAAAGAGATGGATTTATATTAGATAATAACAAAGTGAATGTCAAGAAAAGAAGTATAATGAAACAGAGAATTTAGTAAATATTTACTACCATGCATTATAAAAGGTCCATATGAGATCTGTACTAGTGTCTCTTACAAATAGAGCTGTGTGTGTTTCTGTATTGTATTCTGTGTTGATGTTTTCAATTGATAATTAAATAACTACATTCAAGGTCTTAGCAGAACTTGAAGCAGAGATAATAGTTCAGTATTAGGAAAATCATTAATTCTGGCTGACTGACATGACTAAAAGATGGATCTGCTTTGGAATCCTTTATGTAACTCCTTAGAGCGCCATATTTAAGTTAAATACAAAAGCATTATATTATTTGAAACATTTCATATTGCAAACCAGATTTCCATTTATTCTATTGTGCGATATCACAATATACTGTAGTCAGTTTTGTGCAGTGGTTAACTGCACAAAAAACTGTAGAGATTAGAAACTGGGAGACCGTGAGTTCTAGTCTTGCAAAGCCAGCTGGTTGACTTTGGGCCAGTCACTCTCTCTCTCTCGTCTAGGAAGCAGGCAATATATGGGTGTTATATGGCCAGGAAAGTGTTATATTGACTATTTGGCTATTTTGGATATGATAAAAGTAATGCTATACTTTTTGCTTTGCATATAGAATTTTACTGATAATTGTGAACCCAACAAAAAAACCTGCATGGTTTTTAAAGGCAAAATACAAGAGATATTTAGTAGCAAGTGATAATTTAAATTTGAAAAAGAATTCAAAAGAATTTTAATACTAAATTTAGCTGAATTCAATGAAATCTAATTCATTGTAAGAATCCATATAGAGTTCAGATCAGTTGTTTAAATGCCTGTTGTAGAAGACTATTTTCCTTATGTTGTATACAATATATTTTATATAATGATCTATCTTTCCAGAATGCTGTGGAAATGAAGTGCCTGAATGTCTCATTCTTAGGAAATATGACTATGTTCTACATTTACTATCATAAATGTAATACAGAATGAGTAATTTTAAAAAATATTTTCCTAGTAAGTACAGCAACTATAGAATATAGAACAAAAACAAGAAAAAATCCAGAATATATAGCAAAAGACATCCATATCATTTGCTAATTTATAAGGGCATCAAATATAAGATTTATGTCATGATTAATTAGAGCATAATAATGTTACCTGCTATTTCACCTTGCTCCATCTTGCCATTAATGGGGTATTTTGATCAATCTCAGTATAATAAAAAAAAGGTTGCTGCTAAAAGAGGTACATTTTTCAATAAAATGTCTTAGCATGAAGCTGTTACCTACTATGATGCAGCTAGCTCTGAAATGTATACATTATTCTGACATTCTAGCCTGGGAACATTTTCAGTATTCTCTTGATGTATAACTTTCTGGCTTTGCTCTATAAACTCAAGTCCGTTTTCCAGGATTCTTCTTTTCCATTCTGAAAAAGAGGAAAATAAATCAAAATAAAATTAAAAAATTTTTCTATCTCCCACAGTGTATCATTATTCTTTGGATATTATTACATGGAATAAAAGCACTAGGAGTGGTTTCATAAATATCAAAATAACAGATAATTCAGGAAATACAATAGAATCCAGAATTAATAGGTGAGATATATTTATTCATTTTGGTATTCTTTATGCAAAATAGTATCAGCTATAATTAGAACTAGTTTCAACAAAGTTTAATAAAATGAGTAATTGATAAATGACTTTTGGATTGGAATGGAAATTTGAAAGTTAATATGTAAAGAAAAAATCATAATAGAGGTAGTCCTTCGTTAGCAACCATAGTTGGAACCAGTAGCTCTATCGTTAAGTGAAGCGGATGCAAAATGGGACATTACATGACTGTGACTATATTTTCTTTGTTCCTACTCTCCCAACCTTTGGAATTCCCCACCCTTTGATGTAGTTCTTAATCACAAAATTATTTTTGGAGCCAATTCTAGTGTGACTAAAAAGGCCAAATTGTGTGTATGCTATTTATTAGTCTTATTTATATAGCTGCCAACCTCATAATCAAATTACTCTGGGTGGGATACAAAATTATACAATATGTTTGGGATGGATAGATATAATCTGAGAAAGGCAGTCCTTCAAATAATCCATGTAGAGCTTTAAACATCAAAATGTGCACCTTGAATTGAATTTAGAAACAGATTGGTTAACAATGCAGCTTGCCAAACAAAAGCATAAACATGTGTTTGTACGGAAACACATAACTGCCTGCTCTATTGCATTCTGCATTCTGCAGTAGCTGACACTTCCAAATGTTCTTCATGGACTGCCTCATGTAGACCACATTGCAATAGTCCAACCATGAGGCATGAGTGACTGTGAGTAGAGCCCCCTGATCTTGGAATGTAAGATGCAGAATACAAAGTTGAGAGAATACTATTTCAGTCAGATTTTCTTTCTGTTTTCTAATTATGCTGTTTATTTTTGCTACCTGCTTAATATATATCAGGAAAGAGAGGAGGGGAAGGGGAGGGAAGGAAGACAACAGGAGGGAGAAAAAGAGAGAGTTTGCATTCAATTTGCATAAATTTATATCAGTACATGCAAATTCAGAAATTGCTATTGTGTATATAAATACAAGGTATTTATAATAATAGTAAAATTCTTTATAAAAGAGGGTGCATTCAAAGGCTGGATTAAGTAGAAAAACTACTTATTTCAGTGTTCAGTGGAAATATAAATGTAGCAGTGCCAAAGGAAGAATAAGAAAGTAGGTGGTGTAGGAGGCTGGAAGCGGTCATTGCAAGCTACTTCCTTCACTTCATGGTTATTTTTCAACAGACTGATACCAAAAGCCAGTGCTGATAGCCATAGCTGTCTGCCTACCTTACAGTATATGTACTAGGTAATTCAAAAGGAGAAGTTTTTGATAGGCACAATCCTGCTGCAGCAAAGATGGTGGTACATGTCTTTTCTTGTCTTCTGATCTCTTGTGGACAAATAAATGGCTAATTTTGCTTGTTCAGCCTTCAGCCGAGCAGCCTTAAGGTATAATAAGACATTTCGTAGATCAGTCCACAGTGCTGTTACAATCTGTACTGGAAATATTTGAGAATCCAGTTGTCAAAATATATTTCCTGCTGCTTCTGCCTGGACCAAGGTTTGTAGTCATTTCTATATTCTATTCTGGTTTGTTTTTTAAAGATGTTTGGAACCCATTGCACAACACATTGAGTCTTATTTTATAAAGAGGCATACATTGAATAATTTTGTTTTTTCTTCTTTAGCGATGCCGCTGTATTTCAACAATATAGGCAAACAAAAATACTTGCTGGATTTTATCTGGATTTTGGAAACATTTCAGCAATTGCTTTGACATTTTCTACAAGGAGTACAGTGGGCCCCAAGTACAAGCTTAGAGTTCTCAAAATGAGATTAAAATCTCTCTCACATCCAGAAAGGTAACACAGATTGTCATTTTGTGATAGCTTCATGATCTGGAAAAAGAATTTAGGAAAAGAGCTGAACCACAAATCCTGTTGCTCAATGATAGCACTTACAGATGACAGAATAGTTTTAATTGAAGGCACTGTTTCTGAAAACTGAAGCAGAAAATAAGTACAGAATTTGCTAAAACTGCATCTGAGGGGAATATTTTCAGTACAGTGTCTGCCATGTGAGTGTAGGCATGCTAAAAATAATCTTTTTCCTGTATATACAGTGGGGCCGAAAAAGCAGAACTACATCTGCAAGAATTCTTGATTATATTGATAGAGAATGTATAGTTGTATTGGTTGCTCCCTCTCAGGAACAGTCATGGAAATCACTTCTCAAATAAAGACTGGTGCATATTATATAGAAATTAGTAGCTGGTTAAAAATTTATTTTGCTTGAAACAGAAATGCTTTTTCCCAGAATTGATTTCCCTTAATATTATTCAGCATATGCAATAAAATAATTGGTTATGCAATAAAATAATTGTTCCGACACTTAATTTATTAAAAAAAGTTCTGAAATGTGTACCAGATAGCTTGTGATTAAGGTACACATATCTAAACTATTAACACTTAGCTGTGGACGAGTATCCACAGCTGAGCTTTACCTATCTAATAGGTTTGGCTATTGAGTGATACCTAAAGACTTTTGCAAAGAGCAGTGGCTTTTACTCTAAAAGATTTGTGGGGGAAAGCATTTCTGAGAATGTACAGACCAGTGTTTTCATATGTCTTTATATACGATTTGGAAAGAGTACAATATGGATTTTAAAAAATAACTTTGGATAATCATATCAAAAGGTAAAACAATTAAAGGTACAGGAATAAATAAGATTAAAATTTATTCCCATCTGTTTTGGACATGGTTTAGTATATTATTATTATTGTTGTTGTTGTTGTTGTTGTTGTCATCGTTAAATTTATTTGCTGCCTATCTTGCCATAAAATACAAAGAAATAAAAAGGAAGTTTAAAGAAAGTAAATGTAAAATAATAGAATACAACAAACAAGGAAAAAGAGAACAAAGAAAATAAATTAATAAGACTAGTAAAAAAGATTGTAGGGAACAGAGAGTGGGGGTGGGGGGAGATGAATCTACTATCATATATTATGCTGTATTATATTGGTAATACACTGAAAATCGGTCCTGGTTTCTCTTAAAAACACTGGTTAAATACAGGATGAATATTACTTATGGACAATAACAATAAAATACACTTTTTAAAATTGTATATTTTCTTCTCTCTGTACAGGATCCAGTTATGCAGATATGATTTAATACTTGTGGAAAATGTTGAAACAACTTTTACACCTATCCCATGCTATGAGATAAATATGCAGGACAATTGATTATTTCAGGATATTGTATGCAAGAAATTAAAGAGAGCAACATGAACTGGTAACAAGTTTAATTGGCTTCCTTCAAGACATTTAATTTGCCAATTTTATGACTACCTCTGAAGATCACAAATGAACTTTTAAAAGAAATTCAAATATTTTTCATGTGCCTAGTTGCATATGTTAGCAATCAATTTCTAGTTGACAAGCACTCAGCTGTGAATTATTTTTTGAGAAGATTTCGATTTCAGTCTTATGCACAATGATGCTGACATACCATTGAAATTAACAGTAATAACTTCATCACTAAATGCAGGATCATAGTACATTAAAATATATGTGCCAATGCTTTTATATTTGACAGATCTAATATCTTATTATATGAATATGAAATGCTACAGTTTAGAGAAATAGGTTCAAACCAGCATTTGGGCACATGAACAAGGATACTCATTAATGGGAGGATCACAGTTCATAATGACACCCATAGGCTGGTAATAACTTGCTAAATAGAAACTGAAATTGAATCAATCTAATAATATGCTTTATGAAACAGATGCAGCATAATTTGTAAATATCCAAAATACAGAAGCTACGGTTTAGCTCATCTTATTGATCCTAAAACACAAACAAACCATTTATTACAGCCAATCTCTTGGTAGCATCACTCAAGCCTCTAAGCAACAAAATTATTTGATATCTTCTGAAAACCATCTTTGCATGTTCAATAGGTGTAGCTGCTAACTATTTGCAAATTTGTGCATATTGTTCATATGCATAAGAAAGTATCTACCTCTTAACAGGTGAATAACTGGGCTATATAATGATAGATATTATTTAGCATGTGAACTTTAATATTAATTTAAATAAAATATTTATTAAATCATAGAGCAAATAATGACAAATACCTTTATAATTAATACAAATGTTATATATATTTTATGTATGTTTCTTTCAAAGATCTCCATAGCAATTTTAAAAGATAAATCCATTGTGATGGGACCATCACTCACTGATAACACAAAGCAAAAAATTGAACCATTTTTTATTTTTGCTTTCTCTTCTAACTGCCATTATGGTCCTGTATACTGCACTATTCTCTAAAACTTTTATTTGGTGGTGTACTTGCTGTGCTGTGCAAATCTTACCATTGTTATTTGTTTTATGTTTAGTATTATTTGTGAATCCGACAATTGTCAGTGTCATTGCCTGCTATAGATATACACATATGCACATATAGATCACACACACACACACACACACACACAAACCCACACAGATTGATACATGCCTAGATAGATATGGTACACTAATATCTGTTGTTGAAATTAGCTTTGAGTTTTGAGCATAGATCAAGCAACTTTTCCATTAGAGTTAACAGCAAAAAAAACCCCCTAAATACAATAAACATATGCTATTATACTGAAACTGAACAATGTCTTCACAGATTTACATTTGTGTGAAAGGACATGTACAGACTTGTGAAGTTGAAAAACAAGGATATAATAATTTTCTTAATGAAGGTACTAGAGACAAAATTAATCAAGCCTCCAACATAACTGTTGATAAAGATGGGAATTCAGAGGGATTTCCATTTAAACATAATTTTAAAATTGTAAGCAATAGAAGCAATGTCTACTATTCAGGATATGAATAAAATTCTAGGAAATTTGAATAAGACTCCCCCTAATGCTAGCACAAGGAATAACCTTTGAGTTTAGAGCAAGCAGACACAGGTCTACAAAATGAATCCATGATTATGGATGGAGGATTTTACCAGAAGCAAGAGCAAAGTGAGAAAAAAATATATATAGTTGAAATATTTAAACTGACCAGCTAAAGATCTGGCACAGTTTAAAAATGTACAGTATATAAGTACATGAGAAAAGTAAGTATAAAGGGAAATGGACAGTGAAGATTCACAGTGGATCACTCTGGGCCATTTCTTGAAGAAAATAGATCTAAGGGGGAAAATGTGAATCAAACAGCAGCTGCTTCTCATGATAGATATCAAGAATTGCAATCTGCTTATGAATAGAGTGGCTGAGAGTTCCCTTTGATTGTTGTTGATCCTTATCTAACTTTCATCAGGTGCTGACCATTAGTTGAGAAGATTCCTCTTCATAGGCTTTCAGTCAATTTGAATCTTTTCATGTGGACCTGGTTTTTCCACACCAGACATATAGCTTTTTAAGGACAAAAAGCATAAGAACTTCATTTCTTAATCACTTTTTGGGTTATTTTCCTTCATTACTTTGGATTGATTATACTCTTCACACTGGAAATTTTTTACTGTATTTGCAGGCGAGTTTCCTTCTCCTTGAAGAAAGAATTTATTGAATATTATTTTAAAAGTTCTGGATATGCTTAGAGTATGAATTCTGAGAAGTTAAGAGAGGATTAAGGTATCCAGATAGACTTTGAAGTATAATTTTTATTAATTAGAAGAAGAATTCTCATGGGAAAATGGTGTTTGGAGATTTTTTAAAAGAGGAAACGTGACAGTGGTACCGTGAATGTTTGACATTTGTGGGAGCTACAAGATAATATTTTTTTATTGTTAATTAGCAATGGAGCAAAATGTTTTGATGGGTATTTTGGAATATTGAATAATTATAAAGTCTGGACTGTACTTTTGCCTGAGAAAATCTCTGAAAAAATCCATTGTATGACAAAAAAGCAAGTGGCATACAAGACTATAAATATAAAATAAGCATCCTGCCAACAACTTGTATCAAAAATTATGGGCAAGTTAAAATGTGCCAGCACTATATAAATTTTAGGATTTAAAAATTTAAATAAGGATAATGAAAAGAATATTGCTCTGGCACTAGGCTTTTCAGCAATAATTTCTTGGATGAAACTTGCATGTATCTTTCAACTACCAATTTTCAAGATGTGCATTTTACTTTTGTGAAGGTTTGGCTTTAATAGCTCTTTAGAGGCTGGAACATTAGATGGGATTATTAGTGCAGAACTCATGAGGAAAACCAAATTGAAGCATGACAAAATCTGGAAAGCAGTCTCATCTTCATCCCAATGAATTTCATCCACAAATTAGAATTTGGCAGCAATCCTTAGATTTAATTAATTTTGTGTTTGTTTATATTAGTCTGATTTTAACAGTATTAGAAGGTGCCTGTTCATCCAACAAAAATTTATCCCAGGAGTAAATTAAAAATATGCAGCTAGTTTATTGCAGCAATGACAAAGAGACCTCATTAGCACATACTTGTAATAAGAAGTATAAGCTGTTTTGCATTTTTATGATAGAAGGCTTAGAAAGATTTGGAAACGTTTATTTTTGTCATTTATGAAATTTGCAGAGTGAAATAGAGATTGACAGCATTACGGCAAATAAATTCAAGATGTCACTATCCTTAGTGAATACAAATATAGTTTAAATCTACTTGGATATAAAATGTTTTCATAAGAGAAGTAGGAAGAAACATTGTATTATATTAGCTAGTTTAGAAGGAAACTATATTGGTGTCATGTTCTTCATGTGAAGGACATTTGTATAGGCTAAGGCAATATTTTTCAAGTTTGGCAATTTTGTGATAAATGAACTTCACCTCCCAGAATTAGAAAGTTGCATGAACTTCAGCTCCCAGAATTTATAGGTAGTACTGTTATCACTATGTTAATCCATTTTCCCACTACAGTATTACTCAAAAGCCTGCATTTTCATGTTTCATATATTATAAGTTGCAAATTGTTCAAATTCTAAGGTAAGCTCACTTTCTGTGTTAGAAAATACAAGCAGGGTATTTGCTTAGATCAGCTGAAACTAAATGTTCTTATTTACTGCAACTTAATTCAGTCCTATTGATTTATATAAAGATGGTGAAGTTTGGATCTAAAGCAAGGTAAACCTTTAGTTTTAAGTAAATATAAAGTAACTTTTGAAGGGGAGTTTTCATTTCATTTGATATTTTTCCTGTTAATATAGCACATTTCTCCAGACCAAATTCCATTGCAATATCTTGGCATCTTCTATATATTCAGCAATGATTCTATTTCGGATGGTGTTTTTCCATACAGCTTCAGATCATCCATGTAAAGCCGATGGGATAGCCTTTTATTTTCTTCCATAACAACAACCTTGTACAGTAGGTTGGGCGGAGAGAGAATGACTAAAGTCACCCAACCAGCTTTCATACTGAAAACAGGCCTAGAATTAATGGTTTCCTAGTTTCTAGATAGCACCTTCCCCACTACTACTGGCTCTTATACATTGCTTCCCAGGAATGCTATTAAACTGTATTTTTAAATATTTTCCTACATATAAAACCTATTCAGAATATTAAACATATAAACTTTATGAATTAAAATTTATCAAAAGAGGGCAGCCTTTACTCATGTATTATAAATAAAACAACATAGAAATACATCATCCCCCCCCCCATTTAGATTCAATATGTTGTGAATCATAATGGAGTATAAACATGAAAATCAAATTTGCCTGATTGTATCTTAATTCACCATTTTCTCAAAACAATTTATTATAATAATTCTACAAGGTGTGAATGTATATTTGTTGATAGTACTAAAATATTTTCAGAGTTGATACAAATTTAGCACCCTGGTTTCTTTCTTGAAAATTCTGTTCATTAATATTTCTGGGAAATTCTAAAGGGGAGTTGGATAGTCATATAGCAGAATATATGAAAGCATTTTAAAACCCTAGCAAGCCATTATTATTATCAGCATTTATTGTTTATGTATTACAGTATTCTTTATTTAATATAATAATGAAAATTTCCCCAATACATTTATTTTCATTAACATTTTAAATTACATTTTAAAATTAATATTTGTGATTATAAGCAACCAACTCTATTAATATTGGGCAGTTAAAACAGTTTAAATAAATTCTGTTCATCTTGTCATTTACAAGTAGGATCAAAGACTGCTTGGCATGGCATCAGACAAAGTCTAGTTAAATTCTAATATTAAGAACTAGTTTGGTTGGAGAATTCACACTGGGACTTCACCACTAAAAGAAATCTTTCCAATGAAAATGGTTCCATATGTATATCAATCATTAATTTAACTACTAATTGCTTGACAACAATCTAATATGGTACCAATGGTCACAATGAATGCTGCTAATAAAAAAAAATAAATTTCAATCTCAGGTGGCCGATTAGATTCCAAGCTGTTGTTCATTTATTGTAATTGCATATTCCCTTAGTACACTGAGTTTGTTCATCTTTATTGATTTTATCAACCCTAGATAGTAACAACACACAAAAGGGAAAAATTGATATAACCCCAAGATTTGCAAATTATTATAAGGTTAAAAATTATAAGAAATATTAAAAAGCAAAGTAAGCAAGTAAGCAAGAACACCACAATGAAAGCTGAACATGATAAGTACCGGTAGCTACAAAATAGTAAGCTTCTTAACTATAGTCAATCAGATTATGAGTAATGTTCTGGTTTTGAGATGTCTTTGCTGCCATTCAATGGCCATCTCAATTTTTACAGTGCAGATCTGATATCTTTAGATTCTGTGGCTGCACTATGTTTCAGTGGCCTGTTTAAAGGATGGAGGGTGATGTGATATTACTGCAGTGGCAGGCTTTACATTTCCAGACCTCTGTTTGTTTTTGTATCATAATACAATAATTTGGGGCAGGGAATCTTCCCCGCTGCCCTGAAGGAGGTGGTGGTGAGACCCCTCCTCAAGAAGCCTGCCTTGGATCCAACCATATTGAATAACTTTCATCCGGTCTCCAACCTTCGCTTTGTTGCGAAGGTTGTTGAGAGCGTGGTGGCTCAGCATCTCCCGTTGGCCCTGGAGGATACAGACTACCTGGATCCATACCAATCAGGCTTCAGGCCGGGATACAGCATGGAGATGGCATTGGTCGCACTTGTGGATGATCTCTGGAGGGCTCGGGACAGGGGACACTCCTCTGTTCTGGTCCTCTTGGATCTTTCGGCGGCTTTTGATACCATCGACCATGGTATCCTGCTGCGACGACTCGAGGGGTTGGGAGTGTTCTACAGTGGTTCTCCTCCTATCTCTCGGGCCATACGCAAGCGGTGTTGGCAGGGGGGCAGAGATTGGCTATGAGGCCCCTCGCTTGTGGGGTGCCCCAGGGGTCGGTCCTCTCGCCTCTCCTGTTCAACATCTATATGAAGCCACTTGGGGAGATCATCTGTGGTTTCGGGGTGCAGTATCATCAGTATGCTGATGATACCCAGCTTTTTATATCCACCCTGAACCAGCCTAGTGATGCCCTCGACGTGATGTCCCATTGCCTGGAAGCGGTACGGACCTGGATGGGGAGGAACAGGCTCCGACTCAACCCTGCCAAGACCGAATGGCTGCGGGTACCAGCATCTGGGTCCAATCGAGATATTGCATCGTTGACCAGCGGGGGTGTTACCCCCTGTGGATAGGGCCTGCAACTTGGGTGTGCTTCTGGATTCACGGTTGTTTCTGGAAAATCATGTAATGACCATGACCAGGGGGGCATTTGCCCAGGTTTGCCTTGTGCGCCAGCTGTGCCCTTACTTGGACCAAGATGCCCTAAGCACTGTTACTCATGCACTGGTAACCTCCTGTCTTGACTACTGCAACACTCTCTACCTAGGGCTGCCCTTGACAACCACTCAAAGGCTTCAACTGGTGCAGAATGCGGCCGCACGGGTTGTGATGGGAGTGTCCCGACACTCCCATGTTACACCCCTCCTGCGCAACCTGCATTGGCTACCGGTTGCCCTTTGGGTGAGGTTCAAGGTGCTGGTTATTACCTATAAAGCCCTTCATGGCCTAGGCCCAGGATATTTGTAGGACCCCCTGCAGCCAGCAACAATCTCCAATCGCCCGGTGCGTTCCCACAGACAGGGCCTCCTCAGGGTGCCGTCAGCCAATGTCGGCTGGCGACCCCCAGGGGGAGAGCTTTCTCTGTGGGCGCACTCAACCTTTGGAACCAACTTCCTTTGGAGCTCCGGATGGCCCCTGACCTTCGCTCGTTCCGCTGTGATTTGAAGACCTGGCTGTTTTGCAGCCTGGACTGATGGGAGGGTTTTCTTAATAGATTTTAAATAGATTTTAAATTGTTTTAATTTGGACTTTTAATTTTATATTGTTTTAATGTGCAATTGTGCATTTTATTGTTGTGAGCTGCCCTGAGTCCATTGGAGATAGGGCAGAATATAAATTGCATTAAACTAAACTAAACTAATATTGTGAATGATCAAATATAGTCTATCTTGAAAAAAGGAAAAACAGCTTTGTGATAGAAATTATTATTATGATTGTCTGGAATGAGGCCATGGTGGTGTTAAAGTTGCATTATTCCACCAATAGGTCTGGCTACCAGAACTCACAGGGAGATTAGTTGACATCAAATACAAATCTGAAACTAATGAAGGGAAAATCCATAATCACTTCCAAGTCCATGCTACTATACAAGTAGAACTTAGAAAATTCAATTTATTCCAATAGATAGATTAATGAAATAAAGTTCTATCAGTAGCTGTTCTAATTATCTACCAAATCATAAACATTACATACTTCTGTTCCACAAAGATTTATTTTAAATAAGAAGTTGGTTATTGCAAAAAGGAACATCAGACTGAAAACAAAAAGCTCAGAGTATCTCTCTAAATGAAGCATATATTTTTGCCTACAATTCTAATATGTTTCACTTCAACTTTTCTTAAATATAATTCTGAAGAATATGAACCCACTAATCATGTCTTTTATATATAGCATTTCATTAATATTCATTTTCTGATTTGCAAGTCTGGTTCATCACATTCTGTACTTAAATGCTGTAATTCATGGATTTCTTACAGCAAGAACCTATCCTATATAGGCATTTAAAATAAATATTCATAGTGTACACTGTTGCACATTGTTTAGTTGATAAAATTCCTATTACTTGTGCTGTGAATTGTACTGTAATACACCAACACCTCAGGGATATTTAAATCATTCAGGATAGAAAAATAAATAGAAATGAATAGATTGATACATTGTTGCATGATTTTTCATAAATAAAATATTTCTAATTTGAGCAATAAGCCTTTTCTCCCTCTTAATTTAGGCTGTCAGAACTTTTGTGATTTATATGGAGATTTGTACTTGCACATACAGATTACAATATTATTTCATAGACTTTACTGATTTCATAACCTTAAGAAGATGTTTTCTATATTGCATGAAAAACTCATGATGAATATATAACCATTATATTAACCATTAGATGAAACTGGGTGTGGTTTTTATTGGCCTATTTTTGCTTTTATCCATAACTGAGCTTCTGAATCTTATTAGCATGATTCCAGATTGATAGGGCTGGAAAATTTCAATCTCATACTGCCTTAAGAGTGGAATTTGTCTTGAAGATGACAGAGGCGGGTCATTACTGATATCTGGTGCAATCCATGCAGGTGATCATATACTTTACCTACTGGTACTTTCACATTAGAAATGTGACCTGAAGATGATAGGATATTGTGATCACTCACCTGATATGATCTTCTGATCTGCATGTGATTTTACCATTGATCTCTGAAGATGGTGGACTGATTTTTTCTTTTCTTTCTTTTTTTAAAATATTTTTATTGAATTAAAAAAAAACATATACAAAGCTAGTTCACCTCATATGGAATTGTTGGTTTTGTGTGGGCAATCAAGGATTTTCCAACAATATTTTGGGCAATAATGTAATCTTTCACCAATTAAATGATTCCATCATCTTCAAAATAATCTTAAGGATATTGGTTCAGTACTAATGGGGAACTCTAATAGCTATACAAAAACCTAAGTTTTACAATTATACATGTACTTAATGGTTAATGTTGTTATTATTTAATATTTTTACACCCAATAACAGCATAAATAAAAATAGTTTTATAGTTTATATAGATCACATGATTTAATTAATATTTAATTAATATGAAAATATCTAATTCAAGTAGGCCTTGAGTGACAACTATTATTGAGCAAGCATTCAAAGTTAAAATGGTGGTCGAAGTTCCACGAGCTGCAGCAAGCTTTGGTCACATGATTGCAATATAAAGATTTTCTGCTAGCTTGCCACAAGTAAGTCAATGAAGAAGCTGGCAGGATGCCTGAAGCTACTCCCACTCCCACTTCTTTTTTGCCTGCTATGGCTCATTTCCCATGGCACTCTCCCCCACGCACAACATGTGCATGGCACATGCTTCATTATGCCTGCCTGCAGTGCCCCCTTGCCCCTACAACACCCATGTACCCACTGGCCTCCTTACCTGGGACTCCACCTCTTCCCATTTGATGCCCTACAGAGTTCTGGGGTTACAATGGTAACTGGGTCTTCCAGGATTGCTGTTGCTAAGCAATGTAGTCATGTGATGTCATGCTTTATGACTGTGTCACTTAGTGATGGAAATTCCACTCCCAATTGCTGTTGTAACTGGAGAACCACTTGTAAGCATTAAGTAAGTCATCACAATTATATAGAAAATTGTTAAAATTAGAGAAGAAAAGATAAATATCTACATTCAGAAAGTTTCATGCATTCTAGGTAGGTTCAAACTTTAAGATTTAAGAACCTTGGTGATGCAGCGGACTAAGTGCTGTTAAGTGCTAGCACTTAGCTGCCAGCTGCCTGCAATTAGTGCGAGTTCAAATCTCAGTTAGTGCGAGCTCAAGGTTGACTCAGCCTTCCATCCTTTTGAGGTAGGTAAATTGAGGACCCGGATTGTGGTGGGCAATAAGCCAGCTTTGTATATAACAACACCGCTTAGGGGGGGCCAAAAGCCCTAATAAGCAGGTATATACATAAAAGTATGCAGGCTATTGCTATAATGCATTGTAAGACACCCTGAGTCTATGGAGAAGGGCAGCATATAAATTGGACTAATAAATAAATAAATAAATAAATAAATAAATAAATAAATAAATAAATAAATAAATAAATAAGATAAAGTAGAAAGAAACAAGGGTTTGATGATATTAAAAAAAATCATTACGGAAGTAAATCTTTCAGTTGAAATCAGTAAATTGTCTTAACACATTATAATAAACCATACTTTAACTATAGTTTGTTAAATAAATTATAATTGGTTTAGCACAGCACATTAAGCCATAATTCATGGCTATAAAAGCTCCATGTCAATCCAAAGCTGAAAGCAACTTGTTAGTTGATAAATTAACATTTTAAAAAGCCAATTTGGCCACATTACATCATACTATGGTGTTTCCATCAATATTCTAAACAGTGTTTTTCCTGCCATATATGCAAACATGTACACTAATTACCAAGTGACCAGATTGGTCAACATTATAAATTAGTGACATAATCAAGATGATTTGTGGTTTTAGTTACTTTTGGATTTTCCACAGAGCAACATATTGACTGGAAAAAAATTACATCAATTTATTCTTTTAAGTGAATTGCATTCTGCTTATAACTTATGATATTTCACAGCAGTTCTAGCTATGAGTCAGCATAGTTCTCAGCACTATCATATATATTTTACAAATCATCTCTTAAATTGCCTTGTTCAGCACTGAAGTGTCATTTTCGATTACAACAATTTCCTAATCTCAGTGGCAGGAATAGTGGTAGAAAGTTGGGGAGGGTGATTATGGTGTTTCAGTAACTATTGATACAGTAACCAATACTGACAAAAGTTCATAGAAAGTCTCAAATAATGAGGTTATTGCTGCCATTATCTGTCATGGATATTGCTATGGTGACATATTTGTGAGTCCCTGCTATCTTCATTTTGCCACAGAACCAGAGAAGCCTTTATCTGTAGCTACATGGGTATTGCTAATATACTGCCTCTGTTCTTTTTCTTTTTGCTTAAAGATAACATCTTTGCTGCTGTGATTTCTGTTTCATCCAGTCACATGAGTCTATCCTCATATAACATGATTATTTTCTTTTAATCTGTCTGTCTGTCTGTCTGTCTGTCTGTCTGTCTGTCTATCTATCTATCTATCTATCTATCTATCTATCTATCTATCTATCTATCTATCTTTTTTTTTTTTTTTGCTTTAATTTATATGCCACCCTTTTCCGGAGACTCAGGGTGGCTTACAATGCGTTAAGCAATAGCCTTCATACTTTTGTATATTTATACAAAGTCATCTTATTGCCCCTATAATCTGGGTCCTCATTTCACCTACCTTTGAAAGGATGGAAGGCTGAGTCAACCTTGAGCTTGGTGAGATTTGAATCTCATCTTTGGTGAAAATTGAATATCTATCTAGCTATCACATTTATGCACCCTCCATCTCTGTCAAAGATGATGGTGGGCAGTAAAACATCAAAATATAAAAAGGTATATAACATTAAAATGTTAGAATTAAATTTTGGGTTACAATTTTTAAAGGGGGCAAAAATAATTAAACTGTTAAAAAATTAATTAAGGCATAGGAGGGCTCACAGGACATCAACCAGCCCCACGACTGCAAGCTCTTTTGGGCTCCCCATATAAGCCTACAGAACCATGTTTTAACTCCTTTTTGGAAGGTCAGGAGAGGGTGGGCCTGCCTCACCTGGGGGGGGAGGGAGAATATTCCACAGGATGTGGGGCAATGGCAAAGAAGTGTTTCTTCGTAGACCCTGCTAGTTGAAGTTCTTTATCTGATGCCTAGAACCATAGCATGCCCTCTTCAAGCAGTATCACTCAAGTGATGCCGAACATCACCTCCGCAGCCCACATAACACACAAAACAGCAAGAACCCCATTTTACTCTTTAGTCCTCACCTGCCCTCTAGCCTGTTTGTGAGTTGCCTGGAAAGTGTAGTTTCCTGGTGGTTTTTCCATTGGATTTGCGTGTGGGAAGCCAACAGAAAGTTGCAAGTTGTGGTTGAACCAATATCTTCAATTATATCAACAGCAATGGGGACTGCCAAGATTGCCATCACTAAGCAATGTGGTCATGTTATGTCATGCTTTATGATCTCATCACTTAGCAATGAAATTGCAGTCTCAATTACCATTATTAAGCGAGAAGTACTGTATAAACAAAGGGAAAAGGGAAGTGAAAGAAAGATAGATTTAATAAATCATAAGATTAAACTAATCTGAATGACATATTGGAATTAAACAACCTTCTGGTTGGGTTAACTCTGTTAAGAAGCAGGACTCCCAAGATCTGCACAAATATTTTGAACTAGTGCACAAACATAAATAGACAGTTTATAAGATATAATGCAATAATATGTAGCATATTAAAAGTCTGGGATGAATATAAAGTTAGTTTTACGGCCTCTCACTTCACTAGTGAAGTGAGCCGAAAGAAATTAGTTCAGTGGAGAAATAGCAAATCTTATACCCAGCAAAATTTAATTATTAAAATGAAGATGAAATCTTTCTATCTGTTTTGAATGGCCAGAATCTCTCAACTGCTTTAAATATCTTCAAAAAACCAGCATGGGTTTAGTTTAAGGGAACTGCAAAAACAAGGGAGACTTGACTGAATTTGACAAGCTTGTACCATAAAATTTGCTGAGCCTTATTTATGAACTGTTGGTGAAATATGAGTCAGAAAACAAATGTTAAAGAATAAATAAATCAGAATTTGGATAGAATAATTGATATGCCATAACGGATTGCAGCAAGGAATTGCAGTAGAAAAATAACCTTAAATTCACTTTGAATATTATATTAGAGAATACTATATTAGAGAAAACTGGAATAAATTGGTTTGCTATTGGAATATTACTCCAGTAATGATTGCTAAAATGGATAGATTATTCTCTAAAAATTATTGGAAATATAATGACCAGTTGGATTATTTTTCCATTTTGAGGCAATTGTTGCAAAGTTCAACAACTCTGGAAAATAATGTATAATCAAATGAAAGAAAATTAAATATCTTGTTTTGTTGTAAGATGAGTCTTACTAAACAATTCATGCTTGTCCAGTTGGTCTGGACAAGAAAATGGATGAACAAATGGGTTGAACTTTAGTGGTTCTCTGGAAATATGAAAAGCTGGGCAGGAGAACATTTCATAGCATTCTAGTATTTTTCTATGCATTAACAATGCACTAACAATATGCTGCAATTGATTTTCAAGAATGTGTGTCAAGTGTGTTGGTTATTTGTGACATGAATGTCACAAATACATGAATGCCTGAAAAATACTATTTCTAATACTTGTGAGGATGTGCAATTGGCTGTAAGCAGAACACTATTTATAAAAAATATTTATTTATTTATTTAGCTTGAATGACACTGACTTAACAAATCTGGGCATTTTGAATGCATAGGATTCTTTTTTTACACAGCAACAAGATTCATTTACTCACCAAAATTTTCTATGAAAACTGCTCACATTTCTGGTGAATAAAATATGACTGGAATAATCAAATAGCAGGCTTGGAATAGTAAACCATAAAGGAATGGTTTGATCATGCATATTTTAATGGTATTTTCCTTAGGCTTTTCAAATAGATTTAGGCAATTACTACCATCATTGTGAAATAATATTATAAACCTCAGGAATTGCATTGTATCCATAAATTATGAAAGACTGTTAACATAATGAATTAACCACAAGGGCTGTCCAAGCAGTATCCTATATGTTTAACTGCTAAAAACCAGCACCCTGCTATTGAGAGTTGACAAATATATAAATTATCTGGTGGAATTCAAGCCAGGGAGAATGCTTTTTGTACTCTTTTTTTCAAGTAATCATTGGCACTTGGAGTGCTCTTAATCAAAATTTATTCCCTTGCTGGTCTTCTAATTGTGGAATCAAACATGATGCCTTTTTCTCCCAGAAGCATACAAAAATTAACAATAAAGACTGCTGATGGCCATTTTGAATTAACCTCATATTTCTATTTATTTGGCAAAACAATCTGCCATGATTGGTGCGGGGTGGGGGGGTTGGCAAATGTCTAGGACTTTTCCTGTTATCTAACTTGGGACAAATAAATAATAGTAGGGTATGAATTGAAACATAATTTCTTGGTGTGTGTGTGTCGGTGTGTGTGTGTGTTTGTGTCTGTCTGTCTGTCAGAAAAGAAAGATTATGGATGCTTTGTACTTTGCTGATAGAGAAGACATGCAGAGAATGCCATGACTTGCAAAGAAAACAAATCATAAAACAAATCAGCTCAGAGTTTGATCATTGAAAGACAGACAATTTTTATGTTCCTTAGATATTTTCAGTAGATCAGAACTTAAATACTATGTGTGTCTATTTTCTTCAATGGAACAAGATAGCTAGAAAATACCAGATAAGATCCAAGACAGATAGAGGTAAGGAAAAAATTGCTGATAACAAATAATTATTACTGTGTAGTAAGGCAGCAGGAGAGTACGTACTAGGTAACAGGATAGTTGTAGACATAATCAGCTGCAAATCCAAGCTGCATATTAGCAATCTGCCCCCTTACATACTGGAATTTTACAATTGCAAACACTTTGAACCAGGGTGAAATCCAGCAACTTCTGATAGGTTCTGGAGAACCAGTAGCAGAAATTTTGAGTAGTTCGGAGAACTGGCAAATATCATCTCTGGCTGGCTCTAGAGTGGGGTGGGAATGGAGATTTTGCAGTATCCTTCCCCTGCCACGCCCACCAAGCCACACCACGCCTACCAAGCCATGCCCATAGATCCAATAGTAAAAAATTTTGGATTTCACCACTGCTTTGAACTGTACAAATTGCCTGTAAAAGATGTTCTGATCAAGCTGATTATATTCTACAGGATTAAACAAATGCAAGCTTGCTGGTTTTCCAATTTAAATTTGTAGATGAAGACTTTCTTGTTTTAATAAATAAAAAGCCTTTGGGGTTTTAGGGAAATCATATTAACTTTCTTGCAGTTGCGCAACTCCTAAATTATTTATAGCAAGTCTTTGAAGTGTAAATTGTATATTTCCCTCTAAACAATTAGACCAAAAGATAAAAAAACAACAATTTGCACTATAAGCAAAAGAAACAGAGAAAAGACAGCTATTTGTCACAAGAAGGAAGACTTAATTTGCATGTTTCATCTACATGGTGAGGTGTAAATGAATATTATTTTTATCTGGATGAATATGTAAATTCCCTGAAGCTTTGCTACAGTACAACTATTCTATAGTACTAAATAATAACAACTAAATCCAGTGTATTTGAAGGTTAAACATCTATAGAGATTATCAATCATCCAGGTCATGGTTGTCCCAAAGGTGCTTTTCAAAGGCAACTGAATTTTCTTGTTGAAGAAGTTTCTTGGATGCAAAGTGAATTGTTCTCAAGGAAAAAAAAAAAACCTCAAAATCCAATTGCCTTTGAAAATCACCTTTGGGACATTTGGGACATTTAAAAGTTATTTTATGATCTTACTTCAGTATTTAAATTATTTCAATGTAATGATTATAATTCCTAGAATTTCGAGAAACTTTCTTTCAATCTTACATCTATACCTCTAAAACACTCATGTTGTTTGATCCTTTGTATCATTCAGTTGGGCAAAATATTGCATCATAGAGAGATTTTGGGAATAATTACGTAATTTGTTGCTTAGTGAGTCAAAGATCCAGTTTGGGACTACTTATGTAAAATTAGTCTTGTTTGGTGGGAGGGGATACATCTCATTGTTTTAAGATAGAAAAAAGGTAATTGGGTCAAACAAGCTGCCATAAATGTTGGAGTGACAGTAATACATATTTTAAAATGATCTGCTGATATACATGCAACATGGGGTTTTCTTCAATCCAATTATCATCTGGTCTTCGTGTCATTTATATTATCAGAGAAGGATATTTCATTATTTTTATTTATTGAATTTATTAATCAAATTTATAAAGCAGCCCATCTCATGATCAGTGACTCTGTGGAAGTGATTATATAAACAAATAAAAACTGTATCTATAAAAACGAGCATTTAAAATATATTTTAAAAAATCAACATTAAAAACTAGAAGTTAATTAAAATTAAAATATATACAAACCTCAGGCAGAGACTGAATGAGTATATCAACCTCAATGGTGGAACATTCTAAATATTCTGTCTCATTTTTGGGGGGCTCCAGGCCTGATGACATAATAGCTCTGACAGGAACACCAGATCTGCAGTGTGACCACTGCCCCATCTCTAGATGACCTGGGGTAGGCTCATGGCTATCATAGCTATTTGTAGGAAGGCAGATTGAAGTCCTCAAGTACACCAGTACATTACAACATCTTAAGTTTTTGTGAAGAATTTTATGCAAATGAAAGCCAATGTAAAGAACTGACAGCTGTTATTTCATGTTGCTGTATACATCATATTATAATAAAATATAATAAATAAAATCAGGCATGAAGTCTTAAAATTAAAAACCGAACTACTAGAATATAAACTCAAAACACCAAGAATAGTGCTTGTTTGTTTATATAAAATATTAGCTGATTCATTAACTAAAAGAACTCTAGATGGCATTCAAAGATAAGAAACAGTTTAAAATCAGCATAAACATAGCCAATTATAATGAAAAAAAATTAAACTATCCATCATGGGGAAACAACAGTATAAAGCAATAATAACTAAATAAAGTCACAAATTACCCCATTGAAAAGCCTGCTGAAAAGCCAGATCTTCAGGGTTTTTCTGGAGGACAACAGGATTGGGCCAATGTAGACTACACAGAGAATATAATACCAAAGGGTAGGGTTAGCCACATAAAAAATAGATCTCCAAAGTAATTGAAGTAGCATTGCTTCTTGGGAATAACTCAATGCGTATGAAGACTAACATCAGCCAAAGAAATGGCAGCTGTGATTTCTCATTTTTTATAACAACAATAATTCCTCAGTGAGGCTCTACCTTGACATGGATGTGGGGCTTGCATGCACAAAGAAGATGATGAGGTTACACCACACTGGATGGGTCTCATTAGACAACTAAGACAGAAAGTACATCTTCCATAAACAATATGGTGAGAAGCAATTTACAGAAGCCTACACTGGGACAGTCAATCACCATTCAGTTGAAAACAAGATGTTTCCATCTGTGAAGAAAGCAAACTGCCCAAACAGTAAATGAACAACAGATCAGTCCCTGATTGATGAGATGATTTTGTAAAATCTCATGATAACAAAGACCAACTTGAATGTAGCTTGGACTGATTATAAGGCATTTGATTTCCTGCCACATGATTGGATAATCAAATTCCTAGAAAGAGCATGAGTCAATAGAAACATTAGAAGCTTTGTGTAAAGATTGGTGCAATGGAAGACACACTTGCTGATCAATAATAGATTGGGGGAGGTTAATATCAAGAGAGGAAACTTTTAAGGAGACAATAGAAGTAATATAACGTGTAATAACAAATATAAAGTGAAGTAATATAAAATGAAGCAACTTCATTACATTCTCTAAGAATTTAAAATTCAAACTGACAAGCACGTGCCATAACATTATAGTCTTAACAATTACAGTCTTAACAATTGACAAGAAAGACAAAAAAATCAGGGTAGTGGAAATTGTAGTACCTGAAGAAAGCACCACAGAAGAGAAAGAACTAGAGAACATCACAAAATACAAAGAACTACAAATAGGAATAGAACGACCGTGGCAAAAAAAGCAAAGATAGTACCAATAGTAGGCACTTTGGGTGCAATCCCAAAACAACTTGAATACCATTGGCACTGACAAAATCACCATCAGATTTTGCAAAAGGTCATTTTACTTGGAACAGCTTACCTCCTGTGATAATACATTTAGCACATCAAATAACATCTCCCTTTCCCAAGTCCTTGGGAAGAATTTGATAGGCAGATAAAAATGCCAAATCCAGTCTTAACATCTGGTTGACTGTGTGATCAACCAAAATATGCCATTAGGGCAATTAAAATAGAAGATTTTATTCCCAATTGTTTTCAGGTGTTAAGTGCATAGTCTATATACACTGTATATATGAAAGCCTTTAAAAATCTTTGCCAATCTGATGCACAGCATAAACATTGCATAATAATCTCAGTGAACTATAAAGCTTTATATTTAAAGGATATTGGGTTGGGGAAGGCTGGCATAAAGTGGCATAAGAGCTTTGGCTGGGTTCCCATTATTGTTCTTGCCTTATTGGCTGAATAATTCATAGTAGCCTATTCTCACAAAATTGAATCATAAATCATGAATTTCAAAACACAATTGTTGACTTAAGATATTTATTAGGTTAATTTCCCATCAAAATGTTATGAATTAATATGATGTATGAATTCAGCCAAAATCTGTAGATAGATTACTTACTACTGAGATTTTGATGCATGCTATTTTATGTTATTGATCTACTGATACTGTAAAAGGCCTATAATATTGGCTCAAATGAACAAAAACAATAAAACTAAGTCTAGCTTTTAATGCAGCATAAACTTGGAGCCAAGTATATCAAATTCATGAGGTTATTCTCTTAACTAGTGTACTATAACAATATGTTATACTAGAAATTGGTGAAATTGATGAGGCTTACCTTTAATTGTTCATAGGCAATGACTTTTGGAGAAAAATGAAACAATGGTTTTGGATATATTCTTCCTTTTTATGTGTTCCAAATAAGATTATATAATTACATTAGGCAATTAAAATTCCTTCAACATCAAAAATAAAACAAATGCATGCATGCTTTTTACTCAAATATTTTAAACCATACTGCAAATTTACTTAGCTGAGAGTCATATGGCCATGTCTAATCAAATTGAAGCACTATAGAAAGGTCAAGGAGAAAAAAGTAGGATCAGGAAAGAGAAAGAAAGCATCCATTAACTAATTGCAAAGGAGAGGTACCCATCTTATGGGCGAAAGAAATTCAGTCTTAACTGTGAATTGTAAGAAGCTGATGAAAGCTTGAAAGAAAATCTGTTTTAATTACTGGGAATATCCTGTGCTGATCCTCTATATTTCTTGACAATGATCCAATGAATGCATATTACCTAGATGAAAATAACATTAACATAGATTAAAACTTTTTTTCCCCTGTAGGCTATAATCTAAGCAGGGTAGATGTCACAGAAGTAATGAACATAAATCCAGCCTAGAAGATCACCCAAAAAGTCACATAAATTGAAGCAAGAAAGCTTGACCATTAATTCAACCATATGAAACAATCTCCCTGTTCAGAAAAGATAGTACTTTCACAGCATTGTGAAATACTTTGGCCATCAGAGAACAGCTGTGTTTGTCATAGTTACTTATGCCTTCATGTGATAGATGAGTACAGCATATAAGGTACAGGGTCCAAACATTAAAATTAAATATTGAATAAAGTGCACTGTATCTCATAGTGCTCAATCATAAAAGAAAATAAACTTTACTTTTTAAATTTGACTTTATATAAAAATGTGATATGCTTAACAAGGTGTTCACATTCAAGAGCTTGTCTTGGCTTTTTTTAAAAAATCAGATTATTATTTCTGACATCTGGATTATGTTTGCAGGAGGATGATTAAATCTATGTTTTTTTATGCCTCTGATAAATTAAATTTCCCCAAATTCTTTGTGGCTTAATCTTACACAGTATGAAATAGAAATGTAATATTGGTATTAGTTCCATTTCATAAAATAATTATAGTAATACAAAACTGTTTAAATCAGCAGGCAATGACTCATCAGTCAGTGTAATTGAATACTACTCTTGATTCGTTAAATTAAAAGTAGATGACTAATATAAATAATTTTATGGAACATGCATGTTTAGAGCATAGATTTACTGATCTAGAAGGTATGGGGTCTCTCACCTTGGCTGGTGATCAAGGCAGGGTGATAAAGAATTTTGTAGGTGTTCAGAATCTGAAGTTGTAGTACATTTTATATATGTATGTCACTTGTCTGCATCACTGTGACTTTAATAATTTTCTTTAGCTCTTCTAGCAAAATTTTATATAGTAATCGATATAAAACTATGAATACCTGGTTCAAACAGCACAAACATTGCTTATACGCCTGAACCTCACCAAATAAACTGCACCGTAATCAAATAGACTGTGTCCTTTGCAGCCAACAATTGACCAATACAGTCCTCAATGTCAAAACATATTCAGATGCTGACAGCATTTCAGATCATGAATTAATAAGAGTTAAATTATGAAAGATCAAAAGACAGCATTACAAAAAATGTTTGACATCATCAAAATCCTTTCCATATATGCAATTCAAATGAAAAATAGGTTTGGGCACACAACCATCCCACCCCCACCCCCAAAGGGGGAATAGTGTTCTCAATGGCCTATGTTTTGGACATTTACAAGAGTGTTACATTTGTTAATCTGTTATTTTTAATTGCAGAAAACTAAAGAGGAGCTATAAATGCTTGCTTCTTTTATTAAGTTCATCAAGCTCATCAGACCAACCAGTTGGGTAAATATTGATTTAACATTTTGCCATTCAAATTATTTTAAAGGCCATATACTTTCTTACAATATGAGAAATTGTATCATGTTATTGTAAAACCAAATCTTCCTGTTTGAACTTTCATCATATTCTAATAAGTTCTATTCAGGGATCAAAATAAGAAGTTACTAGACAACCCATGATCTCCTGGGTCATTGTTTCAGCAATATTTCCTTACCAGATTCCTCAATGCTTTCAACAATGTTCTTGAAAATTTAAGGAGATATTCAGCAAGTATCTTCATCGAATGTAACCCACATTGAATTATATAGTACAGTTTAACATCAGGAGTGATTACAAGAAATGTTTTGTGACATTTTGTATTTTGCCATCAAATGCTTTATGATAGTTTTTATGTCATAAAACATGTTATAAAATTTGCTAAATTTCAATTCCATGGGAGCCCTGGGTCCCAGATTTTGTATACATTCTGTTAATCTGTTTGAAGCAACTTGGTTGAAAAAAATGATTTGGCTCCCATGGTTAAATTATTTCAAACATGAGTTTTAGTAGCAGATAGAAGGTTGAATATCATAGCTTATGTTTATTTTTAACTTTTCCATTATGAAGAGTGATGTTACTTACCTGCCCAAATCAAATGGCACCTATTTCTATTATATCTGTTTATTACCACAATGGTGGCAATAAATCCAATAAAATATAAATGTCAAAAATATGTATGTTCAAATATCAGTGTCTAAGCCATCTAACAATTGAAGTGCAGTATTGTTTATATTAAAAATCCCAGATACAGGACTGGTATATGCTTTCAGCTTACGGTTGGTTGCGATGTGATCTACACTTTGACATGGGACCCTCTCAGTTACACTGAGGGGAGGATATTATGCCCCACTTATACAGAGAGTCCCAACAGATACGTGAGGTGCAATCCTATTCAAGATTGTCCATTGCTGACATGATAGTTCAAAGCCTGGCACCATTTTTATGGAGTCATTTATATGTCCTCTATAACTGGGTGTTCAGTGACCCTTTGGCTTTCCATTGGGAATTGATGTTAAAGTTGATGGAGAGATATTGTGCAAGTGTCAGTGTAGGCTTCCTGGGTTTGAGTCTTCCTGCTTATAAATGAGGAAGGTTGGCATGCCCCGGTAGGAATGAGTTGATATTTTTTTCTGTATTCTCTCACTAATGCATCTTGCCTTCATAAAGCCAGCAGTGCTATATAGTTCAGAACAGCAAGCCAGCAAACTGATTTTAATACACTCGCTTATAATCCTCATAGTGTTAAGTCTGCTAAGCCATATAGGGGCACAGTATTCTGCTGCAGACTAGATAAACCTTAGGGTTGATGACCTGAGGGTGGCAGCTGACACTCCCCATTTAGTTCCACATAATTTCTGGAGTATGTTGTTCCTAGTATTGATTTTTGCCACCATGTTCTCTAGGTGTTTCTTGTAGGAGGGAGTATTATACATGTATCCCGACTACATGTATAATAGTGGTGCAAACATTTCAACTGTTTTTAAATTATATATAAAATTATGTATAAGAAAAAAGAAACAAAAAGTATGTTTAAAATAATGTAAGCCAACCAGAATTTTTTTGGAGTTGGGAAACTTTAAAAATCCAATCAACCAATCAATCAATCAATCAAGAAGCTTAAAATACATATCTTAATCTTTTGCTTTCAAATATAGGGGGAATAATCCCATAGATTTGTTTGCTATATTAATAAATCTAGATATAAAATTATTATGA